>NC_091471.1:229346742-229678200 GCF_036971445.1 Narcine bancroftii
CACCTACGGCTCCTAGAACGCTTCCACCAGCGTTGTCTCCGCTCCATCCTCAACATCCATTGGAGCGCTCACACCCCTAACGTCGAGGTACTCGAGATGGCAGAGGTCGACAGCATCGAGTCCACGCTGCTGAAGATCCAGCTGCGCTGGATGGGTCACGTCTCCAGAATGGAGGACCATCGCCTTCCCAAGATCGTATTATATGGCGAGCTCTCCACTGGCCACCGTGACAGAGGTGCACCAAAGAAAAGGTACAAGGACTGCCTAAAGAAATCTCTTGGTGCCTGCCACATTGACCACCGCCAGTGGGCTGATAACGCCTCAAACCGTGCATCTTGGCGCCTCACAGTTTGGCGGGCAGCAGCCTCCTTTGAAGAAGACCGCAGAGCCCACCTCACTGACAAAAGGCAAAGGAGGAAAAACCCAACACCCAACCCCAACCAACCAATTTTCCCTTGCAACCGCTGCAATCGTGTCTGCCTGTCCCGCATCGGACTGGTCAGCCACAAACGAGCCTGCAGCTGACGTGGACTTTTTACCCCCTCCATAAATCTTCGTCCGCGAAGCCAAGCCAAAGAAAGAATCTTTCAGAGATAGATTTTTTATTTCATTCTTATCGACATGATTCATTTTCTAGAATTCATTTTGTAAATATTGGCACATTTACAAGGAAAAGTATTGCAGGCAGAATATAAGAATAGAGTTATATCAGATCATTCTTTATTGTTTTTTTTCCTAATAAAGTTTAGAGGTAATACGTTCATCCTACAGATGGACATTTAATACAATGTTGTTTAAAAAATATGAGTTTGTTACTTTTGTTTAGGAACAAATTGTTTTTTTCTTAACTGAAAATACTAATTCAGTTAAAAGTCATTTTGTATTATGGAATGCATTAAAAGCTTACGTAAGAGGGCAGATAATTAGTTATACAACTAACGTTAAGAAAGACTATATGGCTGAAATTTTCAAATTAGACAAGCAAATTGATGAATTGGAGAAGGAATTAAATATGAAAGTGATAGAAGGCCAGAAAAGAGCTTTGCCTAGATTGAAACTGCGTTATAATACGTTGCAGACTTATCAATGTGAATTTTTAATTAATCAATCTAAGCAACGATATTATGAGTTGGATGAGAGGGCACATAAGGTACTTGCATGGCAGTTAAAGAAGAAACAGGCTTCATGGATTATTAATGCTTTTAAAAAGAATTCAACAGTTACCTTAAAAGCTCAGGAAATTAATGACCAGTTTTATTCATTTTATAAAAATTATATACCTCTGAGGGGAGTCAGGACAATGGGTCTATAGAATCATTTTTGTCAACACTAACGTTTTCAGCATTAGAAGAAGAGAATATTATAGATTTGGAAGTTCCGTTTATAGATTTTGAAATTTGTGGAAATGCCTAATGGCAAGTCACCAGGTGATGATGGTTTTCGCTGGAATTTTATAAAGTTTTTTACGAATATCTTCGGTGTTTGGGGAGATATTACAACAAGTAAATGAACATAATGAGTCACCAAAATCTTCTTCTAGTGCTCTAATTACTTTAATTCCAAGGAAAGATTGAGATCCATAAAAACGTATTATTTTACTGAATGTGGATTATAAAATAATAGCCAAAATTTTAGCAAATCGACTTGCTAAATATTTGCATAAATTGATATATGTAGACCAAACAGGTTTTATTAAAAATAGACATGCTTCAGATAATATTTTTCGATGAATTAGTTAGGTCAATGCATCCAACCATCCAATGGTGTTTGCTCTTGATGTGGAAAAGGATTTTGACAGTATCTAATGGGATTTTTTATTTCAAGTTTTGGAGATGTTTAAATGTGGCCTCTTTTATTGGTTGGTTAAAGCTTTATAGACAAACCTGTCTGCTAGGGTGGTGACAAATGGTCAAGTTTCACCATCGTTTAAATTGACACGTTGCCAGCCCTGTTTGCAATAGCTATTGAACTGTTCGCTCAATTAATAAGGTGGAATGAACAGATACGAGAGATGAGAGTTATGGATGAAGAGTATAAGATTAATTTGTTTGCAGACGACGTTTTGATATATTCAACAAACCCAGAACAATCATTGGCACATTTATGGCACCGCAGAGCCCACCTCACTGACAAAAGGCAAAGGAGGAAAAACCCAACACCCAACCCCAACCAACCAATTTTCCCCTGCAACCGCTGCAATCGTGTCTGCCTGTCCCGCATCAGACTTGTCAGCCACAAACGAGCCTGCAGCTGACGTGGACTTTTTACCCCCTCCATAAATCTTCATCCGCGAAGCCAAGCCAAAGAAGAAAGAAAAAGAAGAAAGAATAGTATGGAATATTGTCTGGATATAAAGTTAATTCAGATAAAAGTGAAATTCTACTTGTCGATGAAGGAGATTATTCAGTGTATAAAAACATTATCAACTTGAAATGGTCGGATAAAATTAAATATTTAGGAATACTTGTGAACACTGAGTATCAATCTTTATATAACTTAAATTATGCTCCATTATTTAAAAATATCAAAGCAGATTTAATTAAGTGGAAGGACCTTCCAATAACTCTAATTCATTCGGTTAATTGCATTAAGATGAACATTTTTCCTTGTATTCAATACTTGTTTCAATCAATACCATGCTTTCTTACAAAAAAAAAACTTTTTCAGGACTTAAATAAAGTCACTAGGAAAGTTTTATGGAAAAGTAAATTACCACGGATAGCATTAAGTAAACTTATTTGGAAGTATGCATTAGGTGGGTTACAATTAGCTCATTTACAGAACTATTATGAAGCAGCCCAGTTCAAAATCATTAGTGCTTTGATGTATTTGGATCGGCCTCAAGTTGGGCTAAAGTTGAGATGGCATGTATTTCTGAAATTGCAGTGTGTCAATTTATATTTTGGAGGAATGTAAATTTGTTATGGAAGTATAATATGCCGATATTAAAACATTTATTGATGTTATGGACAAAAGAAAATAAGACTATAGGATCAAAAGGTAAATTGTCCATTTTAACACCATTATATAATCATCAGCTTATTCCTTTTTCAATATTTTATAGTCATTTAAAGAGTTGGGATTCTAAGGATAAATAAAAATTACAGGATTGCTTTGTAGAAAGACAGTTCCTTTCTTTTAATGAATTGAAAGAACATTTTGATGTTGCTGAAAATTCTTTATTTGTCTATTATCAACTTCGATTTTAGGTGAAAAATATATATGGTAGAGAAATTATTTTAGCTGTATTGTTGGAATTCGAGTCTTTGATTTCTTTTATACTATATTTCTGTAATGTATCAAGTATTACATGATAATATGGATAAGCAGGAATGGGAGAAATCTACCTTTAAATTGGAAAGTCACTTAACTTTTGTTTTTCTGGAAGAATATTGGGCGGATATGTATTATGACACTGTTACTAAATTGACGAATGCACGGTATTATAATTCTTTTACATCAGTTATATTTAACTCCTGAGAAATTGAAAAAATATGGTTTTAGTCATTTGGATTCCTGTTTTCAATGTGGTACGTGTGTGGGAACTTTTTTACATGGTGTTTGGTCCTGTATGTATGTGTATGTTTTGGGAAGATGTCAAATTAATTTTGGAAAAAGTGTATAATTTTAAGTTACCATTAGATCCATCTATTGTTTTACTGAGTTATATGATTCCTTTAAGGGGATCAGGATTGGATAAATTTCAAATTGTGTTTGTATATCTAGCATTGTCATAGGTTGAAAATGTGTAGCAACCACTTGGAAAGATAATGTGGTGATTAATATAATGCAATGACATAACGAATTGAAAGCTTGTATAGTTATGGAAAAAAATTACATATATTTTGCATGATATTTATTCTTTTTTGTTAATAAGTGGCTACCATATTTGGAATATGTGCATTTAGATGTATTTGGAACGAGAAGACTGATAGTTTTTGTTCAAATCTCTTTGGATCTCCTTAAGAGAGCTGTCTGATAGGTGGGGAGGGTGGGTGGGGATTTAATTTGCTTTTATTTTAATTTTTTTTATTATTTCTTTCTTAATAATTGTTTTAATTTATATATATATATATAAATGATGTTATAGACTGTACTTTTTATTATGATATAGATTAGAGATTCTCAAATAAATAACGTTTTTTGAAAAAAGCATTTGCAACTAAGGTCAGAAGCTGAAATCAAGATTCAGCAACTAAAGTTACAAAAGTCTAATGAAGAACAAAATAGATTATTGGATGTAGAAAATTAAAAACACTAGAACTTGAGGACGAACGGGATATGAATATGGCCAAAGTGAAAGAATTATCTCAGGCTTCAGCTAGATTTGTTACTCAAAGTGACGTACCCAAAGGGCGAGCACCTAACCTTCCACCAGAGTCGTGGGTACCGCAGCCACAAGGAAAAAAACATATTCTTTTGTTTAAATTTCAACTTTCCTTTATATTTTTATAACTTTATTTATTGAACAAAATTTAAAATACTAAATATTGAGTAAATTATAGCAATAATACAATTTTTCCCTATATACTCCCTCTCCCCTGTCATTCCCTCCCTCCCAACTCCCCCCCCCCCACCACCAATCTACCAAAAAATAGAATAATAATAAATTTAGCTAAAGTACATATTTGTTGGTTTTTTTAATGCCGAGAATGGTGCCAATCCCAAGCAGCAAACATCATATTTCCAAACCTACAATTTTCAAACATGGATTCTATATTTTAATAATGAAAGAATAATTATTATACAAATTACAAGTTATCTTTCCAAAGGAATGCAAATTCCCAATATAGTATGTCACCTTGGAATATTTAATTCAATATCATGCTTCCATTTAATCACCATATATTTCCTAGCAACTGTTAAACCTAACCGTACAAATGCCATATGAAATTTGTCTAATTTTAAACGCAAGGTCAACGTTGTGGTATATCCCAATAAAAATAAAAACGGATCAAATGTTAGTTTGAATTTGAACAAACTTTCCAAAACGCTCCATAATTCTGTACCAAAATGGCTTTACATTTTCACAAAGCCAAACTGAATGCAAAAAAACCTATTTCTTTTCCACATCTAAAACATAAATCTGAAGAACTAAATCGATGTCATTTTATCTTCTCTGAAGTTAAGTACAATTGGTGTAAAAAGTTAAAATGAACCAAACTATATCTCACATTAATTAATCTTGTCATACTGTCTTCACACATTGTCCTCCACTCCTCCTGAGATATTGGATTTGATCAATAATTTTCCCATTTAATTTTTGTTTAATCCAAATCAGGTTTAGTCTTCTTCTTCTGCAATAAATCATACATTTCTGAAATAAAACCTTTTTAACTCCATCAGTTAATAAACGTCCAAACTTAGATCTTTTAGTTAATTTTAATTCACGCCCTAAATTATCTAATAATCAAGTACATATTTGATAATTGATAATATGCAATGAATTTGATGTAATCCCAAATTTTGTCTTTAATCTATTAGATGATAGAAACGATCCTTCTTCATAAAAATCTCCCATTAATCTGATACCCTTCTGTCCACAAAATCTCAGATAATGATTATTCACCAAGGAAGAAAATAATTTATTCTGACATATTGGAGTAGAAACAGAATTTCTACTTTTAATTCCAATAATTTGGACCCTGGTAGACCTCGTATCCATCAAATGATTTAATATATGTAAATCATATTTTTGTAAAAGATATGTATTCCGTTTATAAATGAATTGTTCTAGATTTTGTTCTGAAATCTAGACCAATTCAACCTTAGCACAACTGCGAGGTTGATCCTTATCAAATATCCTAATAATAAATTTTAACTGAGCTCCTGTATAATACTTCTTATAATGTGGTCGTTGAAGTCCTCCTCGAGCGTATTTCCATGTCAACATTTGTAATTATACTATTGATTATTAACCTTTCCATAAAAATACTTGAACTGATGCATTTAATTCTTTTTAAAAATAGTTTGGAAGCTCAATGGAATGGACTGAAAATGATATTGTATACGAGGAACAATATATATTTTGATACAATTGACTCGACCCAATAAAGTTACTGGTAAGTCAATAATGTCAACAGTAAGTCTTTCCATCTGTTTAAATCAAATTTAATTTTATTTAATAAATATTGATAATTAGCATCAAAACTATTCTCAAATATTTCATCGTATTTGACCATCGAAATTGTGTCATCTGCTTACAATCTAAATACTCATCATCTGCTACCAGTAATATTTCACTATTATCCCAATTAACTTTATAACCTGCATTTCCTCATATTCCTCCAATTGCTTTTATAAATAACCCAATGATTCCTTAGGCTTGATTAACTATATTAAAACATCATCTGCAAATAGATTAATTTTATTTTCCTTTGGACATACTTTAAGCCCATTAATATTAACATTTTGTCTAATCGCTTGGTTCTACAGGTACACAACCCTTTTTTCAGATATCTAAAATCTGTTAAGTGGAGAGTGAGAGATGGCAGAGTGAGTTGGGTGAGTGGGAGGAGAGAATGGTATTATGAGTCGGGCAGGCAAGGAGGGGAGTCCGGCAGCATGAGTTAGGTGGGTGAGGTGGGCAGACCAGCAGTACAAGTCAGGCAGGCAAAAGACTGCCAGCGCGAGTTAGGCGGGCAAGAGATGGCAGTGCAAGTCTGGTGGGAGGGGGGAGATGGCAGCATGAATGGAAAGGGTGAGGGTGTATTCAGCAGCTCAATTCGGGTGGGCTTAAATATGGCTTTACGAAATCTGGAAAAATCCGAAGTTTGGACCACACTGTGCCCTAAAGATACCAGATAAAGGTTTGTGTACCTGTATTACCAACGCCAATAAGGCTTGTGATAACGGGCATCCTTGTCTTGTCGATCTATTTAACATAGATGAAGGTGATATTTGGCTGTTTGTCATGCACCTGGCAGATGAATTTATATATAAAGCCTTAACCTAATCAATAAAGATTGCCACCATCTTAAATTGATCTAAAACTTTAAATTAAAAAAAAACATTCCAGTCTATCAAAAGCGTTTTCAGCATTTAAAGCTACTATGATTGGTTGATTAGGTTGCTATCTAGAAACACTATAAATTTAACAATATTATCAGCAGAATATCTATTCTTTATAAATCCAGCCTGATCTACATGATCAACTGATGCAAAAAATTAGCTAATCTATTAGCTGCACCTTAGCCACAATTTTAGTCTACATTCAATAAGGAAATAGGTATATATCAACCATCTTTTAATGGTCTCTATCTTTTTTTCTGAATGACAGTAATTAGTGGCTTAGAAAAAGACTCTGGAAATAAACCATATATGTAGCTTGTTTCAAAACATCTATAAATACTGGTAGCAATAAATCATAAAATACTTCATAAAACTCTGAGGTAAATCTGTCTTCACCTGGTAATTTCCCATTAGGTATAGGCTGTAAAGCTTCTTTACTTTCGAAATCTGCAAAGAGATTATACAAATTTTTCTTTTATTTTTTCTTCCAATAACAGTAAGTTTAACTCTGACAAAAATGATTCAATTCTGTCGTTATCCTGCACCATCCCAGAAGTATACAAGTCCTCATAAAACAAACAAAATTCTACATTAATCCTCTGGGGTTTGTAGGTAATAACAAAGCCCTCTCTAACTATATTTATTGTCCTCGAAATTTGTTCTGTCTTCAACTGCCACAGCCCAAAAAATAAATTTACTTTGTACTGAATTCTCATTTATCTCTTTTAAAAAAAAGTTTCTTCTTCTTCATCTTTCTTTGGCTTTGCTTTGTGGATGAAGATTTATGGAGGGGTATGTCCACGTCTGCCACAGGCTCGTTGGTGACTGACAAGTCCGATGCAGGACAGGCAGGCACGGTTGCAGCGGTTGCAAGGGAAAATTTGTTGAGTTTTTCCTCCTTTGTCTTTTGTCAGTGAGGTGGGCTCTGCAGTCTTTGTCAAAGGAGGTTGCTGCCCACCGAACTGTGAGGCACCAAGATGCATGGTTGGAGGCGCTATCAGCCCACTGGTAGTGGTCAATGTGACAGGCACCAAGAGATTTCTTTAAGCAGTCCTTGCACCTCTTCTTTGGTGCACTTCTGTCTCGGTGGCCAGTGGAGAGCTCGCCATATAATACGATCTTTGGAAGATGATGGTACTCCATTCTGGAGATGTGACCCACCCAGCATAGTTTGGTCTTCAGCAGTGTGGATTCGATGCTTGCAGACTCTTCCAGCTCGAGTACTTCGATGTTGATGATGAGGTCACTCCAATGAATGTTGTTGATGGAGCGGAGACAGCACTGATGGAAGCGTTCTAGGAGCCATAGGTGATGCCAGTAGAGGACCCATGATTCAGAGCTGAACAGGAGCGTGGGTATGACAACAGCTCTGTACACGCTGATCTTTGTGTGTTTCTTCAGGTGGTTGTTTTTTTCAGACTCTTTTTTGTAGTCTTCCAAATGTGCTATTTGCCTTGGCGAGTCTGTTGTCTATCTCGTTGTCGATCCTTGCATCAGATGAAATGGTGCAGCCGAGATAGGTAAACTGGTTGACTGTTTTGAGTTCAGTGTGCCCGATGGAGATGTGGGTGGGCTGGTAGTCATGGTGGGGAGCTGGCTGATGGAGGACCTCAGTTTTATTCAGGCTGACTTCCAGGCCAAACATTTTGGCAGTTTCCGCAAAACAGGGCATCATGCACTGGAGAGCTGGGTCTGAATGGGCAACTAAAGCGGCATCGTCTGCAAAGAGTAGTTCATGGGTAAGTTGCTCTTGTGTCTTGGTGTGAGCTTGCAGGTGCCTCAGATTGAAGAGACTGCCATCCGTGTGGTACTGGACAGCATCATCATTGTTGAGGTCTTTCATGGCTTGTTTCAGCATCATGCTGAAGAAGATAGTAAAGAGGGTTGGTGAAAGGACACAGCCTTGCTTCACGCCGTTGTCAATATGGAGAAGGGTTTGGAGAGCTCATTGCTGTATCTGACCCGACCTTGTTGGTTTTCATGCAGTTGGATAACCATGTTGAGGAACTTGGGGGGGCATCCGAGGTGCTCTAGTAATTGCCAAGGTCCTTTCCTGCTTACGGTGTCAAAGACTTTGGTGAGGTTAACAAAGGTGATGTAGAGTCCGTTGCTTTGTTGTCTGCACTTTTCTTGGAGCTGTCTAAGGGCAAGGACCATGTCAGTAGTTCCTCTGTTTGCGCGAAAGTCACACTGTGATTCTGGGAGGACATTTTCAGCGACACTAGGTATTAGTCTATTAAGGAGAATCCTAGCGAAGATTTTTCCTGCAATGGAGAGCAGCGTGATTCCCCTGTAGTTTGAGCAGTCTGATTTCTCGCCTGTGTTTTTGTACAGGGTGATGATGATGGCATCACAAAGGTCCTGAGGCAGCTTTGCTTGGTCCCAGCAGAGCATGAAAAGCTCATGTAGTTTGGCATGCAGAGTTTTGCCGCCAGCCTTCCAGACTTCTGGGGGGATTCCATCCATAGCTGCTGCTTTGCCACTTTTCAGTTGTTCAATTGCCTTATATGTCTCTTCCTGGATAAGGACCTCATCCAGGTCTAGACTCAAAGGCTGTTGAGGGAGCTGGAGCAGGGCGGATTCTTGGACTGAGTGGTTGCACTGAAAAGAGATTGGAAGTGTTCTAACCATCGATTGAGGATGGAGATCTTGTTGCTGAGGAGTACTTTGCCGTCTAAGCTGTGCAAAGGGCTTTGAACTTGAGGTGAGGGGCCGTACAGTGCGTTTAGTGTCCCATAAAATCCCATGAAGTCACAAATGTTGGCGCTAAGCTGGGTTCATTTGGCAAGGCTAGTCCACCACTCATTTTGGATCTCCTGGAGTTTGCGCTGAAGATGGCTGCATGCGAGATGGAAAGCTCATTTTTTCTCTGGCCAGGAAGGATTTGCAAGGTGAGCCTGGTGAGCAGATCGCTTCTTTGCCGGCAGCTCCTGGATTTCCTGGTTGTTTTCGTCAAACCAGTCCTTGTTTTTCCTGGAGGAGAAGCCCAGTACCTCTTCAGTGGATTGCGGTATGGCCGTTTTCAGCTGATCCCAGAGGGTTTGAGGAGATGTGTCCGTGAGGCAGTTTGCATCCTCGAGCTTTGCTTGGAGGTTTGCCTGGAAGTTTCCTCTCACTTAGTCTGACTGCAAGTTTCCAACATTGAACCTCTTTCTGGGGGCTCAACTGTTCTTGAACTTTGGCTTAAGGTTAAGGTTGAGCTTGCAGCGAACAACCCGGTGGTCAGTGTGGCATTCCGCGCTGGGCATGACCCTGGTGTGGAGCACATCTCGTTTTTCTCTTACTCGAACCAGAACGTAGTCCAGGAGGTCCCAGTGTTTGGATAGGGGATACATACAGGTAGTCTTCAGGCTGTCTCTCTGCTGGAAAAGGGTGTTAGTAATGACGAGCCACTGTTCTGCGCAGAGCTCCAACAGGAGGCGCCCATTGTCATTGCACTTGCCAACACCATGCTTGCCAAGGATTCCTTGCCAGGTTTCTGAGTCTTTGCCGATGAGAGTGTTGAAGTTGCCAAGGATGACAACCTTGTTGGCAGTAGGGGTGCACTGGATGAGGTTGCTCTGATCAGTGTAGAACTTGTCCTTTTCTGTTGGTTCCGCCTGAAAGGTTGGAGCATAAACACTGATGAGAGTGATGCTTTGCTTGTTTTGAAGGGGGAGTCGGTTGGACATGATCTTGTCACAGTTGCCTGTCGGGAGGTTTTCGAGTTTGGAGGCAATGGAGTTCTTGACCATGAAGCCAACACCAGATACGCATCATTCAGCCTGAGGCTTGACAGACCAGTAGAGTGTGTAGCCTGCACCATGTTCTTGGAGGCTGCCTACATCTGCAAGGTGGCTATGTCGATGTCGAGTCTCAGGACTTCATGTGCGATGAGGGCAGACCGACATTCAGGTCGGTGGCTGTCAGCCTTGTCTATCATGGTTCTGATGTTCCAGCATGCTAGCTTGAGTTTGTGTGCATCTTTTGAGGGGGAGGACGTGGACATGTCCTCAGGCCTGCGCAAAGGAGCTTTTAGGTGGAGTGCAGTGTGCACAGTACTGGCCTCACCCTTTACACCCATGGTTCGTGTGCCATGCCAAAGCAAGCTGGGACATGGCAGCGAGGTCCTTGGGTCGTAGGTTTTATATCAGAGTGTCCTTCTCCGATGCAGGTTGCTTAACTGGGCTGAAGAGGCCTGCCTCCCCTTTTAGGTCAAACCATATCTGGAGATCTATGGCCGATGTCCATAGTTATGGAGTGGTGAGCCTTGGAATCGGCATGCGTGCATTTATTCCTGCCATGGCCGAGTGCTGGTGGTGCGTGCAAGCTTTTTCTGCCCCTCCTAAAGATAACAGATAATGTGACCTCTAATATATTCAGTAAATTCAGGTTGCTTTAACTTGTATTAAATCTCCAACAATATGTAGTTTCTACATTTTCAGAACATTTACAAGAAATTAGTAGTAAAGAATGATCAGAAAAAAAAATCATACTCTTGTATTCATGTGTTGATATTAAAAATTAATCTATAATAGGAAAGAAATTCATGTCTGGAAGAATAAAAAGACAACATTATCTCGGTCGGGTTACATATTCTTCAGATCTCAACCAAATGTAAATCCTTCACAATTGTTGACAATTGCTTAGCCATCTTTATTCTCTTTCAAGTTTTTGGAAATTTGTCAAATAACGGATCAAAACAGCAGTTAAAATCACCTCCCACCAAAACATTCTCATTCACTTGATTCAGATTTAAAATGTTTTCATTACAAACCCTTCATCATCCACATTGGGTGCATAAACATATATCAATGTCCATGCTACAGCAAAAATGTTACAATTTATGACCAGAACTCTCCCCACTGTTGCAAATCTGAATTCAATGTAAAAGGTAACATTTTATGTATTAGAATAACCACTCCTCTCGCTTTGGAATTAAAACAAAAGACACTATTACATGCCCAACTCAGTCTCTTTTCAATGTTTGATGTTCTTATTGAGTCAAATGTGTTTTTTGTAAGAAGGAAATTTTTTCCGGGAATTTTATACAGCAATACACCAAAACATCTTACAATCCTGATAACACAATCATCAAATAAGAACTGACCATGGAGGTTGACCTGGAAAAGATTTTCTCATTATTGCTTGGTATGTTCTATCTAATTCCAAATAATTGGGGAAAGCCTCAATCCTGAACACCTCAGGAATCTACCTCTGAAAACATTTTACACCTTCCGGATCTTCCATATCTTCTGGAAGCCCCACAATCTTGATATTATTATGTCAACTCTGATTTTCCAATGAATCTATCTTCTTCAAAAACTCACCCTTTTGAATTTCCCAGCCCGTCAAAGAATCCTCAATGTCATCCATTCGTTCTTTATACTGTTCCACCTGACCATTACAATGCAAAATTGCTTCTCCAATCTTCTTAAATTTGTACTGCACATAATAGACAGCCTTCAAACATTTATATACATCAATTTTACTGACGAAGTACCATTTACACTACTGAAATTTCACCACATATATCATTCATTTTCCCTTTTATTTCAGTAAATTGTTTATTAGCAGCAGCAAAACTTTGATTTACTTGCAACTCCAAATTTTCCATCTCTTTATCTATGTCCATTAAAACTGGATTTGTAGTCTCAGCTCCAATAGGTATAGTTCTTGAAACTTGAGGCCTACCTTCCATTAATCTAGCTGCCTCCAGAAGTAATTATTCTTCTTCTTCTTGATGGACAGGAATTTTTTCTTCCCCTTAACCTGACGTCACTTGGATCTGGGTCTCTTGACTGTGGGTCTGGACCCACCCCCTCCCACACAAGGCCGAGATTGTCAGTGTGGTGGAGGTTGCATCCCTCGGCAGTCCAGGCCCAATCAACCAAAGTCCATGAGTCCCCGCTTATATCCGGCCCATTGGCAACATTCACATGTGCATCCCGCATCGCCAGATGCGTCACTGTGCATAGCCAAGTCACCAGACACTTATGCATGCATGCTACCATGCCCCTCACTGCATGTCTCCAGCATGTGACTGCACGTTGGTCTCTGTGCAAGCGCTGTTTGCCCTGCTTGACTGATAAGCCAGGAATGCTAAGAACATCGGTGCCATCTTGTGAATTGGGACACAAGGTAGGCACTGGCATTATATTTAACTTGCCAGTAGAAGTCCTCTGGGGCTTGCATATCACTTAACTCCACTCTTGAGGCTCCTTCTGGAAGGTAGGCCGAAGTTCTTCAGCACTTTCTGCTCGTTTAAATGTCATTTTCTTCACTATTGTCCTATTATTTTCTTCATTGCTGTTGTAGTCAATGTTTAGTCAACTTCGTATCACTTTAAACATTTTATCAAGCATTTTTCTAACGGGCTTTGATTACTTCAGTCGGGAGAGGTGTTTTCTCATGTCTTCTTCCTATGCCATCTTGCCATGCCTCCCCAAAATAAAATGTACACGAGCAAGAAACTAGTACTCAAATGACAATGACCAATCCTATGGAAAGAGCTAATGACAGCCAATCTCTGCAGAGTGCTTCACAGAAGCGATTCCAGCTTTGAGAATGATGTACAATATTTGGAATGGCATGTGAGTGTTACACTGTACCAGATTTTGAAATATTAAGGATGCTTCAATGGTTCTTTAAGGTGTAAAGAACTCTAGATCGTTGTCTCAACATAAACTAAAAGCAAGTAACTTAATTACTGCTGTGACAGATACAAGGACAGGAAAGAACAAGCAAACAAAAGGAAGGAGGATCAAACTGTTCTAGAAAGCTGTTTGTATAGAAAATAAGTGTTCTGAAAAGTTTTAGTGAAGAGCCTATTGTAATTGCTGCAGATATTGAAGTGATGTTCCATCATGTAAAAGTACCATTGGAAGACCATAATTTGTTATGATTATTATGGTGACATAATGGTGACATAATACATGATGGAATATGGAATAACAGTTCAACTATTTAGGGCAACCTTGTCGCTGAGCTGTGCAAATTACGCACTCAGGAAATGAGCTGAAGATAATGATTAGCAATTTAGTTCTCGAGCTGTAAGTATAATCAGAAATAAATTCCATGCTGTTGATTATCTTCCTTCAGTTGTTTCAGAAAAAGAAGCAATAGATCTTTATCAAGGGATAAAGGAGATCTGTAATAAAAGAGGTTTTTTCCTCAGAGTGGCTCCATTAAAGCCAGTCAATTTACCTTGAATGGAATTGACTGCCACTACTCTGGCAAGAGAAATGAACACTAAGTTAAGTCGAGAATTACAGATGGCGTTAACAGACTCTATGGTTTGGAGTGATAGAACATCAGTGCTTAAATACATTAATCACAAAACTGTAGATTCATGTTCTTTTGGTGGACTCTATGAAATGACTATATCCCAACTTTCATCTGGTCAGACTTTTTATTCTGCAAAATTGTGAATTATCTACACAGAGTCTCACAGAGATGTTCTCTCAGTGAAAGCTGTTAGAGAGCCTGAGCTCATGTTCTCAAACCTTTCCTTTTGTCTAGTTCAAATATGGGCAGAGTTGCATTTTGCTCAATTAAAAGTTTACACTCTACATTCTTACCCTATACTATTACTACTAAGTACAAATTCCATTGCTGCATAAAATTGGAAGCCTCTCATCAGACATGCTCGATGTAAATTCCTATATAGTTGTTCGTGGTGCTAATTGGTCCTTTTGAATTGCCTTGCCTGCCTGGCTAGAATGCTGCAAAATCTAGCTACACTATCACTAGCTGTTAACCATATCCTTTCTCAAAACAACAAGATTTCGTGCCTTTGTCACTAACATATTTAATGCAATTGAAAAGGTTTTGCATGTTAATCAACGGAGATATGTTAAAACTGGATAATACAGCTGATATGGTTTCAAAAGGACAAAGTTTCAATCGTTTCTGAAAAGAGTGGGTGTCTGGTCCTCGGTTTCTTTTGTGATCTCAAGAAGTGTGACCTCAAATTCTGGAAGGGTTAAAAGAAATTGCAATGGACGATCCTGAAATCCAAAGAATTAATGTATATACTATTCAAATATCTAATAAAAATTATCTGATCACTCAATCAAGTTGCTAACATTCTTCATGGATACATTTGAAAAATGCAGTAGCTTGGATTCTTAGGTCAAAAATCTTTTAAATTGTATCAAGAAAGAGAACCTGAATATCCGAAACCGTTGATGGGTTGATGATAGCTGAATTGGAAATCATTCTTTTTTGTCAAAAATAGTGTTTGATAACGAGATATCAAAATTGAAGTAAAATCTGAATTTTACAAAAACGTGTTTAAAAACTAAAATATATTCATGTGAATTATGTATTGAGAGTAGAACGAAGGTTGGAAAAATCAATAATGCAAAAAGAAGTGAAGGATCCAATTATATTAGCTAAGGAATTTCCAATTTCTGATTTGATTGTTCGACATATACATGAGAAAACATGTCAATTTCAAAAAGAAGATACCTATGGAAGACGCAGATGGAAACAAGTGCAATCTATTGCAGATTTCCTTTGGAAAGAGGGATTAAAGAATATCCTTCGTAATTACAAGAACAACACAATTGTTCTAAAGCATGTGGAAATATTGTAATTATTATGTGCAGATGACACTTTCCAATCTCTCGTATTTTCAATTTCAAAACATGTCATCTTCACAGAAACATAAATGACGATATTCCCAACTACTTATTCCAAAAAATAATACACTGTACATCCATCTGTAAATTGCTTTAATTCATTGATATAAATGGATAAACACTGCATTACTTCACATCAAGCTTTTCATAATGATGGATAAGGAAAGCATTTGGCTATATTTGAAGACATAATAATATAAAACGATAAGAAATGATTAAGATAAAATGAAATAAATTCAGAGGAAATCATTTTGATATTTACACCTCCTCCATGGTTCTACGAAGAATGAGATATAAATGAATATGCACAGATATTACGACATATGACGTCTGAGTAACTATGTTTACATGAGAAGCAACAATTTTCCTTAAAGGGTTGGTCATAAAATTAACTAAGAAGTGCAAACACAAGATTGGTCAATTTCAAAAAGAAGATATTTATACAAGTCGCAGATGGAAATGAGCGCAATTTATTGCAAATTTATTTTGGAAAAGATTGATTAAAAATATATTTTATTATTACAAGAATGACAAAAGTAATCTAAAGCTAAACGCAGTTCTGTATGTGGATATATTATAATTATCATGAACGATTCTTCATCAAGAAATGTTTGGTTGCTATGAGAATTTGAGGACACATTTCAAGATAACAAATGTTTCATTTGGCAAGTGCAGATTAAAACCAAGGCAGATTACTTAAATAAACCTATTACTAAAATCGGTCTTTCACAGGAAGCTGAAAGTTTTGATTTCTAATCTGATACTTACCTTATTTACTTTTTGCATCTGTAATAGTGATTATTATATATTAGCCATTATTTTCTATTATAATACGAATGGCAGGATAGTAAAAGTTAAAAACTTGTACTTTTAATTCATCGAAAAGTTTGTGCCTGTCTCTTTAAAAGAAATAGATTTTTCGGTTACCATAGTGATGATGATGCAATATGATGTAATATCCGCCCAGGCTAACAGCTTCCTCTTTCATTCGACGAGATGTGAAAGAAACGTGAGAACAAGAATTTTTTTCTTTGAATTGTGTATCGGTTTTAAAACTTTTGTATCTCTTTATAGTTTGTGTATCACTTTAAAACATTTGTATTTGTTTATGCTAGTATCTCTATGTTACATTTGTATCTCTATCATACAGTAAATACTTTGTTAATCGTCTTTATAAAAGTCAATGCGAAGCTATGCAAAATGTGTATCTGTTTTATCAATGAATTAAAGCTGTATAAATTAAGAGTCATGGAGTTTGATATATTGGATTAAAGACATCTAAATTTGGGCTATCGTAGCTCACGCTTTGGAAGATTATATTCTTAGATTAGGATATAATAGAATAAGGGCAATGTTATCTATACCAATATGTTCCATCTCATGAAAGAGGAGACTGAAATGGGAGATATATCATTGTGGCAAATAAGCTTTTCCAGAAATAGGTGCTGGTGTTCATTTATTATGCGTCCATCTTCCCTGACGACCTCTTTGCTGACACACTATTAGGTAGATTTCCTTCCTTAGTTAGCCACGCGGTGATTTGGAGCGGCGGGGGCTAAATATTATTATGGATAACATTGTTATGGATCCGGTTCTGGAACGATATAATCACCACACCACATCCCAATTTGCCATGGCCAGGTTTTATTCTGATTTTCATGTAACAGAATTATCTGATTAAGTCTCAGAGATTTCGCAATTCCTCAACCCCAAATGTATTCATTCTTTTACAAGGTTCAAAACTCCAGGCGCTAGGATTGATTATACCTTTTTGTATGGCCCTTATTCCATGTGATATTTTCCTGGATTATTCCAGTATTTTATTATCTGATGACGCACCATTATTATTAGACCTTCAACTGCAATCATCCCATTCCTCTAGCCCACTGGAGACATAATTCTCTCCTACAAGATGACAATAAAAATGTGAACGTATTTCACACTCTCCCAGTGATTCCTTCTCTCATAATCAAAAATAGTCAACCTCCTATTCGCTAATCTGTGAGTCGGTAAAGTGTTATTTGATGGGTGAAATAATTTCATACTCATTTTCTTTAAATAAAAAACACTATAATATATAGCACTTTATCCAAAATATTGAAAGTTAATTTGCAAAGCTTCCCATTGACTGCAATATTTGGAATCTCCGACACCTCCCTAAATTCCCTGAAGGAGCACGTGATTATGTTAATATCTTGTTCCACTGGAAGTTTGATAGAGGACCGTATATTTTTATATTACACAATGGGTTCGGGATATTGTTTCCTTCTGTGAAACGGTAGGAAATCAAGTATTTTTCGCCATATAAGATCCACAGGAATATGAGAACACCCACCCCTTTTCAACAGGGAATATTATAATTTTTTAAGAAATAAAAAAGATTTCTTAATTTTTTAAATTAATTTTAATGCTAGATATTTAATCAGATATTTAGTCCATCTAAACTGAGTAACCGCTTTATAATGCTCATAGTTCCCTCCAACCATTGGCAGCACTTCACTTTTATCACAATTAATTTTATACCATAATATCATACCATATTCCTGTAACATTTTATACAATACAGGGTTTATCAAATTCTGTGGTTCTGTCATATAAATTAAAACATCATCCACAAAAAGACCTATTTTATATTCTTCTTTATTTACCATAATTCCCTTAATTTTTTTTCCTCCTGTCTCAACCATTGTGCTAATGGCTCAATTGCTAAAATAAACAATGCAGAATACAGGGGACAACCATGTCTTGCCAATCCAGTTAAAGAAAAATGTGAAGTAAGTTGCCTATTAGTTATCATTCGGACTAATCCAATTAATACACATTGGTCCAAATTGAAACTTTTATAAAACTTTAAACAATTAATTCCATTCTAAAATATCAAATGCTTTCACTGCATCGAAAAGTAGAACCAACGCTGGCTCCAACTGTTTTTGAGCACTATGTATTAAGCTAACCAACTTTGCTACATTGTCATCCGAATATCTATTCTTAATAAATCCAGATTGGTCTGAATGAACCAGACTGAGTAAATAGTCATTTATTCTATTTGCCAAAACCTTCGCTACAATTTTAAAATCAACATTTAACAATGATAAGGGTCTATAAGATTCTGGCTTTAATGAATTCCTATCTTTCTTAGTTAAGACTGTTATAGCTGTATTAGGAAATGATATAGGTAAAGCACTTATTAATATAGCTTTTTTTAACAGTTATATTAGTAAAGGCATTAGCAGGTGTTTAATTTTTTGTATAATTCTGAAGTAAATCCATCTTCCCCATGAGACTTTACGTTCTGCATTGAATTCAATGCATTGATAATTTCTATCAAAATAAATGAGGAATCTGGGTTAATACGAGCTTGACTTTTCAAAATTGATAATTCCAACTTAGATTTTAAAAATCTTCTGTTTTATCTACGTTATTTATCGTCTCTGATGAATACAGTTTTGTATAATATTCTTTGAACAAATCATTTATGTGTTGCGGTTTATAAGTAATCTTAGAATACCTTTTAACTGCAATAAGGTCCTCGATAATTGTTCTGCTTCTACCTGCCAGGCTAATACTTTGTGTGCCCTTTCTCCCAATTCATAATCTTTTTGTTTAGTTCTATCAATCAATCGTTACATTATATAAGTCTGAAGTGAGTTACACTGCATCTATTTATTTTCCAATAAACTTCTATCTCTCTCTTGTGGGTTTTTATTTATTTAAATTAAACTATATTCCATTATTTAAGAAAATTTAAAAAGATTTAGAAAGATGGAATTATTTACCCATTACTTTGGTAGGAAGAGTGAATTGTATTAAAATTAATATTTTTCCAAGAATACAATAGCTATTTCAGTCTATTCCTTGTTGTATACCTCAAATATTTTAAATATTTAAATATAATTATACATTTGTTTGTGGAAAGTAAAGATGAATAGGGTATCTTTTGAAAAATTTACACGGGAAATATAATTGGTAGGTTTACAGCTTCCTCATTTTCAGATTTATTATAAAGTGGAACAACTGAAATGTATTAATGCAATGTTTGATACAACGAAATTTAATGCTTGGGCTAAAATAGAACTGGATATGATTGGTGAAAAATCTTAAAACTTTGAGTTGATTTATGGAATAAAGCTGATTATCAGACAGAGGGAAAGGCTAACTTTCCAATGAAAACACGTTTATATCTGAATAAACTTTTTCATTTTACTGTACATAATCAATTTGTAAAAATTTGGCATCAATAGGGAATTAGAAGAGTTGACAACTATTTCTAAGCCAGAAAATATTCAACCTTTAATCATATGAAAGAAAAATTTCAATTTCCTCAAACACTTCTTTTAGTTATTATCAAGGGTTTTTTAAATTATTAAAAATATTAAGTCATGATTTAAAGTTACCTAAGCAGTCTTGGTTAGAATTATTGCTCACGAAAGATGATTCGAAAAAAAAATTTTTTCAGAATTGTATAAGTTGTTACAAAATAAATTGACCAAACATGAAGTTAGAATGAAATGGGAAATGGGAAAGATAGATGAAAAAGTATGGCTAAATATGTAGAGACACTATGACGAAAGTAATAATTGTATGTTATAGATTAGTTCAGTATAATTTTTTCATCAATTATATTTGAGTGTGTTTAAATTTTAAAAGAATTCCAGCTCATTTCCTCAGATACATATTTTATATGTCGTCAAGAAGTATCCACTTTTTTTCATGGAATTATTCACAGGTTAAAACATTTCTGGTTGCAAATTGAATATTTTTTACAGTAGATTAAAAAAATTTACCCCTTGATCCAATGTCATTTTTGTTAGGAGATATTAATTCAAGAAATTTAAAAGTGAAGCTAATTATGTATCAAATTGAGTTTTAGCGTTTATCAATAGTGGTTACAAAAAAAATGTTTAGCTATTCAGTGGAAATCTGATTTAAATTTAGGAATGCAAAGATGGCATAATTAAATATAGGCCAGGATTCATTTAGAAAAGATTAAATATAATTTTAGAGATAATATTTTTTAATTAAAATTTGGAGCCATTACTTGAAAGCTGCTGAAATTAATGTATGAGGTCTCGATTGTTCCAATGGATATCTTCACTCGTGCAGCCAAGTATGTTTTAATTTATAAATTTAAGATTAAATAATTATCTCCCTTTTGTTTCTTTCTTTGTAGTCGGCGGAGGGAGAAAGGAGGGTAATAGTTGTAAGTTTGGGGATGATTGATCAGATGATATATGTACTTAGACCTAGTAATTATTGTTCTGCTTGTATTAATTAATCATAAATAAAATATTATTTTTAAAAATGAATTTTATAATATTAGTGTACACGTGTCAGTGTATTTACAGGTAAGCATGTCCATGTTTTACGCGTATTTAAGGAAATAATGGTCTCATGAGACCTGCATTTTGAGGCTGCCATGTTGTATTTGGCGTTATTTTATTCAGAGTTTCATTCAATGTTCCTTCTATGTTCGATATAGCGGAGGCAGCAGCCGCGTTGATGGTGGGGGGTAGCGGAAGTGGTTAGAGTTAGAGTTAAATTTATGGTTCGGGTTAGGATCGGCGGCGGTGGCACCGGTGGGGGCTTTGAAGTGGCGCCCAGGACCCTGGGAGATACCTTCCTCCATGATAGCCGGCCCTACTGTCAATACCGGGGTACAGTAGGAACTGTAACCCAGTCTCTCCGAAATGCATCTTTCGCATTCAAGATGCGCAGAATTTTCTGGAGCGATTTTTAGTAAAATATAGGGGGGGTCTTGCTTGCTGTCAAATACGTGTACCTATTTGAAATTTGTCCATAGGTGGCAACACCTTAAGCGTGATTTCCACGAGTTATTAACTGTGGGACAGTTTTACCAGTGCAATCTGTATTATAAGGAGATGCATTCAACAAAGGTGCCAGGTGGTCATGAAATGGAGAGATATCTGAAAGTGTTTGTGAATCTTTGTCTTGCTTTTTCTGATAAAAAGAAAGGAGCGCAATGTACTTCTGTATAATGTGCACTAAGTTGCTTTGATGATCAATAAATGTATTTTGATAAAAATAATTCCATCTGAATGTCTAGTTACTCAGCGAGTTTACCTGTCAGCGCCCTCTGCTATGAAATGTTCCATTATGTTTGTGGAAATCTGTCGTGCTTAATCCAAAATTCAATGATCACAGTTCACATTTGTTGTCTGAATGTGTACATGATATCATCTAAACTCCTGAGATTTTTATTCGTGCGGGTCATACGGTATTTCTACATATCGGTAACTGCTAAATTTTCTCATGAAGGGAGCTACATTTAACAACAAAGGATACTCACTGACAAAAGGCAAAGGAGGAAAAACCCAACACCCAACCCCAACCAGCCAATTTTCCCCTGCAGCCGCTGCAACCGTGTCTGCCTGTCCCGCATCGGACTTGTCAGCCACAAACGAGCCTGCAGCAGACGTGGACTTTTACCCCCTCCATAAATCTTCGTCCGCGAAGCCAAGCCAAAGAAAGATATGTAAACAAATAAAGAAATGTAAACCACTTTTGTGTGCAAAGGGTTGTCTTAGACGTTAGCAGCGTAATGGTTAGTGCAATGTTGTTTCGTATTCATTTCAGTCGTGACAATTCTCTTTCCAGTTTTTGGGAAGGCATAATGTAACGTCTAATATTTTCCAAAGTCAAACGTGCCATCACTTCAGTATGAGTGGGAGGAACAGCATCTTTAATCAGAGTAATATTAAGAACTAAAGGCAGGGAAAGAAATACAGAAACAAAATCAGTCATAAATAATGCACAAAGTAAGAGTTCATAAATCAATCTCTATTGAGTCTGTTGTTGGGAAATCTGATAGTAAAGAGGTAATTATTGTTTATGAACCAGTTGGTGCGAGTTATCTGGCATCTATACCTCTCTCCCGATGACAGGAGCGACAACAGGGCATGACCTGGGTGATGAGGATCCACGATGATTGCTGCTGCCCTTCGGGAGGAGTTTAGCTATCGCTGATAATGGCCATTTCAGTGATTGTTTCAACTCGTCTCTGAACTTGCGCTGAGTCGCTGCATAAATACAAGTGTTCGTGCAACAGCTGAGAAGCTGCAGCATATAACCTACCTCCTGCCAGATAAGGACGGGTTCATTGTAACCCGAGTAATATAAGGTACTTGTGATCCGGTAGTAAATAAACTGGATGAATGACGTCAGCCACAAGACGATAAAACAACCGGACACAGTGAAAAGTAAAATGATGGACTTTTTCCTATTTTGTATTTCTGGGTCCTTGGAAATTTCCGGCTTATTTTGGCGACAGAAAGCTTTGCGCACCCTGTTCGCCACCACAATGAATTTAACGGTCAAAACATTGAGCGTCATGATGAGAAAGAACGGGAGGAAGGGTGTTGCGATGGTACTAAAAACTGAAAATATTATCCACAGTAGGGCCGTGTAGAAACTGGATTTTGTGTGACAGTACCACGATGTCCCGTTGATTATGTACAGGGGTTCATTCTTAAAGTACCAGGGTATGTTTTGCAAGCAGCCCAGGGTGAATACGGTCCAAACTACACCAGCTGCTATCTTTTCCCTGCAATACCTGGTTCTCAATTCTCGCCAACAAATGGCTACAAAACGATCGAAGGTGAATGCGACAGTTAACCAGACAGAAATATCCAGGGACGCATAAATGAGAACGAGTTTGAAACTGCACATTGGCGTGGTGGACAGGTAGCTGCCTGAGAAGTACATGCCGACGATCCTGTTGAGTACAACTCCGGTGATGAGAACGAGAAGGTCTGCTGCTGCCATTCCCATCAGATAGTAGGTGATGCATTTGGTGAGACCGCACTTTCCACGGGACAGAATTACAATTGCGACAATATTAGCTGAAATTAAACATTATTAAATAACATGATGTGAAGAACGAAACAATTTCCGATTGGTCTCTTGCACCTGCCAACATAGTCCAAACGCGTATTGGAAAAAAAAAAGTCACCTAGTATATTGCGTGGGCGCCCTCAAGCCGGATGGTATTATTATTATTATAAATATTATTAGAAATTGAATCTGGTTTTGGGCACTTCCCAACTCCAATCATAAATCGTATCTCATCCGCATTCCAACGCACACCTTTCAAAATGCCTCTATATTACGGCATTGGGCAAAAGGAAAATACGATACAGTTGACTTCAGATGCATAAGAAGTGATATTTGTTTTTTTTTATTCAACCAAAATGACATGTCAAAAAGACTAACGAACCGGAGCCTGGATAATTAACAGCGTCTGCAAAACTTTTGTGTTTCACGATAATGTTTAATCGCATACAGTGAACTTCACATGCAGAAGTCGTAGAACGTTAATCTGCAGGAAGTGCCAAATATTGAATATGACCACACACAAGGGATTTTTTTTTAATATGAGCGAATCGTAGAATGCAGAAATTAACAGGGAAGACATATTTGCATGTGATATCAGA
Organism: Narcine bancroftii; assembly: GCF_036971445.1. Taxonomy (NCBI): domain Eukaryota; kingdom Metazoa; phylum Chordata; class Chondrichthyes; order Torpediniformes; family Narcinidae; genus Narcine; species Narcine bancroftii. The sequence goes on from NC_091471.1 coordinate 229,370,828, forward strand.
GACATTCCATTAATTGTGGCGGCTTTGCACATCAATCCTGAAGTGGGGAGGACAGTTGAGGTAAAATCTTACAATCGTACCTCTCATCGTTGAGCCCGAATTTATCAGTTCAGCAGCGCGATTACGATGCAATTGGACCGCAAGACTGCTTCGGGAAAATTAGATGGATTGATGGAATTTTGCACAGGTTACTGAAGAGATAACTTCGGCTGGGTCTTCCAAACTACACGCTTAACCGAAGAGCCGGAGGAACTGTTTGTCAGCGGTGCGTGAGGTCCATTCTCAATAGAAACTTGTTTTGCGACACAATACCCAGAGGTTTGCAACGAAACCTTGGACCATATAAATATATTTATGAGGAGCCACAGCTTACACGTTTCGATGGATTAGTCTGCATAACCACAAGACATCGGAGCAGATTCAAAGCGATTTAGCCCATCACAGCTACACAGCCATTCACTCATCAGCTGATCTGTTCAGCCCCATTCCCAGTCCTTCTGCCAAAACCTCCGATGCCTTGGATAATGAGGAACCTAACAATTCATGCCTGAAATACACCCAGTGAAGTGGTCTCGCAGGCGCCTCTAGCAATTAATTTCACAGACTTACCACGCTTTGGCATATGTAGTTCGTTCGCATCTCTGTTCTCACTGGACTCCTTTCAATCCTGAAGTTTCGGTCTCTTATGCTGGACTCTTCCACCACGAGAAACAAAGTTCCTACATCAAATATGTCCTTGCATTTTAAGGCCCAAAATGTTTAAATGAGATCACACTTGGTCCTTAGAATTTCAAACGAGTGCAGATAAAGAACCTTCGAACGATTATCATTCGCGGATCCATTTTGAACATTCTCTAAACATTTTCTAACTTCAGCACATCATTTGTTAAACGAGCAGCCCATAACAGCGCACAATGCTCTCAGTGGGATCTTATAGAGTCACAACACCACATCCCCTCTCTAATATTCAATTCTGCTTGATGCCCAACTCAGGTGACGAAGTAATACAAAATATGCTCCACTTATTTCACCAAAAATGTCTCATTGAAATGTGATTACAAGCTCATACCTGGAATTCCTGCAGTTGCCAGAACGGGGTAGTAAATGGCATAGACTAGACCCTTCGCTGGTTCATGCATAGTTTCACCGCCAGTAACCCTGATTGCTATCTGCCTGGAGATTTAAGCTGATAAACGCTAAGAGGCATCTATATATCTCAAAAAAAAATCCGCAACGAGTCAATTAAGCGCAGTCACTCTGTTGTCACTTTATACTTGATTGAGCAAGGATTTTAAAAATAACCCTTTGATTTGGTGAGTTGCACAATTGGGGATGTACCTGTGTGCTACGATAGTTGATATGAAATTTCTGCCTGTAAGCCCGGAACACAGATAATTACAGAAGAGTGCAGTCCTTTGGGGCACCTGCATATGCCGACGGTTGTTAACCTGTTTCATTTAAATCTAAATTTACCAACATCAAACCCGTAACCATCTATTTTCAGGAATAGCTGATCTCCATCATCCAACTGAAACCTGAAAATCAGACACTTTTGGAGACTAATGTAAGGACTTCTCTTTGCTCATTTTTCGGGAAGAAATATTTATATTAATATGTAAGCACATTTTATTTTTTTACATTTATTTCATTTGAGTACAATTGACAGTTCGATGTTATTTGAACATCTTGCCTGAACCGCAAGAAAAGAATCTCAGCATTTTATGTGATGTGATTTATAATATCTATAATATCTGACAATAAATTTGATCTTGAACTTTTCGGACATCCATCAATATCCTGATTGTACCTGACACCCCTACCAATCCCAGTAATACATTCTAGTCACGCATAAATATTTCAGATAAAGAAAACTAAATTCTGATATCATGCCAAAACATTCCTCCAGTTATCATAAACAGATGATTTCTTGTATTTGCCACTGAGGGAAAGCCAGAAGGAACATGGTTGAAGTGTTACAGTAACCTCTGTAAAGGGAAAACAATGAAATAACACACTCCGCATCAAGGGTTCAACTCATGTTTATTTATTTTGCAAAGCAAATGGGCACTTTCTACTCAGCAAAGATGTAGAAAGCAAAGGGGTCTTACTCCAAGAAAGCGGCCAGGTGCTCTGAGGCACAGTTATTTATACAGACTGACTTCTTGTTCCACTATCTTGCAGCTACTTTAAAAAAAATTACTAGCAGTTACGTCTCTTTTCAAAATCGAGAACAAAGCTATTTATGTGGAGGTAGCTATTCTCTCCCACATTTTTTATTTTGAGAAAACGGAAAAAAAGTAAATTATTTCATTCCACGATCTTTATCACAGGTTGTTGTTTGAAAATGTTATCTGTGTTTTATGTCCTGTCCAAATGTTTTATTACTCTACAGCTCTGACTGTGAGCTGTCCCAAGAACTGCTTGTCACATGCCCGGCCATCTGACTTGTCAAACATTTGTTTTAACGGTAAGATTCAAACGTTTCGTTCATAAGGTGTAATTCATTCTTCTGGCCTTGCTTCACACAGTGCATACGGAAAGACAAATGTCTTTTATCTCTCGAGCTATGCAATTTATATTATCAAGGACGTCAAAGGGAATTTGAAGCTGAAGGAACGCGTTGGGCAAGGGAGGGGGGGGGGGACAAGTACACTTGTTTCAGTACCGTTGTTTCTGTTTTCGCAGACACGCACCTTTCTTTCTGCTTTCTCATTCCCTCCTTTTATCATTCTATGATAACGACAAATGGACTATGTAGCATACTTCTTGCAACAAACATTTACATAGACAGCAAAATAGCTACTAGGATAACTTGGAGTATAATAAATAAAAATTCATCCACTGGATGCACTCAGTCCCAAACTATTATGCAAAGATATTGATTGAATATGCATATCGGCGACAATTCCTTATAAGTCTGGATCTGTTTTTAGATGTGCTTCATCAACTGTTCAAAGCTGTCAGGAATATACATACAGCGGTCGTGACCGACAATCGCTCATTAGCAGCCACTATCATCGAGAATAAAGTCCAGACCTATTCTATTCTGGATCGCCACAAAAAGGAAGGCACCGACATCCGCTGATAGTTGAGAAACAGCATTTTTAGCTTCCTTGTGATCCTTTGCCGTGTCATTAGGCAATAATTCAGACGCTGAGACTTGGCGAATCAGTTTTCTAGATGCCTTTACTCTACCATAAAAATGGAACAGAATCGGAAAGACCTGCTCCGTTGTGGAGATGCCAATTGTCTATTAATCTAGCTTCTGCCCGTGATGTACAGAGGGACCCATATAACATAAATCATAGGACCCTTTGGTCGTATCCTGACAGCCATGGATACGTCGTATAAATAAAATATGGTCCATTAATAAGTCGCTAAATAATTAGCAAATGTCATGCAGGGTCTGCACCAGTAATATACTCCCTTGGTTATACTTCTTCAGGATTACACTTGTATTGGCATGGAACATCCTTCGGGAGAAACTGACTCGTACCCATACGATTTTTCGAGGGTTTCATGAAAATTTCCTGAATCGAAACGGCGGCTCTCCATTCCTTTTCTTGGATATTGCCAGTCCAGAGAGTCTCTCCACCTTTCCGTTTTCTGCATGAGATTCAAGCATGGGCATCTTATCGTGCATCGGATTGCAGTGTGTGATTTGGTAAACTATACTTGCAAGCTATTTTCAAGCAAGGGATGGTCATTCACAAGGGATTTGTGGATCAGGAAGCGCTCAGAAAGTGAGTGAAGCATATCATACGCATGGATTCACATTTCAAGGCACAGAATATTAATGTTGGGACGTCGTGTTAGAGTTGTACAGAACGTTGGTGAAGCTGCACCTGAAATATTTTCTGCGCTTCTGGTCACCACACTGCGGAAATATCATGATTCGCTGACATTGCTCACATTTATGTATTTTTATTTTTAAATTTACACAACTATATAACTCATTTCTAACGAATAAATATAATGCAGCCTAACGAATTCCAATTAACCTAGAAACCCCGTACGCTATTCAGGGTGGGAATATCCCGGTACCCCGAGAAAAACCTCCGCTGATTATCAAGAGAACGTAGAAAGTTATGACCAGTAGCGATATATTCGATCCCGGATCGCCGGCGGTGTTGTAACTTTGTCCTAACCGCTACGCTACCAGTGCCGCTCCCATGTAGTTATTAATGAAGGGGTAAATGATCAGAAAAGATTGAGCAGGCTTGGTCTATTAAACCTGCATAAATTAGGATGAGATACATCTATCGATGCTGTGTCTATGAGATGTAGATGGAGGTAATGGTTAGACATGATAGACGTGTTTAAAACAGGAAGGCGTCGGAATGAGATAACAAAACAGGACGAAAAGAGAAGCATACAGGTAATATTTTCTCAGAGTAAGGTAATTCGCATTTGGAAAAAGAGGTGCTGGAGAATTCGGGACCAGCAACAATACTTAATGCGCATCTCGTCTGATATGAATCAGCAAGGTATTGAGGACAGTGAACGTCGAATTTGGATGCTTTATGGTGGCAATAGAAGCTCTGGGTCGGAGAAACACTTTCTATGAGCGATAGTTCGATGAACGGGATTTTTCTTATTTCGTAGAATGATGCCATACATGCGCATGTTGCACAGCCCTCAACCGATCTCAATATCTTGCTCATTCACACCCTATGAGATGCCTATTTACTATAGGCACTAGCCCTGACTCCCTCAGAATCTCCTTTGCTTCTTAATTCAAAATACGAATTACGTTTTGTGCTAATTGCCATGTTTGTGCGGGATCTCACAAATTGACGCATATCCTTTGTGTGCACAGATGTTGGGAACTTTCTAAACATATTTCTCGCAAAAAAAATCCTCCAGTAGCATATTTTAGAAAGAAAATGTTCCATGATTGTCATGAGGAGCAGCATACAACTGCTGACTATTATATCAGTGAGAAACTGGACCGTCTGCCATGAATTAATGCTGCACATCAGAGTGATTAACAGGTTCATGAGCACCTCTGCGTGAAATGGGCGACGCAGCGGGACAAAGTTTGGAAAAATGCAGATAGTGTACATCGTTTCTTCTGCTCTAACAAGGTGCTCAAAATATGGACGACATTCTAACATTCTTCTGGACTGTGATGAGTTAGCTCTGAAAATACATGGTGCACTTTTGGACGTCCAACAACAAGTAAAAAATTTATTAAGTTACACTAAGTGCAGACAATGTATTCACAAGGTTTTCCCTGGTCAATTAGAAATGGAATTTATACATTAATATGTAAGTTGGGCACTGACTGCTTTCCCTGGAAGGAAGATAGCGGGGGAAGGACAATGCATAGGTATGTAAAATATTGATCGTTACCGATAAATTGAATGGAAAAAGGTCTTTTCTTTTAATCCAGTTTGACCCGTCTAAACCTGAAACGATTAAGTTTGATTGAGAGAATCAGTATTAAAATTGACCTAATTTTAATAGGTGCGAATGTTAACCAAGCAAAGCACATGCTGATGGGGAGAAATAGCAACATTTGAAAGATATATGGACAAGTCATTTGTGTGTCAGGTGTGAAAAATTGACATGAAAGTAAATTGGGAAAATCAGGACGATATAGGATCCCACGTGGTAGAGATTGTTGAATAACTACTGGATGGATATTGGAGCAACTTGATGATGGGCCCACCAGGGTACCGGATGTTCTGTGCTACCACATTCGCCAGAAAAGATTAGAGATCGTGGGGAAAAGTGACCCTGAGGTGAAGGTGATCACGAACTTACTAAATTCACTGTGAAATTTGACAGGGAAAGGGTGAAATCTGATGTGTTACTATTTCAGTGGAGTTAAGGAAATTACAGAGGAATGAGTGAGGATCTGGCCAAAATCGATTAGTAAATCACATATGAGGGAAGTCAACATCAGAAAAGGTTGGATCTGAGTTATGGTTGAAGAGTTTAAGTTTAATTTGTTTGCAATTGACGGTTTTTTTATATATTGAACAAACCCAAAACAATCATTGCCACATTTACAGGAAGGTTTATTACAGTATGGAATATTGTTGGGGTATAACGTAAATTAGGATAAAAGTGAAATTTTACTGGTTGGCATAGGAGAGTATTCAGTGTATAAAAATAATATTAACATTTAATGGTCGGATAAAATTAAATATTTAGGAATAATTGTGAACACTGAGAATGGCTGTACCTTTTCACAAAGCTAAACTGAATGCAAAAAAAGTGCCTTTTCCTTTTCAACATCTAAAACATAAATCTGAAGAACTAAATCCATGTCATTTTATCTTCTTGGAAGTTAAATACAATTGATATATAAAGTTATAATCAACATTAATGAATCTTGTCACATTATCCTCACACATTGTCCTCCACTCCTGCTGAGATATTGGAATTGATAAATCATTTTCCAATTTAATTTTCGTTTTATCCAAATCAGGTTGAGTCATCTTCTTCTGTAATAAATCATACATTTCTGATTTAAAACCTTTTTAACTCCATCAGTTAATAAACTTTCAAACTTAGATCTTTTAGTTAATTTTAATTCCCGCCCTAAATTATCTAATAATCAAGTACATATTTGATAATTGATAATATGCAAACAATGACTTTGACGTAATCCCAAACTTTGTATTTAATCTATTAAATGATAGAAACGACCCTTCTTCATAAAAATCTCCCATTAACCTAAAACCCTTCTATTCCCAAATTGTCAGATAATGATTATTCACCAAGAAAGAATTTTATTCTGATATATTGCAGTAGAAACAGAAATTTTACCATTAATTCCTATAATTTGATCCACGTCTCCATCTAATGTTTTAATATAGGTAAATCATATTTTGGTAAAAGATATGGATTCCATTCATAAATAAATTGTTCTAGATTTTGTTCAGTTATTTACACCAATTCAACATTAACACAACTGCAAGGTTGATCCTTATCAAATATCCTATTAATAAATTTCAACTGAGCTGCTGTATTATAGTTCTGATAATGTGGTAGTTGAAGTCCTCCTCGAGCGTATTTCCATGTCAACCTTGTAATGATACTCTTGATAACTTACCTTTCCATAAAAATACTTGAACTGATGCATTTAATTCTTTAAATATTATTTTGGAAGCTCAATGGAATAGACTGAAAAGGATACTGTATACGAGGAAAAATATTTATTTTGATACAATTGACTCGACCCAATAAAGTTACTGGTAAGTCAATAATGTCAACAGTAAGTCTTTCCACCTGTTTAAATCAAATTTAATTTTATTTAATAAAGGTACATAATTTAACTTATACAAATTATGATTATTAGCGTCAACAACTATACTCACATATTTAATCCTACTTGAACATCGAAATTATGTCATCAGCTTCCAATCCAAATACACACCATCTGCTACAGATAATATTTCACTCTTCTCCCAATTATCTTAATAATTTGGATTTCCTCATATTGCGCAATTGCTTTTGTAAATAACCCAAAGATTCCTTAGGCTGTGTTAAATATATTAAATCATCGTCTGCAAATAGATTAATTTTATATTCCTTAGGACATACATTAAGCCCTTTAATATTAACATTTTGTCTAATCACTAAAAAACAATGGTTCTACAGGTACACAACACTTTTTCTGGACATCTAAAATCTGGTAAGTGGGGAGAGAGAGATGGCAGCATGAGTTGGGCGGGTGAGGGGGAGCGAATGGTAATCGAGTTGATCAGTCAAGAGGGAAAGACTGGCAGCATGAGTTAGGTGGGCAAGGGGGGCAGACCTGCAGCACGAGTCAGGCAGGCAAAAGACCGGCAATGCGAGTCGGGTGGGAAAGCGACCACAGCGCAAGTCTGGTGGGTGGGTAGGAGATGGTATCATAACTGGAAGGGAAGAGGGTGGATACAGCAACACAATTCAGGTGGTCTTAAATCAGGCTTTCCGAAATCTGGAAAAATTCGAAATTTGGAACACACTGTCCCCTGAGGATTCCAGATAAAGGATTTTGAACCTATATTACCATCGCAGATAATGCTTGTGACAATGGGCATCCTTGCCTGGTCGATCTATTTAATGTAACTGAAGGTGATATTGCGCTGTTTTTCACCAACCTGGCAGATGAATTCTTATATAAAGTCGAAACCCAATCAATAAATATTGCCACCATCTTAAATTGATCTAAAACTTTAAATTAAAAAAACCTCCATTCCACTCTATCAAAAGCCTTTTCAGCATTTAAAACTACTATTGATAGAGTTGCTTTCTAGAAGCATTATCAATTTACAATATTATCAGCAGAATATCTATTCTTTATAAATCCAGCCTGATCTACATGAATTAACTAATACAAGATAATTAGCTAATCTATTAGCTGCACATTTACTACAATTTTAGTCTACATTCAATAAAGGAAAAGGTATATATGAACCAATTGTTAATGGTTCTCTATCTTTTTTTCTGAATGCCAGTAATTAATGCCTTAGAAAAAGACTCTGGAAAGAAACCGTATATGTAGCTTGTTTCAATACATCTATAAATACTGATAAAAATAAATCATAAAATTCTTTATAAAACTCTGAGGTAAATCTGTCTTCACTTAGTAATTTCCCACTGGGCATAGCCTGTAAAGATTCATTACTTTCAAAATCTGTAAAGTGATTATACAACTCCTTCTTTTATTTTTTATTCCAATGATGGTAAATTCAAATCTGACAAAAATGATTCAATTTGGTCGTTATCCTGCAGCGTCACAGAAGTATACAACCCCTCATAAAAGAAATGAAATTCTTCATTAATCTTCTGGTATTTGTAGGTAAAAACCAAACATTCTCTAACTGTATATATTGTCCTAGAAATTGGTTCTAACTTCAACTGCCACAGCCCATAAAATAAATTTACTTTGTACTGAATTAACATTTATATGTTTAAAAAAAAGTTTAATGTGGCCTCTAATATATTCAGTAAATTCAGGTTGCTTTAACAACATGTATTAAATCTCCAATGATATGTAGTTTCTACATTTTCAGAACATTTACAAGAAATTAGTAGTAAAGAATGATCAGAAAAAAATCCTACTCTTGTATTCAGCATGTATAATTATACATTGCCATTGTGCTGATATTAAAAATGAATCTATAATAGAAAATAAAACTCATGTATGGATGAATAAAAAGACAACATTATCTCTGTCGAGTTTCATATTCTCCAGATCTCAACAAAATGTAAGTCCTTCATAAATGTTGATAATTGCTTAGCCATCTTTGTTCTCTTTCAAGTTGTTGGAGATTTGTCGCATAACTGATCCAAACAGTAGTTAAAATCACCTCCTCCCAAACCATTCTCATTCGCTTGATTCAGACTTTAAAACGTTTCCATTACAAACACTTCATCATCCACATTAGGTGCAAAAACATTCATCAATGTCCACGCTTCAGCATAAATGTTACAATTTATGACCAGTAGTCTCCCTGCTGTTGCAAATCTGAATTCAATGTAAAAGGTAGCTTTTTATGTATTAGAATAACCACTTTAGAATGTATTGGAATGTTCTCTTTCAGTCAAATGTGTTTTTTTTTAAAGAAGCCTATATCAATCTTCCCCCTGTTTTTTTCTGGACATTTTATATAGCAAGACACCAAATCATCTCACAATCCTGACAGCACAATCATCAAATAAGACCTGACCATGGAGATTGACCTGGAAAAGATTTTCTCCTTATTGCTTGGTATGCTCTATCTAATTCCAAACAATTGTGGAAAGCTTCAATCCCTAACACCTCTGAAAACATTTTACAGGTTCCAGTCCTTCCATATCTTCTGGAGGCCCCACAATCATGATATTATTATGTCAACTCTGATTTTCCAATGAATCTATCTTCTTCAAAAACTCCCTCTTTTGTATTTCCCAGCCGGTGAAAGAATCCTCAATATCATCCATTCGTTCTTCATATGGTTCCACCTGACTCTTACAATGAATATTTGCTTCTTCAATCTTCTTAAATTTGTCTTCCACGGAATTGACAGCCTTCAAACATTTATTAACTTCAATTTTTACTAACAAAATATTTGTTTTCACTGTTGAAATTTCACCACATTTATCATTCTTTTTCCCTTTTATTTCAGTAAATTCATTAACAGCAGCTGAACCTTTATTTACGTGCAACTCTAAATTTTCCATCTGCTTATCAATGTCCATTAAAACTGGATTTGTAGACTCAGCTCCAATAAGTATAGTTTTTGAAACTTGAGGCCTACCTTCCATTAATCTGGCTGCCTCCAGGAGTAATTATTCTTCCTCTTCTTGATGGGTAGGAATATCTTCTTCATCTTCGCCCGCCATCACTTGACTGCGGGTCTGAACCCACCCCCTCCCACGCCTGGCCGAACTTGTCAGCATGGTGGAGGCAGAGTCCCTCTGCAGTCTGGGTCCAATCCAACAATGTGCAAATGCATGAATCCCGGCATATACCCGGCCCAGCTGCAGCATGCACATGTACATCATGCGTCACTGTGCATAACCAAGTCATCGGCAGCATATGCATGCCTGCTACCATGCACCTCACCGAACGTCTCCAGCATGCCAACTACGCGTTGGTCTCTGCGCAAGCGCTGTTTTCCCTGCTTGACTGATAAGCCAGGAATGCTAAGAACATCGGTGCCAGCTTGTGGATTGGGACACAAGGTAGGCACCAGCATTATATTTAACTTGCCAGTAGAAGTCCTCTGGGGCTTGCGTATCACTTAACTCCACTCTTGAGGCTCCTTCTGGAAGGTAGGCCGAAGTTCTTCAGCAATTTCTGCTCGTTTAAATGTCATTTTCTTCACTATTGTTCTATTATTTTCTTCATTACAGTTGTAGTCAATGTTTAGTCAACTTCTTATCACTTTTAAAATTTTATCAAATACTTGTATAACGGGCTTTGATTAGTTCAGTCGGAAAAGGTGTTTTCTCATGTCTTCTTCCTACACAATCTTGCCATGCCGCCCCCCCCCCCCCCCACCCCACCAATAAAAAACATACTCGAGCAAGAATCTAGTACTCAAATGACAATTACCAATGCTATGGAAAGAGCTAGTGGCATTCAATCTCTCCAGATTGCACCATATATAGATGCTTCCCAGAAGGGACACTAACATTGAAAATTTTGTACAATATTTGGAATGGCATGTGCATGTTAACACTGTACCAGATTTGTAAATATTAATGATGCTTCAATGGTTGTTAAATGTGTAATGAACTCGAAGTCGTTGTCTCAACATAAATGAAAAGTATTACTGCTGTGTCAGGTACAAGTGCAGGAAAGAATAAGAAAACAAAAGATAAGGAGGATCAAACTGTTCCGGAAAGCAGATTGTATTGCAAATGAAAGCATGCTTTAGAATGATGTTCAAGATTGGATAAAAAGTTGCATGATGAGAAATTAAAACTTTTTTAAAGAAGAATGGAATATGTTTAGGATGCTTCTGAAATGGACACAACAGTAAAACTTGTAATAAATGACTCAGTGATGATGTATGCTGTTTAATGTATCCCAAGTTACTGCACACTCGAAGAGAAGGTGAGAAGGAAGTCAGAAAATCTGAATTCAAGACAGAATACATGGAGGATGCTTCAGCTTTGGTTCAGATATACAGTCATACTGGGGCCGGTGTCAAAGCCCTCTCAATGTTCCCTGTGCAGATTAAAGCTAAAGAGGTGAGCTCCGTACTGAAGTCCTATGCATTTCTTGTTAAATTAATGAATAAATGTAATCTTCACAGAAAATATCTCAGATCTTATTGAAGACAATGAATGATGAAAGGAGCATTGAAATTAATATTGTTTCAGGTTTACAGATTGCTGGCTTGATTGCAAATTCATTTTGCGATCTTCCAAGTGTATATACTCAGTAAACTATCCCTGTGAATAAGAAGAATTTTTCATATCAGGATGATATGAAAGAGTGCGATCATCTAAAAGATGTTTGCTTACCCACGATTGATGCTAAAATCTACATGTTAATTGGATTAGATGTATCAAAAGCTCTCGAACCTCCACAGCTAATAAGGAGTAAAATTGACGGACCTTATGCTGTGTGTACATTGCTTGGATGGATGAATAATGGACCACTAGGAGGAAAGATGAATAATGATCAGGAGACGTGGAACGTGAAGTTCACAGAATTTCATTTATGACACGTAATGATCTTTGAGAACAGTTTAAAATTTATTTTCCTGAATGTCTCACAGATATTCAAGAACCTTACAATGAGGAAAAACAGTTTCTGGATTTAGTTACTAATTCTGTTAACATGTTGATTGTCATTATTGTATAGCATTACATTTGAAGAAAAGGGAAATGTGAATGTCAGATAATAAAATAATTGCAGAACAGCATATGCTGAATTTGATTAGAAAATTCTTCCTTTAATTTGAATATGCAAATGTCATGTAGAACCTGTTAACTGACGATCATGAATAAAACGTAACAGAAAGTATCTTGGAACGTAAACAAGGATGAAAATGGAGTTATATATCCAGAAAATAGAAACTACGTGTAGTACTTGATTGTAGAGCATCATTTCAAGGAGATTCCTTCGGTTCTCAACCTTTACAAGATTTAGACAAGCACTAATTGAATCAAGTGTTCTGAAAAGATTTAGTGAAGAGCCTATTGTAATTGCTGCAGATATTGAAGCGATGCTCCATCATGTACCATTAGAAGACGGTTTTTTTTAGCATTATTATGGTGACATAATGGTAATTATAGTAAAAACATTATGGAATATGGAATAACAGTTCAACTATTTAGAGCAACCTTGTCGCTGAGCTGTGCAAATTTCGCTCTCAGGAAATGTGCTGAAGATAATGAAGAGCAATTTAGTTATCAAGCTGTAAGTATCATCAGAAATAAATTCCATGCTGATTATTGTCTTCCTTCAGTTGTTTCAGAAAAAGAAGCAATAGATATTTATCAAAGGATAAAGGAGATCTGTAATAAAGGACGTTTATTCCTCATGAAATTGATGAACAACTGTTAAGATGTTTTGGCTGTTATTTCTGCGTCCGAAAGAGTAAAGGATATAAAACATATTGATTTGGATTGTGACGTTCTATTTGTCGAACGAATTCTGGGGGTAAAATGCTGTGTTCAATCCAATGTTTTCAAATTCAATTTTTTTGAAAGAACGACCTTTAACAAGAAGAGGTATTCTTTTGATTGTAAGTTCAATCTAAAATCCTTTAGGAATATTGACACTGGTAGTGTTAATAGCCAAGAAGACTATACCACAAACCATTGCCCAAGGGTGGATAAATTTGATTGAGTGTCTAAAAATGTTAAAAAATTTTCAAGTTAACAGATGTTTTAAACCAACAGGTTTTGGAATTGCCACATTTGCTCAGGTACACCAATTTCCTGATGCAAGTGAAGGTGGTTTTTGTATGGTCAGTTATTTAGTACTATGAAATAATCAAGAGCGAATACATTGTGGATTTATAATGGGAAAAGCCAGAGTGGATCCATGAAAGCCAGTGAACATTTCTCGAATGGAATTGACTGTCACTACTCTGGCAAGCAAAATGGACACTAAGTTAAGACGGAAATTACAGATGGAGTTAACAGACTCTATGTTTTGGACTGATAGGACATCAGTGCTTAAATACATTAATCACAAAACTGTGGATTCCTGTTCTTTTGGTGAACTCTATGAAATGACTATATCCAAACTTTCATCTGGTCAGGCTTTTTATTCTGCAGAATTGTGAATTATCTACACAGAGCCTCACAGAGATGTTCTCTCAGTGAAAGCTGTTAGAGAGCCTGAGCTCATGTTCTCAAAGATTTCCCTTTGTCTAGTTCAAACATGGGCAGAGTTGCATTTTGCTCAATTAAAAGTTTATACTGTACATTCTTACCCTATACTATTACTACTAAGTACAAATTCCATTGCTGCATAAAATTGGAAGCCTCTCATCAGACATGCTCGATGATTGGTTCAAAGTAAATTCCTATATAGTTGTTCGTGGTACTAATTGGCCCTTTTGAATTGCCTTGCCAGCCTTGCTAGAATGCTGCAAATCCTAGCTACACTATCACGAGCTGTTAACCCTTTCCTTTCTCAAAACAGCAAGGTTTCGTGCCTTTGTCACTAACACATTTAATGAAATTGATAGGTTTTCGCATGATAATCAAGGGAGATATGTTAAAACAGTGGATAATACAGCTGATATGGCTTCAAAAGGAACAAAGGTTCAATCGTTTCTGAAATTAGCGGTTGTCTGCTCCTCAGTTTCTTTTGTGATCTCAAGAAGAGTGACCTCAAATTCTGGAAGGGTTAAAATAAATTAGAAAGGAGGATCCTGAAATCCAAAGCATTAATGTAAATACTATTGAAATATCTAATGAAAATGATCTGATCACTCAATCAAGTTGCTAACATTCTTCTTGGATACATTTGAAAAAGGCAGAAGCATGGATTCTTAGGTCAAAAAAACTATGCTTTTAAATTGTATCAAGAAAGAGAACCTGAAGATTCGGAAGAGCTGCTACCGAACAGTTGATGGGTTGATGATAGCTGAATTGGAATTAATTTGTTTGTGTCAAAAATAGTGTTTGATAACGAGATATCAAAATTGAAGAAAAATTGAATGTTATGAAATCCTGTTTAAAAATTAAAATGTATTCATGTTAATTATGTATTAAGAGTAGAACGAAGGTTGGAAAAGGCAATAATGCCAGAAGAGGTGAAGCATCCAATAATATTAACTAAGGATTTCCCAATTTTTGATTTCACTGTTTGACATATACTAGAGAAAACATGTCAATTTCAAAAAGGAGATATCTATGTATGACACAGATGGAAACACGTGTAATTTATTACAGATTTCTTTTGGAAAAGATGGCTTAAAGAATTATCCTTCATAATTGCAAGAACAACAGAATTGTTCTAAAGCATGTGGAGATATTGTAATTATTATGTGCAGAAGACACTTTCCAATCTCTCGTATTTTCAATTTCAAAACATGTCATCTTCACAGAAATATAAGTGAGGATATTCCAAACTACTTATTCAAAAAAAAATACTCTGTAAATCCATCTGTAAATAGCTTTAATTCATTGATATAAATGGATAAACATTTTGGATAACTTCCCATCAAGATTTTCATAATGATGGATAAGGAAAGCATTTGGCAATATTTGAAGACATAATAATATAAAACGATAAGAAATTATTAAGATGAATTCAAAGGAAAGCATTTCGATGTTTACACCTCCTCCATGGTTCTGCAAAGAATGAGATATAAATGAATATGCACAGATATTATGACAATGACGTCTGAGTAACTATGTTTACAGTGAAGCAACAATTTTCCTTAAAGGGGTGTTTATAAAAATCAGAATTTCACTTACATTAGCTATACAGGAGGAGTTTTTGTAAATTCAAACTCGAGGTTCACATTACTCGAGGTACACGGGGAAACGTCAAGTTAGTTATTCAGCCACAATTTTAAACGTCAGATGCATCGAAGCTGATGCCCCAAATGAGACACTCCTCTAATAACATGACATATCATCACACGGAAATTAATTCTGCCTTTAAATATTTATTTTCATCACTCTACAAATCCCAATACGGTTTTGACTGCAGCCATATCAACCATTTAACTTACCACTCTTACAACATGGGGTCACGTGATGCGGGGAGAGTAGGATCATCTCGAATCTCAGAGCTCCCAGGCTCATAAGAAAATAAATTGAGGAAAAACTTCAAACGAATCAACAAAATACCTGTAAGGGACGTGGGATGACGTCTGAAACAGAATAATGGTCACAAAAAGCAAACTCAATCATAAACTCAAAAGAATCGGAGTTGAAGCAGGAACCCCGACTCGATGTGCCGACTTGTGGGGAAATGTTGGGGACACATCGAGGCCGCTACAGGAGACGATGCTGCAACAACAACCTGTACAGAAAGAGAGACGGGATCCAGAAGGAGACGTCGCTACAGAGCAGCAAGTTGCGGCTGAAAGCTCTACAGAAAACCTCGAGGAGAGGGAGAGGCTTGAGACTCCCACTTCCCGCAATGAGAACGCCAGGTCAGGCGCGCTCGCGTCATGCAGTCAGCAGTCGGGGGTTGACAGGCTGGGGAACACGGAGAAGGTGCCGGGCTGAGATATTAAAAAGCCGGGAGGACTCGGCATCGGGTACAGCGTCGGATCGAACGGCGCGGCATGCCCGAGCTCTCATGGCGCATCCAACAGCAGATCGTGTGGTGCTGCGAGCTACAAAGGACTAGGCAGCGTCGGGTCGGGAGCGGCATGAGCTCCAGCTGCGGGTCCATTGATGGTGCAGGAGAAGCAGTGAACACCTGCAGTGGGAATGACGAAGCCGAGGGCCGTGATGAGGATCCAGACAGCGATGGAGCTGACAGAGGAAGACTCTACAGGGCCACAAGGCTCAGAGTCTTTTCTCTGAGGCAAAGCAGTCATGGGGGCCCGGGGCCCTCCCGGCGAGATGTGATGGAGGCGTTGGGCCTCATGGAGGGCAGATTCTTCCAGCCAATAGATAAAAGAGCACAGGACATGGGTGAAAATTCAATAAATTGCAGAGTGCCGTCTCAGGTCTGATGGTAAGGATGTCAGAGGTGGATGAAAGAATGGGGGCAAGCGAAGACACCTTACATGATATGGGAAATCAGACACATTGATGAAGGAAAGTGACCATATATGGGGGAACGTAGATGCCCTCGAAATATATAATAGGGGAAATAACTTTCAAATAGTGGTGCTAAAAGAGGGTACCAAGAGAGGAACGCTGCGAGCTTTTTCCAAAGCTGAATCCTTGAGGTGTTGGGCAAAGACATATTAAGGGAAAAGATAGAAATAGAGAGGGCACACTGGTCCCTCTTCCCGAAACTGGGACCCAGGCATAAATCACATGTCCGAGTAAAACTATTATGTTATCAGGACATTGAAAAAATATTGGAGGCAGCGGCAGATGGTGCAAAATAAGGGAATGTTCTATGGAAATAGAGGGGGATATTTTTCATATTCACTGACATTAGTGCTTCACTCGAAAGGCCTGGAAAGTGTTTGATCCAGCCAAAAGCCTGATAAACAGAAGGTTAGAACGTAGACACACTCGTCCATCCTGAAAGCAGTGTTACTGGGGTGGGTGGTGGAAGATAGAATATTGCTGACCCGAGGAGATGCACAATCTGTCATAACGGGAGGATGGTGATGAACTAACGGATGTAGACAGCGGGAGGGAGGAAAGGCTACAATGCTGGGTGAGGAGCATGATGGAAGAATTGTTTGGGGCTAACTTACTTGGTTATCTTAGTTTGCAGCTTTTCTTTTACATTTTCCTTGAGCTAATTATTATACTTTCTGTCTTTTCCGCCCAATATCTATCGTGGCTCGTGCAGTCAGGAGTGGGAGGCTGAAGACAAAGGGCTTGATGAGTGAAGGACAAAGGATGGTAGAGGTACAGAAGATATTTAAGTCAAATCCCCACCAGTGCAATGGTAAAGAGCAAAAATTTGCAAGTTTCAATGTCAATGGCTTGAACGATTAAGTAAAGAGAAAAAGAGTCTTAGTGCACATTAAGAAAATGGAAGTGGACCTGTCCTTCCTCTAAGAAACACAGTTAATGGTACAAAAGCATTGAAAGTTGAAAGAGGATGGATGGGTCAGGTTATAGCATCCTCGTTTGGTTTGAGAGCTAAGGGTTAGTAATTTTGATTGGGAAGAGTGTGCCGGTGAGATTGCAGGTAGATTTATAATATAGTCCGAGTCCTGGACACTAATGTATTTATATGCCCCTAATATAGACGATAAAAATTTATACCTGCCATCTTCCTGAGATTGGCCGAAGGAAAGACAAATATTCTAATTGAGGGAGATTTTACTTTTAGTCTGGACATTGTTTGGACAACACAGAAAATAATGAAAATAAGGGTGGCACGTGCCACCATTGATGGAATTAATGAGCTGAATTTGATAGATATACAGTGGTGAAAAAAATCTGAGGAAGAGGGGTTATTCCTTCCACTTAAGGCAACATGGTCTTCTCTAGAATAGATTTTTCCTTAGCATCAGCCCATATAGAGGCAAGGATCATTGAGGCTGAGTACATGGTCAGACTCAGATCATTCACCCCTAGTAATTAGGATTGAGATGTCAGACGAGCAGGAGACAGTATATAGATGGCGTCCTAATGTGTTGTTGTTAAGGAAGCAGGAGTTTTGTAGTTTCATATGAACGCAGATGGACATGTTTTGTGAGGTCAAATGTACCTCGACTCCAGATGAATTCCTTTTATAAGACATATTTAAAGCATATTTGAGGGGTATAATAATTAGATATACTAAAGCAGTGAAGAGAAAATACGAGAGGGAGGTGGGTGAATTAGACCAAGGAATCGTTTGTTTTGAAAAGGACTTCCACAAATCGCGTTCAGAAGATCAATATAAGGTTTTAGCAAAAAGGAAGTTGAAATATCGCAAACTTCAAACGTACAGCTTTGAAAAGGCCATATTAAGTTGAAAGCAAAAATTCTATGAATTTGGGGAAAGAGTCAACAAGGTCCCTGAATGGCAATTGAGAGCAGAGCATGCCTCAAGAACAATCAATGCAATACAAACTGGGGGTGGCAGCATCTCTTACAAACCAAAGGAAATTAATGATTTTGTTTCAGAGGTTTGGACTCTGATGAATGTTTATGCGCCTAATGTGGATAATAAGGCGTATATGAAAGTGGCTTTTTTGAAATTGAGTCAGGTATACAGCAACGTATTGGTGGGGGTGATTTCAATGGTTGTTTGTACCTCTTAATGGATAAATCTCCAACAACATTGATAAAACAAACATAGCTAAACAGTTCTCAACAGTAATGAAAGAGCTGAATTTGGTGGAGATCTGGAGGAAGTTAAATCCAAGAGACAGCGAGTTTTCTTTTCTCTTGGACAGACATGAATCTTATTCTAGTTTTGATCTATTTTTAGTATTAGCATAATTACAAGGTAGATTTACACAAGCAGCATATAAAAGTAGGATACTTCTGTTAGTTCTTTATTATAACTTTCCTTTATAGTTTCTAACAGAGTTGAAACAACATATCATTGGAAATATAATACAACATTGCTGTAACAACCGTAATTTACGGACTACATACGGGAACATATAAAAACATTTTTGGAAATAAATGAAGGTTCGGTAGAGTGTTAGATTGTATTATGGGATGCTTTAAAAACTTATTTGAGGGGCCAGATCATTAGTTATTCAGCCAAAGTTAAGTAACAATATTTAGTGAAGAGCAAAGATTTGGAGAAGAAAATTGATAAATTGCGAAAGGAAATACAAAGTAAAACAACGGAAGATTTAAAAGCTCGGTTAACTAAATTGAAGTTAATGTATAATACTTTACAAACGTATCAATATGAGAAACTGTTACAGAGATCTAAACAATGTTATTATGAGTTAGGTGAATGTTCCCATAAGGACTTGGATTGGCAGATGAAAATGGAACAGACATCGAGGACTATTAATGCTATGAGAAAATATACAAATGTTTGCTATAAACCTCAAGAGATTAATGATGAATTTTGTTAGTTTTATAAAGATTTATATACTTTTGAGATTGTACATGATAATGATCAGATTGACACATTTTTGCCTAATTTAGATATGCCATCGTTGGAAGATAAAGACATTATGGAGTTAGATTTTGCATTTAATTAGATGCAAATTAAAGTGGAACTGCAATCTATTCCTAAGGGGAAATCCCCAGCCAAAGATGTTTTTACCTCCAAATTTTATAAACTGATTTTTTACTTACTGTTCCCAGTATTAATGAGAATTGTGAAACATGCAATCAGAATTGGTTCTTTCCCAGAATATTTTTCAACCGCATTAATTATTATAATTCCAAATAAAAGATAGAGGTCCATCTATCAGGAAAGATCAGAGGTCTTATCGATGAATTATTTTATTGAATGTAGGTTATAAACTAGTGGAAAAGGTTTTACCTAATAAATTAGCTAAGTTATTTTACTGAAACTGGTTCATGTATATCAGGCTGGATTTATAAAGAATAGATATTCGGAGGATAACATTGTCAAATTGATTTCTTTAATTAATGCTTCTCGAGAACATCCCAACCAACCAATGGTAGTGGCTTTGGATGCAGTAAAAGCCTCTCATAGAGTAGAGTGGGGTTTTATATTTAAAGTATTCGGGAAATTTAAATTGGGACCACTCTTTATTGGCTGGGTGAAGGCATTATATAAAAGTCGATTGGCTAGGGTGGTTAAAAATGGACAAATATCTTCTTCATTTACATTGACTTGATCAACTAGGCAGGGCTGTCCTTTGTCACCAGCCTTATTTGCATTGGTCATCAAACCGTTTGCTCAAATGATAAGACAGGATGAAAATATTAATGGTATGAAGGTAAATCTGGAGGAATATAAGATTAATTTGTTTTCAGATGATGTTTTAATGTATTTGACACATTTTAACCAATCTTTGGGATGCCTGCAAACACGATTGGAACTGTCTGGTGAAATATCTGGATTTAAGGTTAATTGGGAGAAAAGTGAACATGCTGTTGGTTGAGGAGGATTATTCAACTTGCAAACAAAAAATTAGACATCTGTGGTCTGGTAAAATTAAATATTTAGGGATTTGTTTGGATGTTGATTATCATCATTTATATAAATTAAATTATTTGTCTATATTGATAAAAATAAAATATGACTTGAATAAATAGAAAGACTTACCAATAACTTTGAAAGGACATGTTAATTATATAAATATGAACATTTTTCCACGAATACAATATCTATTCGAATCAATTCCCTGCAAACTTCGGAAAATTTTTAAAGGATTTAAACGCTTTGGTACGACTGTTTTTTGTGGAAGGGTAAATTGGCAAGAGTGTAATTACAGAAACTGATATGCAGGTATGCTTTAGGAGGATAACAATTGCCATGTTTTCAAAACTACTACGAAGCAGCCCAGTTAAAATGTATTAACAGGATGTTTGATGTTGTTTGTCCTTTGGTTTGGGCTACAGTGTAGATGGCTCAAATTTTATAACAAAATGTAGACCAATTGATTCATAAATGAAACCACTGTCTTTTACAAAATTATCACTTACCAGTGTTGAAACATTTAATAGAGATTTGCTACAATAGGAATCATATTGTCTGAACTGAAGGTAAAATTTCTGCTAAGACTCCATTGTATTAAAATAGATTATTTTCTTTTATGATGAATAATCAAAATCTGATATTGATTATTATCAAGGTATTAAATTGGTACAAGATTGTTTTGAAGCTGGTTATTTTCTTTCATTTAATGGACCTAGGGAAAACATTGGATTTGTCAAATACGTTATTTGCATATTATCAAGTTCGTGCTTTATTATTAGACAATTTTGGATGGAAATTAAACCTACCTAAACTAACACATTTTGAAGCTTTAATTACAGAGGGAGGAAAGAAAGGATTTATTTCAAAAATGTATGCTTTGTTACAACATAAAATGAAGAAGCCAGATTTGTATATATCAAGAATGAAATGGGAGGAGGATTTAGTGATTCCAATCTCTCAAGA
The DNA here is from genome assembly GCF_036971445.1 of Narcine bancroftii. Taxonomy (NCBI): domain Eukaryota; kingdom Metazoa; phylum Chordata; class Chondrichthyes; order Torpediniformes; family Narcinidae; genus Narcine; species Narcine bancroftii. The sequence goes on from NC_091471.1 coordinate 229,392,414, forward strand.
AGAATGGATGCTTATGTGTGAAAACAGTATGAATAAATTGATAAATGTGAGATAATGATGGGTTCATTATAACTTTCTTCATCACTTGTATTTAACTCCTGAGAAGTTAAATAAATATGTATTTAGTACTTCAGATTTATGTTTTAGGTGTGGTAAAGTGACCGCTTCTTTTTTAAACTTAGTTTGGCTTTGTGAAAAGGTGAAACCTTTCTGGTGTTGAATTTTGGAATTTTTGGATGTTCAAGTTTGAACTTCATCCTATGTTAATTTATATTATATACAGTAAAACAATGATTTTGGTTTAAAATTGGAGAAGTTTCCACTTACACTAATTCGATTGGCCTTAGCAGTGGCTAATAAGTAAATAGCAATTACCTCAAAAACTGAAATTGAGCTCAATATCCAGAGATGACATGTTGAGTTGCGATCGTGTATTCCATGAAAAGATAACTTACAACTTATATGATAATTATTCTTTTATTATTAAAGTATAGGATCCGTATATGAAATATATAGGTTTAGTGGCGTAACAAGGGTTTTTTTTAAGAGAGGGCACACAGCACTACAATAAATAAATAACAGACCATTTATATGTTAACCCCATTACACTTTGTTTGGAGTGGTTTCTAGGAGGGAGGGTACGAGGGAGGGAAAGGGGGAAAGGGGGAAAGCTTTGTATATCTGTATTTTCTAACATGTCTGTAAACTTTAATAAATAAAATATACAAAACTCGGAAGCATTAAAGCAAAACCTAAGGTTAGTGATGGACTTGCTCTTCCCCACTTCCAATTTTACTGTTAGGAAGCACATATACAGAAGTTATATTACTCTGTAGATTTCCCTGCGCTCTTCTGGAGTAAACAGGGAGAGACATTTTTTTTTAAATCGTCATCTTTGCCCGCTATGGTATATTCTTCATTGCCCACAAAACCCACAAAGCACACCGACAACGTAATGATGATCAATCTGCTTTTAAATAAGATTCCAGATGAGATCCCACTTTCATTTGGCAGCGACATCTGTTCAGGGTTTATTAAATAATAATCACTTATTTTCACCTTTCGTCATTCATTCTTTCTTCAATACATGGCAAACTAAAAGTATCAAATGTCTTCAAGGTCTTAGTGCATATGAAGCTTAAGACCTTTACCTCTCTATCACACCTATGGCCTTCCTGGAACACAACTATTTTGTTGCTTTCAGCTGCAACAATTGACTTTGAAGTTTTTCCAAAGCTTCTCTGATTTACCTACCAAACAACCCTGGGAAGATCTAAAATCAGTTACCTGTGAGTGAGAGGGACAATTTCAAAGAAATATAGCCTTATCCTGTCAATTCAAAGTTCATCAGCGTGGGAGCAAGAATTGGAAATTGAAATTAAGGAGAAACTGTGGAAAGATGTGATTTCGAAAATTCGTTGTAGGAACTATTGCACTCACTTAGGACTTATTCAGTTCAGGGTGATGCGCATTGACTCTTTTTGAAATCCAGAATGTCAGACATTCATCCTGAAATAGAGGACAAATGAAGTTGGTGCAATAGCTGCCTTGCCATCTAGTCACATATTTTATTTGTGCGGAGTATATAGCACTTTATCCTAAATATTGAAAGTTACTTTGCAAAGCTTCCCATTGATGACAATATTTGGTATCTCCAACACCTCCCTAAATTACCTGAGGAAGCACGTGAAGAGGTAACTATCTTGTTCCACTGAAAGTTTGATAGAGGACCGTATATATATTACACAATGGGTTAAGGATATTGTTTCCTTATGAAACTGTAGGAAATCAAGTATTTGTCTCCATATATGATCCATGGAAATATGAGAAGACCTACCGCCATACCCATTTTCTGCAGGGAATATAAAGAATTTTTAAGAATTAAAAAAAGATTTCTTAATATTTTAATCAATTTTAATACTACATATTTAATCATATATTTAGTCCATCTAAACGGAGCAACCGCTTTATATTGCTCATAGTTCCTTTCAACCAATGGCATCATTTCACTTTTATCACAATTAATTTTATTCCCTGATATCATACGATATTCCTGTAACATTTTATACCACACAGCTAACATATTCTGTGGTTCTGTCATATAAATTAAAACATCATCCACAAAAATACTTATTTTATATTCTTTATTTACCATAATTCCCTTAATTTTTACTTCCTGTCTCATCCATTGTGCTAATGACTCAATTGCTGAAATAAACAGCGCAGAATACAGGAGACAACCATGTCTTGCAAATCCAGTTGAAGAAAAAGGTGAAGTGAGTTGTCTATTAGTTATCATTTGGATTAATCCAATTAATACACGTTGGTCCAAATTGAAACTTTTCTAAAACTTTAAACAAATAATTTCACTCTAAAATATCAAACGCTTTCACTGCATCTAAAGGTAGAACCAACGCTGGATGTTACTGTTCATGAGCATTGTGTATTAAGCTAGTCAACTTTGCTACATTTCAGCCGAATATCTATTCTTCATAAATCCAGATTGGTCTGAATGGACCAGACTGAGTAAATAATCATTTATTCTATTTGCCAAAACCTTCACTACTATTTTATAATCAACATGTAACAATGATATGGGTCTATAAGATTCTGGCTTTAATAAATTCCTATTTTTCTTAGGTAAGACTGTAATAACTGTATTAGAAAACGATTTTGGTAAACCACTTATTAACGTAGCTTGTTTTAACAGTTCTATAGTAAAGGCATTTGTAATGGAGGATTTCGACCATGTTATTTTCTCCTGCAAGGCTGAGAATCAGTAACCTGCTTGAGACTCAGCGGACATAAGCTAAATTCCACCATGGGGCCCAGAGATGCAGTTTTATGACAAAAAGACATCTGGTACCAAGAACGTTTAATCTTTCTGCTCGTTAGCTGGTTGCTGTTTGAGATTGATGGGATTTGGTTGGTCGCAGACTGTCAAGGAAGACCTCGCAGCTGAGTAGATCATTGTATTCAAAGTGGTAAGCTAAAAAGTTGTGAAATTTGATAGAAGCCTAGCCTGCTGGGTTATCTTTTTTTGTGCTGGGAATAGGTGGTTAGGTAAGCAGTTTTTGGGTAATATGGTCCCACTGCTGACGTTTCAGATTCCCTGAGCAGTGGCAACATCTCTCAGCAAGAAGAAAAACTTCTAGAGTCCAACCAAATTCTCGGTCAGGGGAGGTGGAGAAGCTGCTACCGGTGCCCTGGCAACCTACTACAAGTGTGCGGTCATGCTTCGCTTCGGCAGTTGGGACCAGTCCAGGCGTTTATAAGTATAATTGGGAAGGGCTTGCATATTGTAGCTTAAGATTTTGTAATAAAGATTTGTATAAACTGAATTGCTCTCGGCGTGTGTGTCTGTTTTCTTTTGGTAGCTCAAACTCTGTGACCAATCTAAAACTAACAAAGTGAAAGGTACAAGTTTACCCAGCACAATTCGCAGAGTCAGCAGGATTGGTCTCGAGATACTTCGCCAAAAGAAAGAGGTGAGCCTTGAGCAGTTCTCGATTCTGGGATGGACTTCCAAAGACGATGGTTTTGGCATGTTGGCCAATACCCTGTCTTTGTTGTGACCACCCATTACTTGGGATGAGAGGGAAGATCCATCAAGTGCGCCTCTGGGAGAGCGGGTTGCCACTCTCCTTCGAGAAAGTAAATTTCCTGTTAAAAAAGGGGATGCTGATGGATGGTTCGCTGTTCAGGGTGAAGCAGAATTCTTTCAGTGAGAAGTAGAATCCCAGCACAAGAGAGAGCAACTAGAGGAGGAGATAGAAGCCAGGCAACAATGCAGTTCCATGATGAGCGAGATTGTTCGCACCTGTCAGGACTGAGCCAAAGAATGGTAGGATAATCATGTCCAAACTATACTGTAATATTAAACTCCGGCAGCAGCTCTGTGCAGATAAGGGAAAGCAAAGGGTAGAACCCAATCCACATTGTATTCGTGCCATGATAAGGGATGGCAACGATCCTGATGTAATTGATGAGTGGGGTGGGAATATCTAGAATGATGACAATGGTAATAATCCAGATACCCCTCGGCATGTGCCTGACGTACTCCCCTCTCCACCCGCTGTTCATGCCCGCCCCCGTAAAACAGCAGACTTCCCAAACAGATGGAGATGGAGAGGGGTGTGATGTAATGGTTAGAGATTGAAGGGATAGATGCCCCAGCCTCCCAAACAGACCCAGGGGAAGGTACCCGAAGCCCTGCTTATATTCGATGCCCCCCCCCTCTACGGGATGGCCTCGGCCTCCTCCCGTCCACTGGGTAGAGGGCCCTGTGTGCCAAAGTGGGAACAGGGGTCAGGAGCAGTCAACGATACATGACTTCTCTATAAAATAGCTGGCCGCCATTGGAGATCGATTTAGGCAAAAGAGGGGAGAAACTCTGGTGGCCTGGCTTCTGCGTGTTTTGGAACAAGGATGGGGTAATATATATTACCCGTCACCAGTTGATTTGGATTTACATTTGCAGAACAATTGGGGCACCCCAGAGGAGGGGATAGCAGTAATTTGTCAACAGGCCCTGGCCTCTGCCTTGTATGCAGGGCGTTTGAGGTTGTGGGTACATGGGGGGAACCCTGATGAAGAGATGTTCACGGCCAGAATGCATACCTGATTGGTTCGTTCCTCCCGACCCACTGTACGAGGACTGGTTCTGTCCATAACTAGTCCGCTAATTGGGCACCCTGTGTCTGAGGAGGTGCACGCCTTATCTGGGTTTCGAGAATTAGAGTTGGGAGGTAAAATCCACTCACGTACAACCCAGGTTAAATCAGACAAGCAGGATGGAAGGGGAGGGGCTGCTGCTAATAACGGACTGACAAGAAATGACTTTTTCTAACCTTGTTAAAGTTAGGCGCACTTAAAAGTGATATTGATGGGAAACCTACCGCGGTCCTTTATGCCCTTTATAGGAGGAATGCAGGGGAACATTATGCCCAGCTGCTGAGTCATCGTGGCCCAGCTGTGCCTTCTGCTCCCACTGCTGCTCATATCGAGCCAGCCTCTCTTGCTCCAGATACCCGTGATGAGATACAACAATTGGTTAAAAAGGCTCTTATGGATAATAGTAGCATGTGGTCCTGGATGCACCCGGGATGCCCGTGTCTACTCCATTGACATACGGTGAATACGCAGGGACCCTCAGCCATACATACCATTACCAATCCACTGGGGTGGATGTAATAACCACCAATATTTGGCCTTGGTCGAATGCGGTGTGGAGCACTCGGTGATTCCTGGTAACCACGACCTCTGGACTGGACCGACATTTTGAATAGAGGGGATGGGAGGAGCGATAACCCTGATGAAGGAAATAAAAGTCCACACCACAGTGGGTGATGGCCCTTTCCCGTATGGATATATGCCCTGGTGACTGTCACTGATGAGTGTATCCTGGGTATCTATATGCTCGCTGGTATGGCCCTTAATAATGCAAAGGGGGATTTGCATTTGGAATTTGGACTATTACAAAAAGACTAATGGTGGATCGGCCTAAGTGGGATCCTGTGATGGTGCCTCACCCATCCCGAAACCAGTATGCATTCCACTATATCGCCTCCCTGGAGGGCAGGAAGAGATTACTTCCACCAACGATGCTTTGCAAGAAGAAGAGATAGTGAGGCCCACAATGTCGCCCTTTAATACATCTGTTTGGCCAGTACAGAAGCAGGAAGGCTCCTGGAGAATGACAGATGATTATCATTTTTTGAATGAACATGTCCCAACACTTGCTACGGCAGTTCTGGACATTTTTGCCCTTATTGAAAACATTGCTACTGGGAACTCAGGAACATGGTGTGCTGTCACTGATCTCACTAATGCCTTCTTCAGTATTCTTATAGCTGAGGTCTCACAGGATCAGTTCGCCTTTACCTGGAAGGGGTGCCAGTATACCTTAAACCGCCTCCCTCAGGGCTATGTACATTCCCCCAGTATTTGCCACAGACTAATTGCCCGTGATTAGGAGGCGGTGCCAATATCGCCTTCTCTCTTGATTCACCATTATTTTGATGATGTGATGATCCAAGGGGCCACGGAGGAGATGGTGCAGGAAGGTATGGAGAGTGTCCAAGGTACCCTGAAGCAAAAGGGTGGGCCAGTAACCCCGCCAAGGTGCAGATGGTTATGTTCCTTGCAATTCAGTGGCATGCTGGAGAACAGGTGGTTCCCAATAAAGTTTGCGATAAGATCGCAGTCTTGGCCACTCCTACTAGCAAAAAAGAGACCCAGTGTTTCCTATGGTTATTGGAATACTGGCGACGCCATATTCCACACTTGGCATTGCTTTTGCGTCCTCTATACAAGATTACCCGAAATAAAGCAGACATTTTATGGGGTAACGATCAGGAAAGGGTGTTCCAGTCCGCTAAGCAGGCTATTCTGCAGGCCCTGCCCATTGCTCCCCGCAACCCAGATAAACCAATGAACCACAGGTCTCCGTTACTGATCATGTGGTCTCCTGGAGCCTCTGGCAGAAACAAGAGGGCCGCCGAATCCCGCTGGGCTTCTGGTCATGAACCATCCCCGTGGCTGCCACTCGTTATTCTGCTTTTGAACAACAGTTACTGGATTGTTACTGGGCCCTGCTGGAGATGGAAAGAATGACAGGCGATGCAGATGTTCAGTTGCAACCTGCACTTTCATTAATGAACTGGGTCCTGGCGAATGACGCTAATCTAAAGATCGGGCGGGATCAACATTCTTCTATTGTTAAATGGAAGTGGTATATTCAGAGTCATGCAGCCAGAGGACCTGAAGGGGTGGGCCGCATACACGAACAGGTGGCTGATCTTCAGTCTCATCATGAGGATGTTGAACCTGCCTTGCCCCCTCCCCTACTCCCTTCACCAGTTCATTGGGGTAAACCATATGATTCGCTCACTCCAGCAGAACAAGAGGCCACCTGGTTTACTGATGGTAGTAGCCGGTGGTGCAAGGAAAACAGAATTGAAAGGTGGTGGCTTACCATCCAGGTTGGGAACTCACATCGGTGGAGGGGGATGATGGCTCCAGCCAGTATGCTGAGTTGAAGGCAGTCACTTTACCACTAGTCCCCCATGATCATCCTCTTTGCCTGTTTATCGATTTCTGGGATGTGGCTAATGGACTATTGGAATGGATGCCTGATTGGAAAAAGAACGACTGGCTGATACATGACCACCCAGTATAGGGCAATCAGTTGTGGCAGCTGTTGTGGGATGCTTACCACCATCCTGAGATAACCATATATCACGTTGGAGACCATACCAAGGTGACGACGAAAATGGCACAACATTATGCAGTAGTAGATCAGCTTGCCACTTTCAGCCACGCCAATACCATCCCACTGGCTCGATGGGCACATGAACAGAGCGGCCATTTTGGGGAGAAGGGATCAGCTCTGTGGCCCCGTACACATGCCTTTCCCATCCATCAGGATGATGTCCGCATGGTCATGCCTACATGCCCAGCATGCCAGCTTGTGAAGTCCTGCACCATTCATCCTGGTCCACATGGCCGAATAAGATGGGGAGCTCACTGGACTGCGGTCTGGAAAATTGATTACATAGGCCCCATGCCAGATTCTATGGGTAAATGTTACGTCCTAGTAATGGTTGACACATATTCAGGCCTGGTTGTTTGATTTTCTCACCAAGACGGCTGACCAAGCTGGCACTTTCCAAGGAATAAACCATTTAATTTATCGTTATATTGTACCCGAGGAGATTCAGTCTGATAATAGCTTGCACTTCTCTGGAAAGGCAATCTGTGAATGGACAACTGAAAACAGTATCTTTTGGGTCCGCCATATTTCTTATTATCCACAGTCTGCCAGGTGAGTTGACCGAATGAAAGGCTTACTCAAGGAACAAATTTGTTTATTAACATCACTGTGGACCTTGAAAATGTGGTGGCATGTGCTGCAGCAGGCAGTCAACAATTTGAATCATCACCCTTTAAAGGGAGGTACACTTTTCCACTGACTTCTTCATGCTTCTGAACTGCAGCCTATTCCAGAGGAAAAACAGTCATTTCCCCCCATTCCCGAGCTAGAGAATGCCGGACAAAAGGTATGGGTGGCACCACCAGGTAGTGGCACTCCTGTAAAAGGGGAAATAATGACACCTGCCCAGGGTAACAATCGGTGGGTAGCTATTGAGGGACACGATGGTTTAGTTTGTTTAAATTCTGAAAGCTTATGGCATTGTGAGTGACATATGTCAGGCTTCTTTGTTCCAGGTCTTCCGTCCTGCACTCCTTCTGATCTGGCTTAACAGCTGCTTTGGTGCCATCAATTGGATTTGTAATGTTTGAAAATCTGTTTCTGAGCTTCAGCGTCTGAGTATTGTGGCCCACAGGGATAATTTGAGCCTTAGTTGGATCCTTTTTCATGGTAAACTAGTACATTTGGGGGATTGGGCCATACTATTCTCCATTGGTTGCTCGCTTTATTTCTTAGTTTTGTGATTGTTGTAGTTTTTGTTTCTGTTTTTCGCTCCTTCTGTACTCGAATGCATGTTAGGTATCCCATGTGAAAGACTGCGACCAAGGGTTGGAATGTAATGGAGAATTTAGACCATGATTTTTGCTACTGCAAGGCTGAGAATCAGTAACCTGCTTGAGACTCAGCCGACATAAGCTAAATTCCACCATGGGGCCCAGAGATGCAGTTTTCTGACAAAAAAGACATCTGGTACCAAGAATGTTTAATCTTTCTGCTCATTAGCTGGTTCCTGTTTGAGATTGATGGGATTTGGTTGGTCGCAAACTGTCAAGTGAGACCTCGCAGCTGAGTAGATCATTGTATTCAAAGTGATAACCTATGTCTTTAAGCACAATTAATCATTGTATTCAAAGAGATAAGCTAGAAAGTTGTGGAATTTGATAGAAGCCTAGGCTTCTTTTTTTGTGTTGGGAATAGGTTCTTGGGTAAGAGGTTTTGGGGTTATAAGCCATGGTCTCGCTGTTGAAATTTCAGAATCCCTGAGCAAGAAGAAGAACTTCTAGAGTCGAACCAACATCCCAGTCGGGAGAGGTGGAGAAGCTGCTACCAAGCGCCCTGGCAACCTACACAAGTGTGCAGTCATTACCTCGCTTTGGCAATTGCGACCAGTCCAGGCATTGATAAGTATAATTCGGAAGGACTTGCATATTGTAGTTTGAAATCAGCTTAGGATTTTGTAATAAAAGATTTGTATAAACTGAAGTGTGCTCGGCGTGTGTGTCTGTTTTCTTTCAGTAACTCAAACACTGTGACCAACCTAAAATGAACAAAGTGAGAGATACAAGTTTACCCAGGACAGCATGAGCAGGTCTTTAATTGTTTTGTAAAATTCTGAAGTAAATTAATCTTCCTCATGAGATTTTACGTTCTGAATTTAATTCAATGCATTGATAACTTCTATCAAAATAAATGAGGAATTTGGGATAATATGAGCTTGACTTTTCAAAATTGGTCATTGCAACTTCAAATTTATTTACGTTATTTATCGTCCCTAATGAATACAGTTTTGTATAATATTCTCAAAAAGAATTATTTATGTCTTGTGATTTATATGTAATCAGATTACCTTTTAATTACAATAAGGTCCTCGATGATTGTTCTGCTTTTAACTGCCACGCTAATACTTTGTGTGCCCTTTCTCCAAACTCATAATCCTTTTGTTTAGTTCTATACATCAATCGTTATGTTATATAAGTCTGAATTGAGTTACACTACATCTTTTTATTTTCCAATAAAATTCTATCTCTCTCTCTCTCTGGTGGGGTTTTTTTTTAATTTAACTTAAACTATTATTTGTGAAAATTTAAAAAGATTTGGAAAGATGGAACGACTTACCCATTACTTTGGTTGGAAGAGTTAATTGTGTTAAAATTAATATTTTTCCTAGAATACAATAGCTATTTCAGTCTATTCCTTGTTTTATACCGCAAATATTTTAAGGATTTAAATATATTTATGCATAATATTTTGTGGAAATATAAGATGTATAGGGTATCTTTTGAAAAATGTTCAGTGGAACTATAATTGGTAGGTTTACAACTTCCTCAGTTTCAGAATTATTATAAAGTAGCACAACTGAAATTTATTAATGCAATGTTTGATACAATGAAATCTAATGCTTGAGCTAAAATAGATACAATTGGTGAAAATCTTTAAATTTTAGTTGATTTATGGAATAAAACTGATGATCAGACAGAGGAAAAGGTTAGATTTTCAATGAAAACACCTTTATATCTGAATAAACTTTTTTTACTTTTACTATAGATAATCAATTTTTGAAAATTTGTGATCAAAAGGGAATTAAAAGAGATGAGAACTATTTTGAAGCCAGAAAACATTTAACCTTTAATCGTATGAAAGAAAAATTTCAATTTTTGAAAACGCTTCTTTTTGTTATTATCAAGTTTTTAAAAAATTATTAGAGCAATTAAGTCATGATTTAAAGTTACCTAAACAGTCTTGGTTAGAATTATTGCTCACTAAAGATGTCGAAAAAAAATTATTTCAGAAATGTATAAGATGTAACAAGATAAACTTGATATTCATGATGTTAGAATGAAATAACTGTGGGACGGTTTTACCAGTGCAACCTGTATTATAAGGAGATGCATTCAACACAGGTGCCAGGTGGTCATGAACTGGAGAGGAGAGAGTTGTATCTGAGAGTGTTTGTCTTGCTTTTTCTGATAAAAATAAAGAAGCACAATGTATTTTCTCTATAGAAAGATAGATGAAAATATATGGAGAAATATATGTGGAGACAGTATGAGGAAAGTAATAAATGTATATTATAGATTAGTGCAGTATTATTTTTTCATCAATTATATTTGAGTCCGTTTAAATTTTAAAATTAATTCCAGTTCTTTTCCTCAGATACATGTTTTATATGTGGTCAAGAAGTAGTTACTTTTTTTCATTCGACATGGACTTGTTCTCAGGTTAAAAGTTTCTGGTTGCAAATTAAAATATTTAGAGAACATTTTAAAAATAAATTTACCTCTTGATCCAATGTCATTTTTGTTAGGAGACATTAAATCAAGGGCAATAAAATTGAAGCTAAATATGTATCAAATTGAGTTTTAGCGTTTATCAATAGAGGTTACAAAAATATGTTTAGCTATTAAGTGGAAATATGATTTAAATTTATGGATGCAAAGATGGCATAATGAAATGAAGGCCAGTAATCCTTTAGAAAAGATTACGTATAATTTTGGAGATAAATATTATGTTAATTAAAATTTGGAGCCCTTAATTGAAAGCTGTTGATAATAAAGTATGAAGTCTCGATCGCTCCAATGGATGCCCTCACTCCTGCAGCCAAGAAGTTTTTTTAGCTATAACTTTAAAATTAAATAATGATCTCCCTTTTCTTTCTTTCTTCCTTTCTAGTTAGAGAAGGGACGGTAATAATTGAGTTTGGGAAGGTTGGAAATGATTGATCAGATGATATATGTACTTAGATCTAATAATTATTGTTCTGTTTGTATTGATTAATCATAAATAAATATTTTTTTAAAAAGAATTTTTAAAAATTAGTGTCCACGCATCAGTGTATTTACTGGTAAGCAGGTCCATGTTTTACGAGTATTTAACGATAAAAAGGTTTCATTAGACCTGGCCTTGGAAGCTGCCATGTTGTATTTGGCGTTGTTTCATTCAGTTTCATTCAATGTTCCTTCTATGTCCGATGTAGCGGAGACAGCAGCGGTGCTGGTGGTGGGGGGAGGCGGAGGTGGTTAAATTTAGGGTTCAGGTTAGGGTCGGCGGGAGCGGCACCCGTGGGGGCCTTGAAGTGGCGCCCAGGATCCTGGGAGATACCTTCCTCCATGATAGCCGGTCCTGCCTTCAATAGCGGGGTACATTAGGAGATACCTCCCTCCCTGATATCAAGGCCAGTCTCTTCATGCTCACCGAAATACATCTTTCCCATACAAGATGCGCGGAATTTTCTGGAGTGATTTTTAGGAAAATAAAGGGGGGATCAAATACGTGTACCTATTAGAAATTTGTTTATAGGTGGCAACACTTTAAGCGTGATTTCCACGAGTTCAATAACTGTGGGACGGTTTTACCAGTGCAACCTGTATTATAAGGAGATGCATTCAACACAGGTGCCAGGTGGTCATGAACTGGAGAGGAGAGAGTTGTATCTGAGAGTGTTTGTATTGCTTTTTCTGATAAAAAATAAAGAAGCACAATGTACTTCTGTATAATGTACACGAAGTTGCTTTGATGATCAATAAATATATTTTGATAAAAATAATTCCATCTGAATGTCCAGTTACTCAGCGAGTTTACCTGTCAGCGCCCTCTGCTAGGAAATGTTCCATTATGTTTGTGAAAATCTGTCGTGCTTAATCCAAAATTCAATGAACACAGTTCACATTTGTTGTCTGAATGTGTACATGATATCATCTAAACTCCTGAGATTTTTATTCGTGCGGGTCATACAGTATTTCTACATATCGGTAACTGCTAAATTTTCTGATAAAGGGAGCTACATTTAACAACAAAGGGTATGTAAACAAATAAAAAAATGTAAACCACTTGAGTGTGCAAAGCATGGCACGGTTAGCTTAGCGATTAGCGGCGTAGTGGTGAGTGCAATGTTGTTTCGCATTCATTTCGGTCGTGAAGCTTCTCTTTCCAATTTTGGGAAGGCGTAATGTAACATCTAATATTCTCCAAAGTCAAACGCCCAATCACATCAGGCAACCACTCAGTATGAGTGGGAGGGAAAGGATTTTGAATCAGAGTAATATTAAGAACTAAAGGCAGGGTAAGAAATACAGAAACAAAATCAGTCATAAATAATGCACAAAGTAAGTGTTCATAAATCAATCGCTATTGATCCTGTTGTTGGGGAATCTGATAGTAAAGGGGTACCGATTGTTCATGAACCAGCTGGTGCGAGTTATCTGGCATCTATACCTCTCTCCTGATGACAGGAGCGACAACAGGGCATGACCTGGGTGATGAGGATCCACGATGATTGCTGCTGCCCTTCGGGAGGAGTTTAGCTATCGCTGATAATGGCCATTTCAGTGATTGTTTCAACTCCTCTCTGAACTTGCGCTGAGTCGCTGCGTAAATACAAGTGTTCGTGCAACAGCTGAGAAGATGCAGCATATAACCTACCTCCTGCCAGATAAAGACGGGTTCATTGTAACCCGAGTAATAAAAGGTGCTTGTGATCCGGTAGTAAATAAAATGGATGAATGACGTCAGCCACAAGAGTATAAAACTACCGGACACAGTGAAAAGTAAAATGATGGACTTTCTCCTATTTTTTATTTCTGGGTCCTTGGAATTTTCTGGGTTATTTTGGCGACAGAAAGCTTTGCGCACCCTGTTCGCCACCACAATGAATTTAACGGTCAACACATTGAGCGTCATGATGAGTAAGAACGGGAGAAAGGGTGTTGCGATGGTATTAAAAACTGAAAATATTATCCACAACAGGGCCGTGTAGAAACTGGATTTTGTGTGACAGTACCACGATGTCCCGTTGATTATGTACAGGGGTTCATTCTTAAAGTACCAGGGTATGTTTTGCAAGCAGCCCAGGGTGGATACGGTCCAAACGACGGCAGCTGCTACCTCTTCCCTGCAGTACCTGGTTCTCAATTCTCGCCAACAAATGGCTACAAAACGATCGAAGGTGAATGCGACAGTTAACCAGACTGAAATATCTCGGGAGGCGTAAATGAGAATGAGTTTGAAACTGCACATTGGCGTGGTGGACAGGTAGCTGCCTGAGAAGTACATGCCGACGATCCTATTGAGTACAACTCCGGTGATGAGAACGAGAAGGTCGGCTGCTGCCATTCCCACCAGATAGTAGATGATGCATTTGGAGAGGCCGCATTTTCCACGGGACAGAATTACAATGGTGACAATATTAGCTGAAATTAAACTTTATTAAATAAGATAATGTGAAGAAATAAACAAATTCTGGTTGGTCCCTTCTACCTGTCAACATATCTACGCGCATATTGGATAAAAGTCATAGCGTCTGGGCGCCCTCAAACCGGATCGTATTATTATTATTATTATTATAAATATTATTAGAAATTGAATCTGTATTTGGGCACTTTCCAACTCCAATCATAAATCGCATCGCCTCCATATTCCAACGCACACCTTTCAAAATGCCTCTATATTAAGGCAATGGGCAAATGAAAAATACAGTTGAATTCAAATGCAACATAATGCATAAGAAGTTATATTTGTTTTTTTTTAATTCAACCAAAATGAGATTTCAAAACAAGAACTAACCGGAGCCTGGAAAATTTAACAGCCTCTGCAAAACTTTCGTGTTTCACTATAATGTTTAATCGGATCGAGTGAACTTCACGTGCAGAAGTCGTAGAACGTTAATCTGCAGGAGGGAGCGAAGCTATGCTGAAGAAAAAGTGCCGAATATTGAATATGACCACACACAAGGGATATTTTTTTAAATATGAGAAAATCGTGGAATGCAGTAATAAACAGGGAAGACATATTTGCAAGTGATATCAGAGTCATTCCATTAATTGTGGCGGTTTTGCACATCATTCCTGAGGTGGGGAGGAGAATGGAGGTAAACTCATAGAATCGTGCCTCTCATCGCTGAGCCCGAATTTATCACTTCAACAGCGCGATGACGATGCAACTAGACCGCAAGACTGTTTCGGGAAAATTAGATGGATTAATGGAATTTTGCACAGGTTAAGGCAGAGTCAACTGCGTCTGGGTCTTCCAAACCTCACGCTTCATCGAAGAGCCGGAGGCTAAAATGCTGAACTGTTTGTGAGCGGTGCGTGAGTTCCACTCTCAAGAGAAACTTGCTTTGCGACACAATGCCCAGAGTTTGGCAAGTAACCTTGGACCATATAAATATGCCACAGGTTACACGTTTCGGTGAATTGGTCTGCATAACCACAAGACATCGGAGCAGATTCAAAGCGATTTAGCCCATCACAGCTACACAGCCATTCACGCATCAGCTGATCTATTCTCCTGTTCAGCCCCATTCCCAGTCCTTCTGCCAAAACCTCCGATGCCTTGGATAATGAGGAACCCAACAATTCATGCCTTAAATACACCCAGTGAAGTGGTCTCCCAGGCGCCTCTAGCAACTAATTTCACAGACTTACCACTCTTTGGCATACGTATTTCTTTCGCATCTCTGTTCTCAGTGGACTCCTTTCAATCCTGAAGTTTTGGTCTCTTATTCTGGACTCTTCCACCACGAGAAAACAACCTTCCGACATCAAATGTGTCCATGCATTTTAAGGCCCAAAATGTTTAAATGAGATCACACTTCGTCCTTGGAATTTCCAACGAGTGCGATTATCATTCGCGGACCCATTCTTCTGATCATCCTCTAAACATTTTCTAACTTCAGCACATCATTTCTTAAACGAGCAGCCAATAACTGCTCACAATGCTCTCAGTGGGATCTTATAGAGTCACAACATCACATCGCTTCTCTAATATTCAATTCTACTTGATGCCCAATTCAGGTGACGAAGTAACACAAACTATGCTCCATTTATTTCACCAAAAATGTCTCATTGAAATGTGATTACAAGCTCATACCTGGGATTCCTGCAGTTGCCAGAACGGGGTAGTAAATGGCATAGACTAGACCCTTCGCTGGTTCATGCATAGTTTCACCGCCAGAAACCTTGATTGCTGCCTGCCTGGAGATTTAAGCTGATAAACGGTAAGAGGCATCTATATATCTCAAAAAAATCCGCAAGGAGTCAATTAAGCGCAGTCACTCTGTTGTCACTTTATACTTGAATGAGCAAGGATTTTAAAAATAACCCTTTGATATGGTGAATTGCACAATTGGGGATGTACATGTGTGCTACGATAGTTGATATTAAATTTCTGCCTGTAAGCCCGGAACACAGATAATTACAGTACAGTGCAGTCCTTTGGGACACCTGCATATGCCGACCTTTGTTAGCCTGTTTCATAAAAATCTAATTTTACCAACATCAAACCCGTAACCATCTATTTTCAGGATTAGTTGGTCTCCCTCATCCAACTGAAACCTGAAAAACAGACACTTTTGGAGACTAATGTAAGGACTTCTCTTTGATCATTTTTCGGGAAGAAATGTTTATATTAATATGTAAGCACATTTTTTTTTACATTTATTTTATTTGAGTACAATTGACAGTTAGAGGTTATTTGAACATCTTGCCTGAACCGCAGGAAAAGAATCTCAGCATTGTATGTGATGTCATTTATAATATCTATAATATCTGACAATAAATTTGATCTTGAACTTTTCGGACATCCATCAATATCCTGATTGTACCTGACATCCCTACCAATCCCAGTAATACATTCTAGTCACTCATAACTATTTCAAATAAAAAAAAACTAAATTCTGATATCATGCCAAAACTTTCCTCCAGTTATCATAAACAGATGATTTATTGTATTTGCCACTGAAGGAAAGCCTGAAGAAACATGGTAGAAGTGTTGCAGTGACCTCTGTAAAGGAAAAACAATGAAATAACACACCCCGCATCAAGAGTTCAACCCATCTTTATTTGTTTTGCGAAGCAAATGGGCACTTTTTAGTCAGCAAAGCAGATGTAGAAAGCAACGGGGTCTTACTCCAGAAAGCGGCCAGGTGCTCTGAGGCACAGTTATTTATACAGACTGACTTCCTTGTTCTACAATCTTGCAGCTAATTTAAAAAAATAATAAATACTGGCAGTTATGTCTCTTTTCAAAATCGAGAACAAAGCTATTTATGTGCAGGTAGCTATTCTGTCCCACATTCTTTATTTTGTTCTTTGATTATTCTCTGAGAAAGCGGGAAAAAAATAAATTATTTCATCCCACGGTCTTTATCACAGGTTGTTGTTTGAAAATGTTATCTGTGTTTTATGTCCTGTCCAAATGTCTTATTACCCTTCAGCTCTGACCGTGAGCTGTCCCAAGAACTGTTTGTCACATTCCCGGCGATCTGTCTTGTCAAACATTTGTTTTAAAGGTCAGATTCAAAGGTTTCGTTCATAAGGTGTAATCGATTCTTCTGGACTTGCTTCACACAGTGTATACGGACAGTCTTTTATCTCTGGAGTTATACAATTTATATTATCAAGGACGTCAAAGGAAATTTGAAGCTGAAGGAACGCATTGGGCAAGGGGGTTGGAAAAGTACAATTGTTTCAGTAGCGTTGTTTCTGTTTTCGCAGACACGCACCTTTCTTTCTGCTTTCGCATTCCCTCCTTTTATCATTCTATGATAACGACAAATGTACTATGGAACATACTTGTTGCAACACACATTTACATAGACAGCATAATAGTAGTACATTTACTAGAATAACTAGGAGCATAATTAAGAAAAATTCATACACTGGATCCACTCAGTCCCGAACCATTATTCAAAGATATTGATTGAATATGCATATCGGCGACAATTCCTCATAAGTTCTGTATCTGTTTTTGGATGTGCGTCACCAAGTTTTCAAAGCTGTCAGGAATATACATACAGCGGTCGTGACCGATAATCGCAAAGGAATATCCACGATCATTGAGAATGAAGTTCATAGCCATGCTATTCTGAATCGCCACAGAAAGGAAGACAACGACATCCGCTGATAGTTGCGGAACAGCATCTCTAGGTTCCTTATGCTCCTTTGCCTTGTCATTAGCCAATAGTTCCAAAGCTGAGACTTGGCGAATCAGCTCTCTAGATAACTTTCCTCTACTATAAAAATAGAACAGGATCGGAACGACATGCTACATTGTGGCCTAGCTTATGCCCGTGATGTATAGAGGGACCTACATAACATAAATCATTAACATGGAGCCATGGATATGTTGTATAAATAAAATAAGGTCCATTATATGTTGTTAAATTATTAGCGAATGTCATGCAGGTTCTGCACCAGTAACATACTCCCTTGGTTATATTTCTACAGGATGACACTTGTATTGGCAGGCAACATCCTAGGGGAGAAATTGACTCGTACCCATACGATTTTTCGAGGGTTTCATGAAAATTTCTTGAGTCGAAATGGCGGCTCTCCATTCCTTTTCTTGGATATTTCCAGTCTAAAGAGTCTCTCCACCTTTCAGTTTTCTCCACGAGATTCAAGCATGGGCAGCTTATAGTGCATCGGATTGTAGTGTGTGATTTGGTAAACTATACTTGCAAGCTATTTTCAGGCAAGGGATGGTCATTCACAAAGGATTTGTGGATCAGGAAGCGCTCAGAAAGTGAGTGAAGCATATCATACGCATGGATTCACGTTTCAAGGCACAGAATATTAATGTTGGGACGTCGTGTTAGAGTTGTACAGAACGTTGGTGAGGCTGCACCTGAAATATTTTCTGCGCTTCTGGTCACCACACTGCGGAAATATAATGAATCGGCGAAAGACAGCGAGGATCTTGCTCACATTTATGTTTTTTTTTAATTTACACAACTATATAACTCATTTCTAACGAATAAATATAATGCAGCCTAAAGAATTCCAATTAACCTAGAAACCCCGTACGCTGTTCAGGGTGGGAATATCCCGGTACCCCGAGAAAAACTTCCGCTGATTATCAAGAGAACGTAGAAAGTTATGACCAGTAGCGATATATTCGATCCCGGATCGCCGGCGCTGTTGTAACTTTGTCCTAACGGCTACGCTATCCGTGCCGCTCTCATGTAGTCATTAATGAAGGGATAAATGATCAGAAGAGATTGAACAGGCTCGGTCTATTAAACCTGCATAAATTAGGATGCGATACATCTATCGATGCTGTGTCTATGAGATGTAGGTGGAGGTAATGGTTAGAGATGATAGACGTGTTTAAAACAGGAAGGCATCTGAATGAGATAACAAAACAGGATGTAAAGAGAAGCATACGGGTAATATTTTCTCAGAGAAAGGTAATTCGCATTTGGAATTAACTGGAAAAGGAGGTGCTGGAGAATTCTGGACCAGCAACAATACTTAATGCGCATTTCATCTGATATGAATCAGCAAGGTATTGAGGACAGTGAAAGTCGAATTTGGATACTTTATGGTGGCCATAGAAGTTCTGGATCGATGAAACAGTTTCTATGAGCGATAGCTCGATGAACAGGATTTTTCTTATTTAGTAGAATGATGCCATACATGCGCATGTTGCACAGCCCTCACCCGATCTCAATACCTTGCTCATTCACACCCTATGAGATGCCTATTAACTATAGGCACTAGCCCTAACTACTTCAGAATCTCCTTTGCTTCTTAATTCAAAATACGAATTACGTTTTGTGCTAATTGCCATGTTTGTGCGGTATCTCACAAATTGACGCATATCCTTCGTGTGCACAGATGTTGGGAACTTTCTAAACATATTTCTCGCAAAAAAATCCTCCAGTAGCATAGTTCCATGATTTTCATGAGGAGCAGCATATAACTGCTGACTATTATATCAGTAAGAAACTCGACCGTCTGCCATGAATTAATGTTACACATCAGTGAAATTAACAAGTACATGAGCACCTCTGCGTGAAATGGGCGACGCAGCGGGACAAACTTTGGAAAAATGCAGATACTGCACTTCGTTTCTTCGGCTGTAACAAGGTGCTCAAAATATGGACGACATTCTAACATTCTTGTAGACTATGATGAGATAGCTCTGAAAATATTTGGTGCACATTTGGACGTCCCACAACAAGGAAAAAATTTAGTAAGTTACAGTAAGTGCAGACAATACATTCACAAGGTTTTCCCTGGTCAATTAGAAATGAAATTTATACATTAATATGTAAGTTGGGCACGGACTGCTTTCCCTGGAGTGAAGATGACGGGAGAACGACAATTCATAGGTATGTAAAATATTGATCATTACCGATAAATTGAATGGAAAAAAGTATTTTTTTTAATCCAGTTTGACCCGTCTAAATCTGAAGCGATTAAGTTTGATTGAGAGAAGCAGCATTAAAATTGAACCAATGGATAGGTGCGAATGTTAACCAAGCTTCCAATGCACATGCTGATGGTGAGAAATGGCAACCTTCGAAAGATATATGGACAGGTCATTTGTGTGTCAGATGTGAAAAATGGACATGAAAGTAAATTGAGAAAGTGAGGACGGTATAGGATCCCAGGAGGCAGAGATTGTTGAATAACTACGGGATGGATATTGGAGCAAATTTATGATGGGGCCACCAGGGGACTGGATGTTCTGTACTACCACATTAGCCAGAAAAGTGACCCTGAGGGGGAGGTGATCACGACCTTACTGAGTTCACTATGAAATCTGACAGGGAAATGGTGAAATCTGATGTGTAACTATTTCAGTGGAGTAAAGGAAAATACAGAGGAATGAGTGAGGATCTGGCCAAAATCGATTAGTAAATCACATATGAGGGAAGTCAACATCAGAAAAGGTTGGATTTTCTGTAAACAAATGAAGAAAGTGCAGGACAGGTACATACTAATATGAAAGAAAATTATGAATGTAAAAACGAGACAACTCTATAGAAGGATGGAGGATAAGCCAAGGTCAAAACAAAAGAGATGGCATACAATGAAACTAAAATTAGAAGGAAGATAAGAGTACTGGGAAAGGATGAAAGAGAAATCAACTAAGATGGTGATTAGAAAGGAAAAGACAAATTGTGAAAGGAAGTAGCAAATAATATCAAAGAGGATTCTGTAAGTTGTTTTTAATTATATAAGAACCAGCGAGGGGAAATTAGTAGCGATTAGTCCGTCAGAGGACATTGTAATGGTTGACAAGGAGATGCCAGAGGAATTTAATGCAAGTGTTGGATCTGTCTTCACGGTAGAATACATTAGTACTTTACTGGATTCTTAAGGGTTTCCAGGAAGTGAGGTGAGTGCTGTCAATATCACCAGAGGACAGGGACTTGGGAAGCATTATGGTTCAAGAGTATATAGATCTTCCAGACCGGATGGAATGCAGACTCGAGTTGTGAAGGACCTTACTGCAAAAACTGTGGAGACATTGGCAATGATCTTACAGAAATGCATGGATTCTGCCATGGCTTCAGAAGTCTAGAGAATCGACAATGTCACATGCTGTTTAGGAAGGGAAGCAGGCACCAAAAATGAAACTATAGACCTATTAGTCTAACGTTAGTGGTTGGGGAAAATGTTGGAATCAATTTTCATAGATGGGGTTACGGAGTACTTAGAAGTGCATCACAAGATTGGTCCAAGTCAGCTTGGTTTCCTTAAAGGAATCACATTGCAAATGTTTTGAGCAGATAACAAACATGATGGACATGGAGATGTCATGGATATTGTGCATTTTAACTTTCAAATGGCCTTCGACAAGGTGCCACACGTGAGACTGCTTAGCAAGATGAGAGTTCATGGAATTACAGGAAAGGTACTGCATGGGTAAAGCATTGGTTACTAGGCAGAAAAGGAGAGTGGGAATAAAGGGTTGCTATTTGGGTTGGTTACCATTTACCAGTGGTGTTCTACAGGGGTTAGTGCTGAGGCCACTTTTTTAAATGCTGTTAATAATTGATTTATATAATGGAATTGATAGATTTGTGGTTTAATTTGCGGATGACACCAAAATTGGTTGAAGAGCTGATGGTGCTGAGGACACAGGAAATCTGCAGAGAAACTTGGATAGACTAGGAGAATGGGCAAAATAGTGACAGGGAACTGTACAGCCGTACACATTGCTACAAGAAATACAAGGTAAGACTATCATGTAAATGGTGAAAAGATTCAAAATTCAGATGTGCAAATGAATTTGGGACTCCTAGTTCATGAGACCCAAATGGTTAACCTCCAGGTTGAGTCTGCAGTGAAGAAGGTGAATGCATGTTGGCATTCATTTCCAGAGGACTCTCATACATGAGCAGGAATATAATGTTGAGACACATTTGGGCGTTGGTATAACGTCGCTTGGAGTTGTATTTACAGCATTGGTCATCTTATTTTAGAAAGGATGTGCTAGCGTTGGTGAGGATTCAGAGAAGAGTTATTGGAATGATACCAAGAATTAAAGAGTTGTCATGTGAAGAACATTTGTCGTTTCGTGGACTGTACTCGTTTGAGTACAGAAGAATGAAGGAGGACCTCATGGAAACATTTGGACTGTAGAGTAGGTGTGACAATATTGTTTCCATGGTACGGTAGTCTAAGACGAGAGGTCATAATTTAACGATAAAATGGCGCTAAATTAAAACAGAAATGCGGAGGCCATTCTTTAGCCAGAGGGTTGTGAGTCTGTGGACGGTGTTTATACAGTCAGAACTGGAAGTGTGGCTGTTGGACATGCGAAAGACAGACATTGACAGGTATTTGATTGGTCAGAACATGAAGGGTTAGAGGGTAGAAGGCCAGGGAATGGCGATAAGTGATAAGGATAATTTCGTGAAAGAGTAGTCCCGACAGGCCAGTTAGACCACATCCTCTGTTATATCTTGTGATCTTGTAACAATTGACAAACGCTCCCTAAAACATAACACGTGCATTAAACTTCTCAATCTGCACTCCTGACAGGTGGTTTTTCCGAGATGCACGAGAATAATTATAAATCCGTTTACTGATACCAAATAAGTACATTTTCCGTTTCACAAGATCCACGTTGATTTTAATTGTAATAGAAAATAGAAGATCTACGAATGTTTCATCTTTGACATGGAAGGCAGTTTGACAGAAAGAATCATCAGGTCTATCACTCTGAACAGTGCAGTCTCTTGGAATATGAAGCTTCTGGATGATGTCCAACTGCATGTGTCTCATATTTTCTCTTAGTTGCAATCATAAATGTGCTAAGTAGAAGAAACACAGGGTTTCCTCCACGTTGGTTGTCTCTGAATTTTACAGAAGAGAGTATGATGAACAGAGGAACGGCAAGTAATTAAATATACATACTGATCTCCTGCAGATTGGTTTAGATGAGTACATTTGAGAAATTATGAGACAACCTGTTAACATTAAACAATTGTAATGAAAGTGTGGTAAATATTCATAATTGTGACTTCCAATAAACCTTTAACTATTAGAAACATTCCAGAAGATAGAGAAACATAGTTGACACAGGAGGTTTTCCAGAGGAGGCATAATTATGATGAGTATCATATGTTAGAATGAAAGATAAATTATTCCTGAGTCCAGTCCGATAGTTATTGAGCCATTCGGAATGATAATTAAGCTGTGTCACAGCCAGCATTTTAATTTAATCGTGCATTGCACTAATTACAATTTGGACATGGAAACTGCTGAAAAGTTATTAAAATTCTGCAGATGCTGCACATAAGAAGCAAATAATGGGGCGGATGCAAAACTAATCCAGTGGGTTATGTAGAATATGTTGTGGGAAATGGTTAGTCAATGTCTCTGGTTGTAAAACTGATTCAAGTCATTTTTAGGAATATTTTGAATGTGGGACCGTCAAAGCAGGAGGAGAAGGGAATATCTCGGTGAACGGTGGGTACAGGAAGCAGCTGAGGGGAGTGTGCTTCAAATGTAGCATGGAGGGTGATTGCATGATTAAACAGACTGTTGATTTGTGGGAGTGAGTACATGAAATAATTGACAAGGACGAAAAAAAAAAGAGGTAACTAAAGAGGAGCGGGCATTGAGCGGCACAGTGGAGGAGTGGAGCTTTGAGGCTTTGGCTCACGTGTATTCGGTGAGCTGAGGAAGAGCTTGCTTCCAGCGAGATGAGGCCAGTTGAGGTGGGTAAAGCATTTGTCTCTATACCGCTGACACATGGGCAGCCTCTGTGGCCAGGAAGGGTAGGGAAAGGAAGAGGAGGGCAATAGTTAGAGGGGACTCTGTGGATACGATAAAGTAAACAAGATGGTGGTTTTCGTCCCTGGTACCAGGGATCAACATGTAACTTCTCGTGTCCAAGATATCTTAATGGGGCAGGTAATGTGCCAGAGGTCTGGTACATGTTGGTACCCATGACAAAGGGAGGATGTGGTCCTAACAAATGAATATACGGAGTTAGGTAGGGATCTAAAAAGAAGGACTGCAGAGGGTGTAATCTCTGGATTACTTCCTGTGCCCCGTGATAGTGAGGGGAAGAATATGATCAGGTGGAGAATGAATGTGTGGCTGAAGGTGTGAAATAAGGGGCAGGAATTCAAGTTCTTGGATCACTGGGCAAGTACTGGGCGTAGGTTGGAGCTGTACTGAATGGACGGTTTGCATCTGAATCCCAGAGGGATCAGGATCCTGGCGGGGGACGTTGTATAGAGCTATTAAGGAGGTTTTAAGCTAGTATGGGGGGAGTGGGTCCATATAAAGGAGAACAGCAAAGAGAAGGTTATTCTGCAAATAAGAAGGCTTGTGGACAAAGTTTGGGTGTGGAAAAGACAGGTGATCAAGAAGGAAAATTATCACTGCTCTGATGGAGAGGTGATGATGGTGATAAGTCATAGAGTTGTCCATAAATATAGGAACAAGCAGAAGAAAAGATGTGGGAAATCTCTGAAATGCATTTACTTTAATGCTCGGAGTATTGCAAAGAAGGTGTACGAGCTGAATTTCTCGATAGACACTTGCCAGTATGACATGGTGCCGATTAGTGAGACGTGGTTGCATAAGGGTTATGACTGGCACCTAAATATTCCGAAATATTGCTGCTTTAGGTGCGATAGAATTGGAGGAGTAAGACTGGCTGGTGCGGTTTTGCTTATCAGGGAAATTATTATTGCAGAGCTGATGCGAGATAGATTGGAGGGCTCATCAAAGGAGGCGATATGGGTGGAACATAAAAATAAAAAAGGAGAAAAAAGTTACAATTAAAGGGGTGTTTATAGACCACTGAGTGGGGAGCGTGAAATAGAGGAGAAAATGTGTAAGAAAATAGCAGAGATTTTTAAAAAATATTTTATTTATATTTTCTCACAAGCTTTTATAGTAATATACAGTGTTGTGTTAACCATGGCAGTTCATATTCAAAGACACATATATTCAATATCCTTAGATCTATATATAGAAGCCCGTGTCTCTACCACCACCCCCCACCACACACACAGCACCCAACACCCACCCCCCCCCCCCCACACACACACACACACACACACACACACACACACACACACACACACACACACACACACACACACACACACACACCTATTAAACAAGATGACTTACTCGAACTTCAATCAAGATCAACAAAAGTTTAATAGCTGGAAAATAAATAACAAGTGGCAGGGATTGTAGCAGCACAGTGGGTGACCTCAGGCTCCTTATTCATTCCTGACTACTTCATCAAGATGAGTGTGAGGTAGAGGAAACTATAGCAAGGAACGTGGAAACCAATCACCGCCATGCACCTATGTAGTGCATATGGCTGCCAGATCTTATGAAAGGTACAGTATTGGTTTTTCAGGTTATGTAATTTAATCCAGGGAAACTCAGATCTGAATTTCCCTGTTCCATCGTTCAATACTAAGACTAGAGTCATATTTACAAGTCGCATAACGCACTTCCTGTTGTGAATTTGGTATTGAGAGGTGTTTTGGGAAGAATTATTAGAGCAGGTGGCACACAAACATTTTAAAACACAGAATATTTGCAGGATATTTTCAGAGTACCTTTTTACAAAAGGAGCAACAAAGTTGCAGCATACAACTTAGCAGGGAAAGTATGTGATATTTTCGAGCAGACAGAACAGTTTTGCTCTCAGAGAGGGAGGGTGTGAAACAGAGAGAAAGGAGACAGAAATCATTTCCAGAATAACAAAGCTGGCAAATATTTGGTAGACTGTCTAGTCAAAGGAGAAGGCTGGCTGTCGGAAAGATGACCTGAAAGAAGGAGGATTATTTGGAGAAGCCTGAAGGGGCACGATTCGTCAGCAAGACTGATTAAACAGTAATCATGTGCGGATGTCCTGGAAGAAGAGGAATCTCTCTCTCCGAAAACCAACAAGAACCCTCATGAGTGGTAACCATTTACCTGTGAAACACCAAAGACTGGTGAATTTTGTTAAATCTAAACTCTGTGCACAGTAAAAGAGTTGCCTGCATCCATTGAGATTGGACTGTTATCCAAATAACTTTTCTAATCTTTAATAGACATTACACACACCTGCACTTAGTATAGGAGGGGGGATTAAGTAGGTTAGGTAGGATAAGGATGTTCGTTAAGTAATAAGTTACAGTTCAATACTGTTGTCTTTTTCAAATATGAATAAAAACTACTTTTGTTCAAGTAACTCTGTGTTGTGGTGCATATCTATTGCTACTGGTGTTTGGGATACTCTGGACTCCGTAACAAAGTCAAGAAAAGAAAGCAGCCTGAGCTCTTGTTGCCGTGCCTTGACAAACCCACAAACCCACATGTATGTTTCACACCTTTGTTGTGAGTGTCTTCAATGCCGTGTTTTACTGAAGGTGTGTGTGTGGCGGGGGAGGGGTGTTGGACAGAACGGGAAGAGTCTGAACTCTGCATAAAACTTTGTATAGAATTGATCATTTTCAATTATAGTCAATACTGATATTGTTTGAGTTTATGTTTGGAAAATCAAAAATAAAATATTCAAAAATCTGCCCCTCAACACCACAGCGTCGCTGCCACGAAGGTAAAGATATTCGTACATCACAATGCATAGAAATGGTTTGTTGTGACAATAACCAGCAGAGAAGCTATTATCAACAACTGATATCACCAGAAAGACAATAGGCTGACAGTGAAGGGTGCTGATGGCAAGGGAAATGTGGGTTGTATCGCCATTACCCCAAGAGAGGATTCAAATGACTTATACAAACTTTCTGCATGTTACTGCAGAGATATAGATGGGAAATCAATCCTCAGGACCATAATGATGTCAGATGGCATCCCTGGAGTCTATACACACCCCCCCCCCACCCCCACATTGACGTGATCAATCGCGGTCATTGTCTGAAGAGGGTTCCCAAAATCATTGAGGACCCCTTCCACACCACACACAGCATCTTTCAGCTACTCCGGTCGAGGCGGAGATATAGGAGTGTCATAGCCAGCACCACGATGCTGATAAACTTCTTCCCACGGGCAGTGAGAAAGCTGAACATCCAAAGGGACTGCTCACACTAACCATCTGAGGCTCTCACATTCATGGAACGATATTTATTTAAATATTTTCTTATATGAATACTCGTCCTACATATGTATTGCTGTTTCCATGTGTGTTATGTTTGGGTGTGCGTTTTGCACTGAAGTCGAGAGAACGCTGTTTCGTCATTTTGTACTTGTGCAATCAGATGACAATACATTTAACTTCATTTCAACGTCACTTCCCTATTCTTATGTGAGATACTTGTGTGAGATTTCGAATCGACAGCTGAAAAATCAAATGTTCTCATTGAACCTTATACACGTAAATTAAATTGCTACTTGACCAGTTCTTTCGAAGGATACTGCCTGGTGTGTCGTGAACCGCCTTTTCATACTAAAGAGGCGTCTTTGTTGGATACCAATTCAATACGTTTTTAACAAATTCCAGAAAATACAGTATAGTAACCTATTTGCTTTGTGTAAAAACATCTGTTTGGTAAGACTGTGCAACGGAATTCCACAACGGCGAAGACCCTCCTAGAAATAATAGGTTCCCGGAACGTCTCGGCTCTGATTTGCGTTCATAGGCATGATCAGTTGAACGTCACGCACCATTTTCCAGAGAACATGATAGGAACATTCGAATCCATTGATATAATTTACCACACGTGCCTTTCTATCATTGAAGTTTCAGGTAAAGAAAACAGGACATCCATCTGACTACAATGTCATTAAGGATGATCGATTAATTTTCGCACCGAAGGCTATTTCAGCCTATGCATCCGACACACAACTGGAATACGACCACTAGCAAATTGGAATAATAACGGCTCATCTTCCGTCTGGGCACCTGCCAAACCGATGGCATTAACATCGACTTCTCGAGCTTGCGTTAAACGACCCCCCGCTTCCGCCGTCGCCTTTCCCCGTTACCCTTCCCCCAGCTCTGTCTCTCTCCCTTTTCTCTTTGTCTCTTTTTCACATACAAAATCAATTGTCCCTTCTCCCCTAATTATACCTAATTAACTCCATTTCCTGCTCGGACTCTCCCCTCAGCCAGCACTGTATGTATTCTGAGATTTCTTCCTTTTGCTTAATTTTTTCTTATGAGGCCCTTGTGCATTTTAGTGCGGTTTTCTGCAATAACTGGGGCTGCACACATTCGTGTTTAACTGATATATAAGTAGTTGCTCGTTTTACTGCGAAAGGTTCAGGGCCGATTCAGCAGCAAAGTCAAGGCCATCATCCATTCGGCCGCCTTCATAATACTTCGGGGTTTCTTTCGTTCTTAGGCATGGCCGCCCCATCCCATTCAGTGATGCACCATGACAGGATACGTTGAACGATGCACATGTCGAAGCTGTTGAAGGAAATTCATTTCGTATGCCAGGCAGCTGGTGAACCTCTGGCCCAGCGGTTAAAACACAGATCAATTGTGCAAGCAGACTAATTGGAACAGAGCAAAGGACGACATTACTTTAACTGGGGCAAGGTTCGTTCCGGAGTCTGATAGCGGCAGGAAAGGATTCGTTCTGAATTCTGAAGCTGCGCGATCTTTCTGAAGACCGGAATAAGGTGAACAGATTGTGGTTTTGTGCGTTGTCTTTTTGTTGACTACTGTTTCGAGACAGTGGGGCGTGCAGACGGGGTCAATGGGCGGAAAGAGAATTCGTGCAATGGTTTGGACCTTGTTCAAAATTCTAATTGTTTTTTTAGTACATGGATGCAAAAACTGCCTCCCGATTATGTTTCCAAAATGTGTTGCACGCACATACACCTTTATAGGCAGTGTAAAGAAATGAAAGTGCCTGGTTCATTATAAGAAGACGTCTGTTAGTGGTTTCATGTATGCGACCGAGCACAAATCCCATAATCGGAGATCAAAAGTCATCGAGTGCTCAATATCCCGTGTCCTTAGTTGGAGCTTCTTTATCGAATTTTCCAAAAAGGAACCGCACGTAGGAAATGGAGAAATCAAGGAAGGATGGGTCAAGTTCAAAGGCCTGAAGTACTCAATGCAAAATCATCGACATCAATCCAACATTTCCTGTCGGTGGTCTATTACGGTGGCCCTATAACCGGATGCAATAATGTTCCATTTAATTAATACTGATAATTCCTTGCAGGAACACAGTTGTCGAATTATGTGTCGAAACATGGGTGCGCAGAGTCAGACCAATATGTTGCAATCTGCATCAGATCATGAGTTCAAGCTTAATTTAATCTCTTGTGTCTCTATTTACCATGGGAAAGCTTTTGATGTTCACACTCCAGCTTGTCACCCCATACACAGTGCAGCAGTTAAAAAAAAGTACTGCGTGGAATGTGACGTTATGAACAGTAAACAATTTGAATAGATCGAAGACAATGTTGTAAAAACATTATTCTGGAGAAACTCAGCGGGTTAAACAGTGTACTTTATAAACATTTAAATTTAAACAAACAGCATGGTAGCAGGCTGCTTTGGTCCACGAGTCCGGACCTTCCAATTACACCCAATTCACTTACAACCCCCGAGACGTTTTTGAACGGTGCCAAGTAATCGGTATTTTAGGTTACTTGAGGAGTCCTGGTAACGTCTGGAATCCTATCGTGCGCGATCGCGCATTTCTGATTTTTTTTCCCGCCGAGATATGGAGAATGCAGGCGGTGCCAAGTTGGCGGGGGGGGGGAGGGGTGACGATGAGTGTTTATCTCAAAGTAGATAAAACGAGGGAGATTATTGTGGACTTCAAGAGGGCCAGGAACGACCACTTTTCAATACACATCAACAATTCTGTAGTAGGGAGAATGGAGAGCACCATTATCCTTGGCGTTCACTTAACTAGTGACCTGAAGAGGACATTCAATATCTCCGCAATGGTCAGGAATGTGTAATAGGGACTGCACGTCTTGAGAAGACTGTTGCCTCAGATAAATGGATCGAAAGTCAATCTACTAGACCATAAGGGTGGCAAGGAGGATGACTACAGATCACTCCAACCCCCATCCCTATCGACACGAACTACCAGGAACGTTCTCTGAAGAGGGTGCACAAAAGAATTGAGGATAACTATCACCTCGGATACTCCTGTATCGCTTCACGGACGGCAGCAGCTGAAAATTGGAGATACAGGGGTATCAGGGCCAGCACCACCAGGCTGAGGAACTGCTTCTCTGCATGGGCAGTGAGAATGCTGAAGAACCAAAGGAACAGCTCACACGAACCATCCGAGACTCGCATGATCATGAAAGAATATCTATTCATTTATTTATTTTTATAAATTATAAACTTGCCACTGTTTGTCTATGTGTGTTATGTTTAGTTGTGTGTCTGCGTGTTTTGCACTGATGACCGGAGAACGCTCATTTGTGGGCTGTACATGTAGGATCAGATAACCTTAAAATTGACTTGACTCGATTATCTGAGCTACTCTCTCTGGCAGTCGGACACATTCCACAGGTCAGTCAAATCCGAAAGATGCTGAATTGTCGGCAAAATTACGAGAATGGCGGTGACCCAGAGGTCGGGGGCAGACGAAAATCAATCATGTTACACTTTGCTGCTCTTTGGTTGCCCCCCCCCCCCACTCCCGAATAAGAAGAGACAAGGATATCCTCCTTAAAACAAAGAAGAAGAATGGGTCTGAAAGGGAATAGGGTGTCAGTGAAGTTACAATAGAAATGAAGTAAAATGGGAGGAATATTTGGAATCG
The DNA here is from genome assembly GCF_036971445.1 of Narcine bancroftii. Lineage (NCBI taxonomy): Eukaryota > Metazoa > Chordata > Chondrichthyes > Torpediniformes > Narcinidae > Narcine > Narcine bancroftii. Next base: position 229,423,094 of record NC_091471.1, read on the forward strand.
GGACGTTCACCGGGATTTTGCCCTGACCCACAGTGAGGTGTTGCACTGGCTGGGTCTGTGATCCTTGCAGTGCGGGAGGCCGTGAGTTTACCTTATTAACGCTTATAACATTAGGAAATGCACTAATAAATTGAGTACTCACAATTTAACGAGGGTTGATGTGACCATTGCTTAAGACCATAGATTTAAGCTGAGAGGATAAAGGTTTAATATGGACCTGAGAGGAAAAGCTTTCGCTGAAAGGGATGTCCATATCTATATTTGGCAGCCTGGGGAAAAAAAACGAGAAAAGCGACGTTGCAGTCATATTTCAAAAATAGGGAAAGAAATGGTTGACAAGGATATGAAGAAATTGCAGTCAACTTAGATTATAAGTGAATGGCACTTTATTGGCAGCATGGTTGGCATAGCCGCAGCGGTTCGACATCGATCGGGACAGGGGTTAGAATCCCACACTCTCTCTAAGAAGTTTGTACCTTCTCCTCGTGTCTACGCGGGTTTTCTCCGAGAGCTCTGGTTTCCCTCCCCTCCCACGCTGTAAAATCTTCCGGGGCGGGAACAGAGTGTAAATTGGGTAGAACGGGCTCGTGTGCCCAAAGGGTCTGTACCGTGCCGAATGTCCAAATGTAATTAAAATAATTTAAACTTGGTCGGTTTGGACGAGTCCGGCGGAAGGTATTGTTCTTTGCTGCAAATGTGTCCAGCATTTAATTTATATGTGTTGGAGATCTGTGCGATATCAGAGGACAGAATCAATCCTCAGGATCTGGAACAAGTAAACAGAGGAGACTATCTGAAATTCTTCTTCTTTTTCTCTGTTAACCTGATGGCTATTGCGATCCTATCCCTGGGAAAGTGCGGCCTTTCCCCTTGCACCACCCAATACCTCGTCGCCATGATAGCAGCGGACCTGTTGTCCATCTTCACAGCGGTCATACTGTGGAGAATCGTCCCTCATTATTTTCCTCGATCCGTCCGAGAAATAACCCCTGTGTGCAGCGCTCTCGTATTTTTCTTCTCTGCCAGCACGGACTGCACCGTTTGGTTCACCGTCGACATATCATTGGATCGTTTTATTGCCATTTGTTGCGATACACTAAAATCGAAATATTGCACACAACAGTTCTGACAACGACTTGCTTTTTATTTTGCTTGAAAAACCTTCCCTTCTACTTTATGTTTGAAGCAGAGGTGCATATTGACAATGTTCCATGGGGCTGCAATATAAAACCAGGATATTACACTGAACCCGGTTGGGTGGCATTTGACTGGTTAGATAAGGTCTTAACGCTGCTGTTGCCCTTCGTTTTAGTCCTGCTGTTCAACGCTCTGACAGTCAGACACATTCTAGCGGTCAGTCAAATCCGAAAGAGGCTAAAGGGTCAGCGAAATAACGAAAATGGCAGTGACCCAGAGATAGGGAGCCGAAGAAAGTCAATGATTTTACTCTTCGCCGTGTCGGGCAACTTTATCCTTTTGTGGTTGAGTTACGTCATTAATTTCTTCTTTTACATTATCGCAATGTACTACACCTAATAACTACAAAACCATATACATGTTTCAGCAGTTCTCTTTCATGGTGTTAACTTTAAGCTCCTGCACAAACACGTTTATTTATGGAGTGACAAAGTCCAAGTTCAGAGAGCAGTTTAAAAGCGCCATTTAATAACCTTTTATCTCTCCATTTCAATTAATTCGCTATCTGAAGAGGTGAATGTAATCCATTGAATACCTTTCATGGATGTAACGTCTGAAAGGGAGTCTTATCATAGATGAAGTACTCCAACATTCTAATCACAAACTCTGCTCGCTTCGAGAAGAATATGCAGATACCTGAATTCCGGCAGCTCCAGATTCAAGAACACTCAATATTTCAAAGGGAATCAAGCTCTTGAATCTCCCATTACCCGCCTGGTCTTAATCTACCGAGGAATACGAAATACATTTCCATGTTATGTTTAAATTCAATTTTTACTTTTAATTTAGACACAGGTCCTTTTTGCCCGAGCCAATGCTGCCCAATTAAAACCAGCTGCCCACGCAGTCACGCGGAGAGGTAAAAAAAACTCCTTGCAGGACTGAGCGGGATTCTAACCCTGGTCACGATCGCCGGCGCCGTAAGAGAGTTATGCTATCCACTACGCCAAGCGTGTTATCGACTATCACTTTTTGACAGGGCAATGTAGATTTAAGGCAGGGCTGACTAAACATTTTTGGTTTTGGGCCATATTCAGCTAAATATAAGGAATCATGTGCTGAACGGCAGCTTTCCATCAGTTCTTCTTTCTCTTTGGCTTGGCTTCGCGGACGAAGATTTATGGAGGGGGTAAAAGTCCAGGTCAGCTGCAGGCTCGTTTGTGGCAGACAAGTCCGATGCGGGACAGGCAGACACGGTTGCAGCGGCTGCAGGGGAAAATTGGTTGGTTGGGGTTGGGTGTTGGGTTTTTCCTCCTTTGCCTTTTGTCAGTGAGTTGGGCTCTGCGGTCTTCTTCAAAGGAGGTTGCTGCCCGCCAAACTGTGAGGCGCCAAGATGCACGGTTTGAGGCGATATCAGCCCACTGGCGGTGGTCAATGTGGCAGGCACCAAGAGATTTCTTTAGGCAGTCCTTGTACCTTTTCTTTGGTGCACCTCTGTCACGGTGGCCAGTGGAGAGCTCGCCATATAACACGATCTTGGGAAGGCGATGGTCCTCCATTCTGGAGACGTGACCCATCCAGCGCAGCTGGATCTTCAGCAGCGTGGACTCGATGCTGTCGACCTCTGCTATCTCGAGTACTTCAACGTTAGACAGTCTCTTCAATCTGAGGCGCCTGCAAGCTCACACCAAGACACAAGAGAAACTTGTCCGTGAACTACTCTTTGCAGATGATGCCGCTTTAGTTGCCCATTCAGAGCCAGCTCTTCCATCAGTTACACTGCAAGATAAACGATGTTTTGCGACCAGAAAACTCTTGTGCCATTGAACATTAATTTTTTCATCAATATAATGGAACAACACCACTCAAATGTATAACTGTGGGCATTACAGTAACTTAGTATTGTGTTCACATATTAGAATCGGCATTTCTGTATCTGCTGCTCTTACATTTAATTTAAATGAATACAATAAATCTCTTTAAAACTCTGCATTAAAAGGCAGTGCGACGTATAAAGATGGGTGCAAAATAAGAACAGGATAAAAGATCATAAAAGAGAAAAAGGCATCTCTGTCATGATAATGAATATGTATGAGATGTACCGGAAGTCACGTGGTATGAGGGAGAGATAAGAACACAAGCAGGAGAACAAAGGAAACGGGAAAATAAAAAGCCACTGAGAAGTTTACCAGATAAAACTTGTGTTTAATGTTTTATTAACTTCACATTTCGGGCCACAAATGTGACATTGGTGACGAGGATGAAAGAAGCTTGAAGAAAATTAAAGACTAAACAAGATTACAGAGGATTACAAACAACTTCAAGGTGATAAGAATTTTCTCTTTGTCTCAGTACTTTTGGGGCTGGAATATTTCCTCATGGCTGGGGCAGACAGTGACTTTCTAACACTTAGTGGAATTGCTCATTTTGACCCAACGGGTGATGCAAGCACTGTAAGTGTGAAGTGGAAGGCATGGCTGGAAGAATTTGAATCCTATGCCAACAGCCGTGGCCTATTTCTAGATACCGGTACAGTTGAACAAAAAACGCAGAGAAGAGCATTACTTCTTTTCACCACAGGACCTGCAGTTCGGGAAACATTTAAAACACTTTTGAGTACTGGAAGAAAAGATGAGTACCGGAAAGCGGTAGATGCATTAAATGCACACTATGTAGTGACACCGAATGCTACATTTCAATGCCATTTGTTTCGGAAAACGAGACAAGAAGATGGCCAGACAATTCCTCAGTACGTGACGAGACTACGCCAGCTAGCTGTTGGATGCAATTACTTGCCAGCTGATTTGGACAACTAATTATTGGATCAAGTCATACAGCACTGTAGATCAGATAAACTCAGAAGACGTCTACTGGAAAGAGGGAGTGAGTTGGAACTCACCGATGCTTTAACCATTGCTGCTGCATTAGAGGCTGTTGAAGGGCAATTTCATACCATGACCCTGAAAGACAACTCAAGCCAGCAAATTAAGAGGCTCTCACATCGCCATAATCAGCCAAGATATACGCCGACACAGGACGTGGAGTGTTATCGATGTGGAAACCGAGGTCACTTTGGAAAAGACCCATATTGCCCAGCCAAAGGCAAAGTTTGCAGAAAGTGTGGAGGTAAGGACCACTTTGCAAAGAAGTGCAAAAGCAAGTCCAATGCAGAGCAGAAGAGGAAGAGTACAACTTCCAAAGGCAAAGCCTGGGGGAAAGGAAAGTATCCTGGAAAGAAAGATACCATTTGCCAGATAGACAGTAACGATGATGATACCCAGGAGGAACAGAGTTGTTACCAATTCACGTTGAATGAAGTACGTCATGAGAAGGTCCCAGTGATCATTGGTGGAGTGACAGTGCAGGTCATTGTAGACTCAGGCAATGACAGTAATGTGATTGATCGACATTTATGGGAGAAGTTGAAAAGGAAAAACATCATCTGTACCTCAAAGAAGTGTTCCAAGAAACTGTATCCATACACGGCAACCAAGCCATTGCAGACCATTGGATGTTTTACTGCAACTGTTGAAGCTGGAGATAAGTACACCGAAGCAGAGTTTATGGTCATAGAAGAGAGGGGAGAACCATTGCTGAGTAGAAGCACAGCGCAAGACCTGGCAATACTTCATATTGGAGCTTGTGTCAATTCAATTCAGTCATACGAGGATATGAAGCAAGAATTCCCCGCAGTCTTCCAAGGAGTAGGAAAGCTAAAAGGTCGACAATTGAAGCTAGCGGTAGATGAAATGGTCAAACCCAAGTCACAACCAATGCGCTGAACTCCATTTGGACTTCGTGGGAAAGTCGAAGCCAAAATTAAAGAATTGATCGAACAAGACATTATTGAACCGGTGGAACATTCGACACAATGGGTCAGTCCCGTAGTGATTGTGCCCAAACCAAAGGGTGACATAAGACTATGTGTTGACATGAGAATGGCCAATGAAGCTATAATTAGAGAATGACACCCTATACCAACAGTGGAGGAAATACTTCAAGAACTAACTACCAGCAAGGTATTCTCAAAAATTGATCTGTAATGGGGCTATCATCAATTAGAGCGGGATCCAGGTTCCTGAGATGTAACGACATTTGCGACTCACTGTGGATTGTATCGTTACAAGAGACTATCATTTGGAATTAATGCAGCTTCGGATATCTACCAGTATGAAATCCATCGAGTGATTCAAGGCATTCCTGGAGTTGCCAACATTTCTGACGACATCATAGTCCATGCACCAACGAAGGAAGAGCATGACAAACGGTTGAGGCCTGTACTTTCTAGACTACAGGAGGCAGGCCTTACCATGAATGGAAACAAGTGCCAGTTCGGTGTGTCAGAAATGGACTTCATGGGGAACAGACTTACACGGGAAGGACTAAACCCTGCAGAGGCCAAGGTGAAAGCTATTGCAGAGGCACGCAACAGAGGTGAGGAGTTTCCTGGGATTGGTCAATTTTTGTGCAAAGTTCATTCCTAATTTCACTACAGTGGCAGAACCACTAAGGAAACTAACCAGGAAAGGTGTACCATTTCATTTTGGATCTGAGCAGAAGAAAGCATTCACAGCGCTGAAGCAAAGCCTGACAGATGCAAAAACTCTTGGATATTACGATCTGGCAGCATCAACCAAAGTCATAGCGGATGCCAGCCCGGTTGGTTTTGGAGCCGTGTTGGTCCAGATGCATGATGGAGGACAAAGAATCATTGCCTATGCCAGCAGATCGTTATCAAATGTGGAAATAAGATACTCTCAGACAGAGAAAGAAGCACTCGGACTTGTATGGGCCTGTGAGAGGTTCCATGCATATTTATACGGCATTGAATTTGAACTCATCACAGATCATAAGCCATTAGAGGTGATCTATGCACCTAGATCCAAACCATGTGCCAGAATAGAGAGATGGGTACTCAGACTACAACCCTACAAATATAAAGTAATCCACATTGCAGGGAAAGCAAACATTGCAGATCCGCTGTCCAGATTGGTGACGGATGGTGGTCCACAATCAAAGTCAGAATTGGGAACAGAAACAGAGAGCTTTGTACGCTTCATAGCTATTCAGGCGACACTGAAAGCTGTGACTACGAAGGAAGTCGAGAGAGAATCCGAACGTGATCCAGAACTCATGGAAGTAAGAGAATGCATACAGAGTGGACAATGGAGAAAGTGTACTCACAAGGCTTACATTCCCATTAGAGACGAACTTTGTTGCATCGGACAGTGTGTATTAAGAGGTTGCAGATTGGTGATACCGCAAAGATTGAGACCGAAGATCGTATCCTTAGCGCATGAAGGACACCTAGGTATTGTTGGTACCCAGCAAAACCTCAGGACCAAGGTATGGTGGCCAGGTTGTGATAAAGACGCAGAGAAATTTGTTAAAACTTGTCATGGATGTCAAATCACAAGTAGGAGTAATCCGCCAGAACCGATCCAGAGTACGCTACTTCCAACAGGACCATGGATCGACGTAGCTGTTGATTTTCTTGGACCTTTACCGATGGGTGAATCAATTATGGTAGTGATAGATTACAACAGCAGATACTATGAGTACGTGGTGTTGAAGTCCACAACCACTGACAAAACAATACAAGCATTAGCAGAGATATTCGCAAGATATGGATTACCTGTTACATTATACTCTGACAATGGTCCACAATTCATTTCAGAGACATTTATGGAATACATGAGGACCACAGGTATCCACCATCATAAAGTAACTCCGAAATGGCCGCAAGCCAACGGAGAAGTAGAGAGACAAAATCAGTCCATTGAAAAACGATTGAGGATTGCACACGCAGAAGGATAAAATTGGCGAGAAGCATTGCTATCTTATGTGGCTGTCTATTGAGCAACGCCTCATGCAACCACTGGAAAAAGTCCTGCTGAAGCATTTTTTGGGAGAAAAATCTGCACAAAAATGCCAGAAATAAAGGAAATCCGAGACAACCAGGAGCTGAGGGACCACGATGCTGAAAAGAAAGGTGCAGCAAAGCTGTACACAGATTCAAAACGTGGAGCCAAGTACTCAGACATCATACCAGGAGATAATGTTCTAGTGAGGCATGAAACTGGTGGTAAGCTAGACACACTTTATTACCATCAACCTTATACTGTTGTATCCAGAAGTGGCAGTATGGTGACAGTCAAGTCTCCGACTGGAGTCCTGTATAAGAGAAATGTATCAAGTGTTAAAAGGTACCAGTCCAGAGATACATCGAGCGGAGATTGAAAGGCCAATACAAGATGCTGAAACTGAGAGACCTGATGATGTTCCAGAGGCAGTTACCAGCACTCCTGATGAAGTGACTAGAGCGCCAGAAACACTCGAAGCCGTGGCGAGCAGTATTTCCGACGCCGAGAGTGAACAACCGAGAAGCGACGACAATATCGCAGGCAGGCCGAAACGAAACCGGAAAGCGCCCAAACGATATGAAGACTTTGTGCCATAGTTTTAATAAGAACTTTGGGACAGTATTTTAATCTTATATCATAAAGTGCATGTATGAGTGCTGTAGGAAGTAAATTTTATGTAGTAGAGTTATAGTATTACCATTAGTTACGATGTTTGTATGTTTCCGAGGGATATTGGTAAGTGAAGGTAAAGTTTATTTCTGATTAAAGGAGGGATGTCATGATAATGAATATGTATGAGATGTACCGGAAGTCACGTGGTATGAGGGAGAGATAAGAACACAAGCAGGAGAACAAAGGAAACGGGAAAATAAAATCCCACTGAGAAGTTTACCTGATAAAACTTGTGTTTAATGTTTTATTAACTTCACATTTCGGGCCACAAATGTGACAATCTCCAACATTCCTCCACAACTCTCGGGGAACTCAGTTAATCCTCCTTTGAAGGTAACGGGTTTTTTTAACCATGATAAAAATAATTAAACTGAGGTAAACGTTTTATTAAATGTGGCAAATGTTTCATTTAACTGAGGTTGACATTTCCTCATTACAACAGTTGGTCTTGTGGTTGTTAAAATTGGAATCGACAACTGCTGTGGAAACTAAGACCTTTTGTAAGATCTATTGTAAGAGGCTATGATCTAACAGCCCATGATCCATTTTATTGTTCCAATCCACCCTGGGCCTCAAAAATGGACAATGGGCTGCAGTTGGCCCGTGGGCCGTAGTTTGGCCACCCATGATTTAACGAATACTATTGGATTTTTTTCACATTACCTGCACAGCTGTAGCACTTGAGAATGTTTGTGTATCTGTACATTGCACTAAAGTTCATGAATAAAAATATCATTCTCCGAATGCTTGTCGATGCTCCTGTCCGCACCCGTTGTACCAAGTGCAGACAGCCGATTACTTCAAGTATTTGGAATAAGGGGGGCGTGGCAAGATGGCGTAAGGAATAGACGTGCCTTCCAGTCCTCTCCTGACTCTTTGTTATTGTTTTGTCTATAAGTGCCCGTTAAAACTTTTTTAAAAGTTTATAAATAGTTAGAGGTTTTGAATTAGCTCCTAATTGTACAATTGTTAAAAAAAAGTAAAAGAAAACGGCAACAGATCATTAAGAAACTGTATTTCCCGAAGTTATCTGAGCCTACCTGTTTACAAGAAGCCAGGACTCAGCGTAGAATGGATCCAGGAGAAGAAGTGTAAGACTCGGCACGGAGCTCCGCTCTTTACCGGTAGGGCTCTTTAAAGATGGCGCCCGGCAGCCTTTGGAACAAAGGGCAAGCCAGGCGCGTGTACTTCAATCAACGCCCGCTATGAACGCTGTCACTGAAACTTTGATAGTTGGAACAGCTGGGACGCCGCCAGCTGAAGACCCGACTTTAAAGGGACGTCCACCGATCGATGTCGCGGTGGCGCTGCGAAATGCACCACCAGTTATGAAGGCTTCAATAGATTTTGATGTAACGAAGGCTCTTGATATAATATGGGTTAAGGACAACCCTGACTATCATTCCTTTGATACTGCTGAGGAAGTTGTGGCAGGGGTTTCTACACGTAGTCATACTGCAAGAAAAGCAGTTAAACTAAGGGAAGGAATGGAAGACCCTCTGGTTATTCAGAAACAGCAGAATCCTATTGTACCTGAATCTATTCCAGTTGATATGCTTATTAAGAATCTTGAATTTAAGTTATCTTCTTCAATAAAAGAGATAGGTAAATCTTTAGTTCAAGTTAACACTAAGCTTAATACCTTGGCAGATATTAATACTCAACAGATGGTTGATTATGGAGCTTTTAAGCTTGAAACGAATGAAAGACTTGATGTTTGTGACAAGATCAATTACAAGATGTAAATACAACAATTGAAACTTTACAAATCCAGAATAAAAATTTAGCGAAAAAGGTTGACTATTTGGAGAATCAATCTAGACGGAACAACGTAAAAATTGTTGGTTTGCCAGAAGATATAGAAGGACCAGATCCAAGAAAAATTTTTACCGAATGGATTCCACAAGTGTTAGGACAAGATAAGTTCCTGGAAGGCTTAATATCGGAACGTGCTCATTGAGCTTTGAGAAGAAAGCCTTTTCCAGGACAGAATCCAAGACCTGTTCTGGTTCGTTGTTTAAACTTTTATGATAGAGAGACAATTTTGCGTGTGGCTATTAGAAATGCACAATAAAATAGATCTCCTTTGATGGTTCAGAATAATCGTGTTTTTTTTTAATTTCTGGACTTAAGTCAAGAAGTTATGTCTCAACGACGTGAATTTAATCCTGTGAAAGAAGTGCTATGGAAAAAAGGATATAAAGCAACATTTAGATACCCTGCAGTATTGAAGATTTTTCAAGATGAATATCAACCAAAATTTTTTGATAACCCTAAGGAAGCTGTGGACTTTGCTCAATCGTTACCAATTATGCAATTTCAGGAACAATGTAGTCCTCTACGGTCTCTAAAGAGAGTGGAGATGCAAGATGGGAGTCGAATTTCAAGAAGAAATTGAAGCAATGGTGGACAGAGTGACAAAGCTGATTAATTCTTTTTCTGAGAAGATTTTAGATAATGACGATGGTTTAATGTGAAATGGAAGTTAGGAGAGGGAGCTGGGTAGGCATTATTTTCCAGAAGTCGTCAGCTACGTGTGAGTTATCTCACATCCAATATTTTGTGGGATTTACCACATTGTGCGGTCAAGACAGGAGGAGGTAGTTGTAACCTCTTACCTGTTTTTTTTACTAATTTTTGGATTTAGGAGTGAAGTTTTTTTTATTATTTCTTTTTAAAGAAAAATTATTTTTTTCTTGTAGTTTTAAGAGGGGATAAGGGGAGGGGTTTTTCCTCTTTTCTCGTTTTTTTCTTTTTTTCTTTTTTTTCTTTTTTATGTTTGCGTTGTTGTAAGAAATGCCTAAGTTAAAGTTCGCTTCTCTTAATGTTCAGGGTTTAAATAATCCTATTAAGCATAAGAAAGTACTTCCTTACTTAAAAAATTAAAAGTTGATGTGGTTTTTTTACAGGAAACTCATTTAACAGATAAGGAACATTTGAAACTTAAACGTGAATGGGTTGGACAAGTTTTTTTATTCTTCATTTAATTCAAAGGCAAAAGGAGCGGCAATTTTGGTGCACAATGATCTACCATTTCAGTTACAGAATGAAGAAAAAAATGGTGGAAGGTTATTAAAATTGAATTCTACAATTTCTAATGAGGCTTGGACTTTGCTTGACGTTTATGCTCCAAATGTTGAGGATACATCTTTTGTTGTGGATTTGTCTTTATTACTTGGACAAGAAAATTCTAATGTGATGATTGGGGGAGATTTAAATGTGGTATTGGAGCCTTTATTGGAAAAGTATCCAAGAGTAATTAAGAAATCTAAGATGGCAGTCCAAGTGACAAATATGATGACAGATTTGAATTTAGTTCATATTTGGCGGAGATTTAATCCTACAGAGAAAGATTTTTCTTTTTATTCCTCATGCCATCATTCTTTTTCAAGAATTAATTATTTTTTAATTTCAACACATTTGCAGGATAAGGTTATATCCGTAGATTATAAGGCTAGGTTGGTTTCAGATCATTCATTACTATTATTAGAATACCAGAGTTCACAAGATGTTCAGAGAACTCCAAGATGGAGATTTAATACTATGCTATTACAAAAACCAGAGTTTATTAGTTATTTAAAAAAACAAATTGAGATTTTTATTAGTAATAATATTAATTCTGTTTCTAGTCAGTTTGTTTTATGGGATGCAATGAAAGATTTTTTACGAGGTCAAATTATTAGTTATGCTTCTAAAGTAAAGAAAGAGAGAATCAGAGAGATTGAAGATTTAGAGAAAAAAATAACTGTTATTGAAAAAGAATTTCAAAAAAAATGCTACCGAAATGCAAAAGAATCAGTTAACTAATTTAAAATTTAAATATAATGAATTACAAACATATCGGTTTAAATGTTTAATGAATCAAACTAAACATAAGTTTTATGAATGGGGTGAGAAAGCTCATAAAGTTTTATCATGGCAGTTAAAAAAAGGAACAATTATCTAGGATTATGCCATCAATTAGAAAGAAATCGGGTATTACTTTTAGACAAAACGAAATTAATGAGGAATTCTGTAATTTTTATTTAAAATTTATATATTTCTGAATGTAAAGATGTAACTGAAAATGCAATAGATTCTTTTTTGAAAAATATTGAATTGCCACAACTGAATCAAGAAGATAGACAAGAGTTGGATAAATATTTTACAGAAAAAGAAATTGAAATGGCGATAAGAGATATTCCAAATGGAAAGGCACCTGGTGAAGATGGGTTTTCTATAGAATTTTATAAAACTTTTTATGTTGATATATCTTTTATTTATAAGGATGTAATACAGCAAATCTATAAAACTTTTCAACTACCTGAATCTTGTTCTAATGCAATAATTACAGTTATACCAAAAAAAGATAAAGATCCTTTACAGGTTTCTTCTTATCGACCAATATCGTTGCTAAATGTAGATTATAAAATTGTAGCTAAAGTTATGGCTAATAAATTAGCTCAATATTTACCTAAAATAATACATAAAGACCAAACAGGATTTATAAAAAATAGATATGCGTCTGATAATATTTTGCATTTAATTGCTTTGATAAATAAATCTAAATCTCAAATGAATTATCCAATAGTGATTTCATTAGATGCAGAAAAGGCTTTTGATAGAGTGGAATGGAAGTTTTTATTTAAAGTACTTGAGAAGTTTTGCTTTGGTTCCTCGTTTATTGGATTGATAAAGGCTTTATATAATAGTCCAAAGGCTAGAGTTGCTACCAATGGGCAGATTTCAGAACCTTTTGATTTAACAAGGTCTACTAGACAAGGATGTCCATTGTTACCTGCTTTATTTGCTATAGTTATTGAACCTTTGGCACAATTAATACGTCAAAATGAAAATGTTAAGGGTATGAGAGTTTTGAATGAGGAATACAAGATTAATTTATTTGCTGATGATGTCTTATTATACTTGGTGGATCCTGATATTTCTTTACCAGCAATTCAAGAATCTTTAGAAAATTATGGTCAATTATCGGGTTATAAGGTAAATTGGGCCAAAAGTGAAATTTTGTCAATTTGTAAAGATGATTACTCAAGATATAAAAATATTACAAATTTGAAGTGGACTAAACAAATTAAATGTTTAGGAATTAATGTTAATTCAGAATATCAAGATTTATATTCAATTAATTATCTTCCCTTAATAAAAAAGATTAAATTAGACTTGATTAGGTGGAAGGATTTACCTTTATGTTTATTAGGGAGGATTAATACTATAAAAATGAATATTTTTTCCTTGGATACAATATTTATTTCAATCAATTCCTTATTTTTTTTTAAAAAAAAGCAGTTAGAGAATTCTTATGGAAGGGAAAATTTCCAAGGGTAGCAATAAGAAAGTTGATGTGGAATTTTCAATTTGGAGGTTTAAGATTACCAAATTTTCAATATTATTATGAGGCAGTTCAATTTAAATTTCTTAGTGCTCTAATGAATATGGAGGAGCCGCCTAGTTGGGCAAAGATAGAAATGGCAGTCATTTTAGAAAAATTTCCACATGAATTTTTGTTTCAATGGAATAAAAATTTATTACGAACTTATGATGTACCAATATTGAAACATTTAATGAATTTATGGACGAGTAAATTTAATAAATTGGGGCTTAAAAATAAGTGGTCTGGGCGATTGCCATTATATAATAATCAACTTGTTCCTTTTACAGTCTCTAATATCATTTTAAAACAATGGGAAAGGAAAGGAATAAAAAATTTATCAAATTGTTTTTTCGAAAGATGGTTTTGTTCTTTTGAGGAACTACAAAGGAAATTTGGTATTAGTGCAAACTCTGTATTTGTGTATTATCAGTTAAGATCATTTGTAAAACAGATATGTGGCCAGCATATGATTCTATTGCATGAAACTAGTTTTGAGAAATATGTGCTTTAAATACCAAAAAAGGGTTATATATCTGATTTATATTGTATTTTACAAGAAAATGAAAGTAAGAAAGATTGTGATAAAGATAAGTTGAAATGGGGAAAAGATTTAGGTTCTACAATAGCTGAAGAAGCCTGGATGGAAATTTGTCAAAATAGTATTCAGAAATTGATTAATGCTAGATTAGCGATGATTAATTACAATTTTATACATCAATTATCTTTAACACCAGAGAAATTAAAAAAATTTGGTCAGTAAGTTAGATTGTTGTTTTCGCTGTGATCAGACAGCTAATACTTTTTTACATACTGTTTGGTTTTGTGATTGATTGCAACGGTTTTGGAAAGGCATTCAATCTATATTTAATAATTTATATAATATCTATGTTGTATTAGATCCTGATATATTTTTATTAGGGAATATGCAATCATTAATTGACTTAGGAATAAATGATTATCAGATTTATTTTATCTCTTTAGTCTTAGCGGTGGCCAATAAATGTATAGCGCTTACTTGAAAAGATAGAAATATGTTAACTTTCGATAGGTGGTGTTTAGAGATGAAATCCTATTTATTATGGAAAAGATATCTTTCTCAATTCAAGATAAGATATCTTTTTATAAGCTGAAGTAGACTCCATTTGTTAAGTACATGCAATTAAGTTTGACTTAAATATGTTTTGAAGTGTGATATTTTAGATTTGATGATTCTTTTTTTCACTATTATTTTTCTTGTTGGTGAGTGTTTTTTTTAATATATATAATTTTATTAATTTTACTAACTCTTCACTCTTTATTTTGGGGGGGAAGGGTGGGTGTTTTTATATAGATTTTATTTTTTTTTAGTGGCCATATATGTGGGGGGTGTAGACTGATTTAAATTAGGTCATTAATGTTGTGTTGTGATTATTGGGGGGAGGGGGTAGTCGGATTTAAGTTAGGTTCCTAATGTTGTATTGTAATTTTATTATTTTATTTTTTATCTTTTCTTTAAATGTAATTTTTCTCTTTATTCTAGTGATAAAATCTTTAAATAAAGTTTAAAAAAATATATTTGGAATTAAATACCTCCTGTGAACTGACTGGACCAAACACGTTAAGGCAACGGTCAAGAAACGGCTCCATTTCCTTCCACGGCTCAGGAAGTTCGGTCTGTACCACTTGCGCTCTGGGAAGCATCCGAGTTGAATGCACCACGGCTTTGTACACGATTGGAAGAAACCTTGGAAGCTGGTGAATGCAGACCGCAATATCACGCCCGTCCATGGACTCCGTCTCCCTCCCCTATTTGCCTCAGACAGAAAGACTATGAATACCAGAAAAACGCTCCTCTCCTTCCTCCCGTCGGGGAGAGGTCTCAGGAGTGCGAAATTGTGCACCATCGGAGTCAAAAACAGGAGTTATACATAGTTATACAAAAAGGTTGTAGAGGGTGCATAAGTCGAAAAGTAAATGATCTCGATTTTAATCGTATATAAATTCTTACTGTGATAGATGTAGCAGAGGAGAATCTCCAATAGATCAGTGGTTAGAACGTTTAGCTTTAAAATCAGGGATCACGAGTTCATTCCTGCTGGGACCTCGTTTCGGTGAGGGGCTCTGGACAAAGTGGAGATTCTCTGTCTTCCTCTCGGTAGACGAAAGTTAAGAATTTTATGTATGTTACATTATAAATGTCGTATTACATGATAATAATGGATCCTTTACCGTTTAAATCACGTATTCTGCACATGTCCTGGTCTGGAAAAATACTGCAGAGATGTCTTCCATACTTGATCTTTAATTCATGACATACATTTAGAGCTGAATCATTCGGTTGCTCATTTCGGATCAACGTGAAAGGAAGATGTTCTTTTTACTTCAATTAAATGTTGAACACAATGCTTTGGCTAGGCGAGCAATATTACTCAGATGGAAGGATGCTACTCCATCCACTGATGCTCCGTGGCTGAAAATAAATTGTGTCATTTTTGAACTTGGAAAAGATTCATTCTTCCATTAATAAATTGGGTACAAGATTTCAAATAATGTGGACCCAATTGAGACATTTTCTTAGTGTTTAATATGATATAATACTTGAAATTTAATTGATTTTTCTGTTTTCATTTTAGTATTAAATAAGCTTATAATCATACAACCTGTTCAAAGTAGGAATGGAGTTTTGATTTTTCACTAATTGGAATAAACTTACTAACATGCTTATAAATTGTGGCTATGTCTTATGGTTTCTGTATCTTCTTTTTTAATGAGGCAATCTGTTATTTACACTTAACACTCCACAATTGCATTTTGTACTTTTAAGATTTTTTTTTGGTTCATCTTAATGAAGGGCGCCATTCCGGAACGGGGACCATCCTTTCTTTTACACTTATGAGTTCCCCCAGGAGATTATGTTTTGATTCAAATACGTGAGTTTATTTCATATTCCGCTACTGCGAGGTCTGGGCCTAAGATGACGGCTCTGTGATCGGCATCGGCTACGAGGGGTTGCAGAATCCAGGGAATCAGGGCAATAAAAAAGGCGAAAGCGGGACCAAAATGCACAGCTGTTGGTGACTCGAAGCGAGGGACCCACACAGGCTGCGGGCTGCTGGGGTTTGCGCTCATATCATTCAATATTCCTTTGTTGTAATGAAATAAAGAGAGTGCAAAATTACAAGGAATTTGCTTTAGTCTGCCGTTCGGCGTGACAGATTCACTATTGGCAGAAATTCCCTGAAGCATCTCTTACAGTGAGAGAAATAGCAGCAAAAGAGAAACCCTCAGAGTCGCTGAGTGTCCATGGATTCGCCTCCAGCGCTCCTGCAGCTGTACAGTTTCCTGTTTGATCCAAGGGCACGCAAGGTCCAGATTCAAACCTCCGTCACGATGAGCGCCCTCGACATCTTTCCCATCAGGTTCCAATGTTTGGTACCCCTTCAACCAGTCTCCAGCCAGTCTCAAGCTGTCTGCCTCATGGTGCAAATATCTCAACCACAGTGCAAACAGCCTGTGGCCTGCATCGGTTCCTCCCCTCCCATCTCTAACAACGCGCTGCCCATGTGTTCTTCATCCATACAGCCCCTCACTGATCCGCCGCCGTAGTCATCGTCCCCTGCACATATCCTCTGCTTCCCCCGAGTCTGCGAACCCTCGTGGGCTGGTGAAGATCATAGGCGCCGCCATCTTGGGCGCAGACTCCAGGGACTCAGAAGCTTTAAATAAAACCACCGTCGGCTCCATAATTGCCATGGACTGGGGGTTAGGACCCCACGGGGTAGCGCTGTAAATTTGACACCCTGCTCGCCGCGGGTCTGCATCAACGGCAGCGCTGCTGTTTCACAGCCTCCCCAGCAATCTTCACCTGGCTTTCACACATGGCTGCGGACAGTTGGACAGGGACGGGTTATCGGAACCGCGATGCGAGAGGTTATCAAGGGCGCTGAAGGCTTCCTGATTATGTCGGAGGTTTGGATGTGGAGCTCAGCTTTCCGATGGTTTGCACTGACGTCTGTGCAGCGGCAGAGGGGACAAGGATGCTGGAGGTGAAGATACGGATACACGGTGACACTCCTTGGTCTCTAATTTTCTATCCTTTCTCTGACTGAAAGAGACGCGGTGAAATTTCTACTGGTAGCGAATCTGTCTACGTTACTGTTGACGAAAGGCAAGTTTGTGTAACGTTACACTGTTTTTATAACTCAACAATAAAATAATCTTTAACAGTTCCTTTCCTGCAGCCATTATCCTCCTGAATTAAATGCTCTCAAACTCAATTATCAAATGAAAATTAATCTATGCATAAAAACCCTACACGTACTCTAGGTTGTCCTGTTGATTTGACTTTTTTCGATAGAATGGGGAAAAAATCTTGTCCCATGATGGAACAAAGTATCTTATCAGAGGTTTACATGTTGGTTGGGAATAAAACAGCTTTGCTTGGGCCACATTTTCCACGATGTCGATAATATAGTTCGAGTTGTTTGCTGGTTGGGAATCACCGAAATCCATTACCCAGTGTCGCAGATCCTAACAGTATCTAAGATAAGGAGCGATTAGACAGTGGATCAGATGTTGTAGGGAGAAGTCCGGGCAGTGGAAATGAGTTGGAAAATCATAAAATGGCGGGACAGTTTCGATGGGCTGAAGTTGGAAAATCATAAAATGGCGGGACAGTTTCGATGGGCTGAAGTTCTATGTCTCATGGTTATCTGCACTGAATAGGATCCCTTGAATTCCCTACAATACTGCTTTCACTGAAAAAGCCATGAGAAAAGCAAGGCAGCATATCTCAGAACCTCCTATCTGTCCCTCTATCAATGGAATCCCCTATCACTATAGCTTCTCCTCCCCTCCCCTCTGAGCCACAAGAAGAGACTCTGTGCCAGAGACCTAATCACCATGGATTGTCCCTGGTAGGTGGTTCCCCCAATAATATGTAAAAGGCTATTGCTGTTATTAAAGGGAATGTCTACAAGGTGCCCTGCACTGACGGTCGATTCCCTTTCCCTCCCCTGACTGTCCGCGATATAACTTCCTTCTGCCTCAAGGTGTGTGACGACGTCCCTGTAACTCATGAATATCACTTCCACTTTGTCCTAAAATGGCTCAGAGTTCATCTGACTCCTGCTGAAGTTCCCTAACTCAATTTTTCAGAAGCTGTAGTGGGATGCGCTACTTGCCGATGAAGTTCTCAGGGACCTTTCTGGCCTGCTGAAAATCTACGTCCTGCAAGATGAGCACGTCCTTGCCCTGGCTGAACTTCCCAGTATTTATGGAATAGGAATAAAAGAAAAACTGTTCTTTCCTTGCCTCAACTCCTGCACATTGTCCTCAGTCTCTGCTCACCAAGGTCTCGCCAGCCAAAGTCTTAAAGACCTACTCCTACCCTAAAACACTCACATATTGGCCACTCTGAAAGACTTCCCCTCTTCTTATTGCTTGGAAATAATTGGCCACTGGAGAGATTCAAAGGAATATTTACCGATCCCATTGCCGATTTATCTGTTTGGATCTGGCTTCCTCCACTACTCGCTCAGCAGCAATTCTCACTGCCAGTAGTCAAGATCCAAAGGGCACTTACTGATCCCACTTCTCATACCTATCCATATTGGTCCATCTTCCACTTTTTCTCCCATCTCTGCATCCAATCTATATCCTTTTGTATCAACATACTCCGCACTCATCATATCATTCAAAACCTACTGATCTACCCTTCCACTTCTCCATTTATAAAATCACAACGAAGAGTGCCCAACTAGATCTCTGTGGAATTCCACGAGTCACAGTCCTCCAGGCAATATATTTTTCATTCACATCTATACCCTACTTTCTAAATGCAACACCATTTTATATCCACACAACCAAGGTATCATGGATCCCACGACTCATGACAATTTCCTTTATGACCCTAATGCTCAAAACCCAGAGGTCTCTGTTCTGATAAAGAACATGATTCAGTAGGAGATCTAGTCTTGCCTTTCCTCGAGTTATCCCGTCAAAATACTGTGGCCTTCTTGTGCACACCTGGAAAATTCTGCAACATCCGAACATTTTGGCACAAAGAGGTGCCAGTCAATATTAGGGAAGTTGACGTCTCCCCTACCAATCACCCTGTTATGTCTGCACCGTTCAAAAATCTGCAACCTCGTCTTCTCCTCAGCGGATAGTTGGTTACAGAATACTTGCAATCAAGCCATCGCTCTCGTCCATTTGGGAGCTTGCACCACACTAAATCATCAAATGATCCCTCCACAAGGTCTTCCTTCTCTGCAGCTGTGATATTATCCATAATTAGCAACACCAACTCTTTTTTTTTCTGTTATCTTCCTTTCGATCACTTTTAAAGCATGGAGACCATGGAACTTGTCACATCGACTGATCCATGTTTTATGCTCTAAATTCTTTGACAGATAATTACACTACGATAATAAACTTATTTTTACCTGGCAACCTGACTGCATTTTGCTCCATCACTGCACGGTTCCTTTACCTTTCCAACAACGGTTCCATCATCTGACCTTGCGCTCTATTTCATTCTCCCAAAACAAGTGAAAACATTCCCCGGCAGATCCTGCATGTCTGCCACTATGAACATTGGACCCTCTGAAGTTCATATCCTGCATGTCTGCCCGTATGAACATTGGACCCTCTGAAGTTCATATGCATCCGTACCTTTTATACATACACCAGAATAAATCCCAAACTTCCACAAATTTGATCTCAACTACCTGTAACAACTCTGCAACCACGCTTTCATCGGTCATTACTTTATATTCGTGACTCACAGCCATGGAGTTTAATGTTCTCAAGGTCTTACATTTTCACTTCATTCCAAACTCTCGATATTCACTGTTCAGGACATATCCCCTTTCCGATCTAAATGACCACTACCAACACGTATCAACCCATCTTCTGCTGATCCACTCTCTCCAGATTGCAATTGATGCGACAAGAGACCCCTTTGCCCCTTGCATCTCGGAAACTGCGGACCATCAAAGACTCTCAACTGTCCTTAAAATCTCTTGTTTGTTCCGCAAACAATGAAAATCGTCTCACTATCTCTCTTCTCCTCTCTTACATTCCCTTGGCCACGGTGCCAGAGTATATATCAGAGATCTGCCTGCCCCACCCATAGATTATGGCTGAACCGTTTAGCACATGAAAGACATAACATTATAAGACAGTACAGGATCTTCAGCTCTCGATGATGTACCGGCCTATATATTTCCATAGAAAATACTAAACCCTTCCATCCTCATAAACTCTATCTTCCTTTCATTCATGCACCTGGATAAATGTCTGTTGAATGGCCCTGTTTCAGCTTCTGGCACCATCCCTGGCAAGGCATTCCAGGCACCCACAAATATTTGTGTAAAAAGACTGACCCACGATGTATCTTGGTGCTATGGATCCAGTGCGTTGGTTCCCCAAGCAGACTGTCCATATCATCTGGTGGAATGTGTCATTGCCAGAGCTCACAAACAAGCACCAGGACGAGGCCTGACAGGCAGTGAGAAGCATCCTAACAGTCAGAATTTTATTGTACAATCGGAACATCATCCTCCAGGCAAGTTGCCTTCGGAATGGCTGGTGTGGAAACTTTCGCTCACCTCTTTACTAATCAAATCTTATGTGGTGTTCCCTAATCTACACATTCTTCTTGGCCCTTACTCTCCAAACCAATAGTGAAAGACAGGCCTTAAATTGTTATTCTAATTCATTTTATCACAATGATTTGTGTTGCGTTTACAGGATTCAAGAACGAGAGGACCTTGAATTGCTTATCTTCCCAGTTAATCATAGAATGCTGCAGCAGAGAAAATGGCCATTCAGCCCCTCTCGTCTGTTCTTGCCATTATCCTATTTCTACTAAATTGCTCCCATTCCATAACCCTCCATGACTCTCCCATCCATGCACCTATCCAATTTATTCTTAAATCGCTCGATCATGGCTATATTCATCACATCCGATGGTAGTACATTCAACACTTCCTGGGTACAGCCCATAGATCAGAGAGTCCTCTGTCATGCTGCTGCTGGGGATGAAATGTGACATGGACCCTTGCATTCTTCTCCACAGACTCTTTGCGAATCTGAATTGTTAGGAAGTCCAGAGGACCCCAAAAACCAGCAGCAATTGATATGCACCACAACACAGAGTTAGTTAAACTAATGTTGTTTTAATTTTATTTGAACAAGAAAACAGAATTAAACTTTAACTTATTACTTAACACCCGTTGTAATACGAAGCGCAGGTGTGTGTAATGTATATTTAAGATTTGAAAAGTTCTTTGGATCACGTCCAATCTCACTGGTTGTAGGCAATTCATGTACTGTGCACAGAAGTTAGCATTAACAAAGTTCATCAGTCTTTGCTGCTTAACAGGCAAATGGTTATCACTCAGAAAGGTTCATGCTGGTTTTCAGAGAGAGGGGGTTCCTTTTCCAGGACATTGGCCACTGATTCCATCTCAATCAGTTTTGCTGACAAGACCTCCCCCCTTCAGGATTCTCCTGATGATCCTCTTTATGTCAGGTGACCTTTCACACTGCCAGCCTTTTCCTTTGACCAGTCACCTTCCAAAGTTTGCAAGCTTGTCCCTCTGGAACTGATTTCTATCTCTCACATTTCTGTTTCACACCCTCCATCTCTGAGAACAAAACTCTTCTCCTCTGTCTGCAAAGATCACATGCTCTCCCAGGCAAGCTGCTATCGATACTTTGTTGCCTCCTGCAAAAAAACATTCTGCAAAGGTCCAGCAAATATACTGTGTTTTAAAATGAGTGTGTACAACCTTCTTTAACAATTCCTCCCAACCCACCTCTAAATACTCTGTCACAGCATTCAGCAAATATGTTGGCATCAATCTCCACACCATCGCAGCTGTCCCAAGGACAACGGGCGTGGTGGTTGATGTTCTGTCTGGGAGGGCTCTTCTCATCCCCAGCCAGGCCAAGTCCTGGTGCTTGTTTGTGAACCCTATCGATAAGGCATTCAGTTCTATGAGCTGGTCGGTCTGCTCATGGAACTAATCTACCAGATCCATCGAGTCCTCGACTCTCAATTTCTGAAGGATGATCCGTGCTGTCCAATGCCTGATGGTCTTGTGGTCGAAGGTGCTGTTCTGGATATTTGTTCCATGAAAGGAATAGATAAACTAGAAGCAGAGAACTTGTTTCCACTGGCAGCTGACACCAGAACTAGGGACAGAACCTCGAGGTATGCGGGATTAGATTTAAGACAGAGATAATGAGGACGATGCATAGAAGTGCTGGACTAACCCAGCAGGTCACGTAGCATCTATGGAAAGTCATAGGCAGTTTATGTTCTGGGCCTGAGCCTATTTGAATTATGTCAAAAATTAGGCGAACATGCAATTAAGATGGGGATGGGGGTCAGAGAACAGATCAGCAAATGGATACAATTGGAAGAATAAATCGAGAGGTAATGGGGTAAAAGTACAAAATTCTGGAGAGACTCAGCAGGTCAAACAGTGTCCTTTATGTAGCAAAGGCAGAGAAATATAACCGATATTTTGGGTTTGAGCCATGCATCAAATTTTCAGGCTTAAAGCCAAAACTTTGGTTATGTATCTCAGCCTTTGCAACACAAAGGACACTGTTTGACCTGATGAGTGCCTCTAGAATTGTCATTTTTTAAAAACTTTAACCAGGGTATCCACAGAGAGTAAGGTGATCATGAAGGAGACACCCAATTGTAAAATATGCTGTCTGATCAGAGATATGATGGGGCATGGAGTTGGAGGAAGGAAGTCAGAGAGAGGCGAGGAGGAATGGAGGGTTACTGAAACATTTGAAGTCAATATTGATGATATCTCCTAGGGGTCAAACAAGGACATCAGCAGATGCTGGGGTTGAGTGCAATACACACACTTCCTTAAGAAACTGAATAGGTTACTTAGCATCTGTTGGAAGTAAAGGAATAGGCCCAAACGTTGGTTGCTCTTTACTTCCTACAAGGTTTGATGACCTGATGAGTTTCTCCAGCACGTTGGTGTCTCACCATCTTGGTGGAACCACAATGGTGAATCTGTCCAATTCCCTGCCCAATAAAGTAGTGGGTTTTGCTGAGAGGAAAGTATTTAAGGCAGATATGGGTAGGTTTTTCACGGACTGGGGAATTAAGTGTTGGATGGAACGGGAAGGTAAGTAGAGCTGAGCCCACGGCCAGATCAGCCATGCTCCTGTTTCTTACCTTCAGTGAACAGTGCAACTGTCAAGAAAGGGAGGTTCAGTGAACACGGAGAGGAGAAAGGTACAGAAGAGTATTCTAGTTCTATGAGGTAGTTGGGTGCTGGTCTGCAGCAAACTCATGGACAGGAGGGGGAATACCAGGGTGCTCCCAGTGTTGCCCCAGCTGCATGAATGTCCTTGTCTTTGTACTCTAGATTGAGCATATTACATAACTGCAAGGAAATGACACACCAATTTCAAACACAGCTCCTTTATTTGGTATAGATCCAGGACATGATATTTAATTCCTGTCATTGAGAGGCATGGTTAACCAAATGTTATTATAGCACCAGCCACCCAGGTTTGAGTTCAGTCCTGCATGTAAGGAGTCTGATTGTCCACCACGCCACCCCCGTGATAGGTAGGTTATTTGGGGAGCACGGGTTTCATGCGCTGGTGAGCCTTCACCCATGCTATATTGTTAATGTTTAAAAATATATAATCTGACTCACTAACATAGACGGAGAACATCCATTCCATCCCCACTTCGTGCAGTCTTAGAAAAGCAACCAACATATTAAAAGACTCACCCCTCCCCGTTCCCAATCCCTTCACTCTCCTCCCCATAGAGAAGAATATTCACCAGTAAGAGATCAAGCACACCGCTAGTTTGATGAACTGTTTGTTTCCCGTGTTCTAGAACTCTTGAATGATCGTCAAACTTGTGTAATAATGCTGCTTTTGCTGTGTACCGACTGATCTGGCCCTGTACCTGCATTGTTACTCATTTGCTAGACTGCTCCAAAACGAGGAAGTGCTCTTGGAAGAAATACAGTACTAGCGTGGCCTCATATGTGTGGTTATAGACAAATACTTAATTTCGCCATGTGATAGGAGAATGAGTAGTGGACATTGTTCAGATACAACACTTGGTGAAGCATCCTCAATTGTTATCCACATAATAATTACAGTACAGAAACAGACCATATTGGCCCTAAAAGCCCACAGTGATTTACGTGAAACTCGAACTAGTTCAACCTACCTACACTCTGCCAATAACCCTCCAACCCCTTCATATCTATGTATTCATCTATCCTCTTCTTAAACGTCAGAAATGGCCCTGCTGCAACTACATCTTCTGGAAGGTCATTTCACTCAGTCACGCTTTGAGTGAAGAAGCATCCTCTTACATTACTTCTAAAGTTTTCCCCCTAAACCTTAAATTATTACCCTTTCTTCCAATATCCCCCACCCTCAGGGGAAGTAGCCTATTAACATCTACTCTACCTATTCCCTTCATAATTTTATATACCTCCATCAAATCCCCTTTCAACCTTATGTGATCCAGTAAATGAATTTCCAGTCTATTAAATCTTTCTCTGTATTCAGGACACTGCAATCCAGGCAGCATTTTAATTAAACCTTTTTTGTACCCTCTTTACCTTATTGATATCATTCCTATAATTTGGAAACCAGACATTCACACTCTATTATAAACTTGGCCTCACCAATGCCTTAAATATTCTCAACATCACCTCCCAGCTCCTATATTCTATGCTATGATTTATAATGGACAGCATACTAAAATCCTTCTTCACCACCATATCTACATGGGAATCAACCTTCATATAACGCTGAACAATTATTCCAAGATCCCTCTGTTCCTCTGCATTCCTCAATGATCTCCTCTTCACTGCATATGTCCTATTTTAATTATTCTACCCAAAACGAAGCACCTCATTAACCTACATCAGCCACCTTTCAGCCCACACTTCCAATCAGTCCAAATCCTTCTACAATCCATGAAAACTCTCCTCACTATCCACAACTCCCCCTATTTTTGTATAGTCTGCATATTTACTCACCCAATTTCTCACCCCATCATCCAAATCATTAATGTAAATGACAAACAACAAAGGACCCAACACCGACACCTGAGATACACCGCTCATCACCAGTCTCCATCCTGACAGACAGTTATCCTCCATGACTCTCTGGTTCTTATCTTCTCACCACCATTGCACCAATCTGACTAACTCTGTATTAATCGCTAGTGACTGAACCTTCCTCACTAAACTTTCATGCAGAACCTTACTAAAATCCAAGTAGACCATGTCAACAGCTCTACCTTCATTAAACTTTCTAGCCACTTTCTCAAAAAATTCAATGAGTGTTGTCAAACACGCTATCCCCATCACAAACCCATGTTGGGTGTCACTGAACAATCCTTGCCTCTCCTGATAGTTATATATATTATCCCTAAGAATACCTTCCATTATTCTCCACACAAATGATATCAAACTTACTGGCCAATAATTGCTGGGCCTACTCCTTGAGCCTTTTATAAACAGTGGAACCACATTTCCAACACGCTAATCCTGAGGCACCACACCCTCCACCATTGACTATTAAAATATTATTGTCAGAGCCTCCGTTATTTCCTTTCTGACCTCCCTTAAGGTTTTCAGAAAAGTCTCATCAGGACCAAGAGACTTATCTACTTTTATATACCCCAGAAGTTCTAAACCCTCCTCTTTACTGATCGCTATATTTTCCATAGCTATCTATTTTGCCTCAGTTATCCTACACAATTCAACATCTCTTTCCTTCATGAATACCGATGAAAAGACTTCATTGTGTATCTCCCCATCTCATATGCTTCCTCACACATTCCTCTGCTCTGATTTCCCAGTGGATCTATTCTATCCTTCACTCTCCTTTTTCTACTCACATATTTGTAAAATCTTTCAGATTTACTTTCACCCTATTTGCTATAGCCTCCTCGTACCTTCTTTTTTCTTTTCTAATTTCCCTCTTAAAGTTATTTCTACAATCATTCAAGCATCTCGTAAAACCTTTGCTTATATCTAGGGGTACTTCGCTCGAATCATTAAACCAATATCCTTGATTTATATTTCATTTAATATTTTGTCGTGGGGGATTGCTAACAATTATTTATAATAACTTAATTGATTTAAGAATTTGTTCAGGATGGGCATCAAGAATTAATGGGAAGGGGGCGTGGCAAGATGGCGTAGAGTCTAGACGTGGAATCTCGACCTCTTTGGACAGACTTTTAAGTACCTGTTCTTTAACCCTTTTTTTTCAAGTTTAAACTTTTAAATTTTAGTTCAAAGTACTAAGGAATTATTAATGCCACTAATGGTAAAAAGATTAAATCTCAAGTGCAGAAGAATTTACATTTCTGAAGTGCTGACGATTTGAGGCCTAGATGACTTGATACAGCCCCAGGCTTAATCTCTTCATTGTATAAACCTCAAAAAACTGCCTGTAGGAGCTGTAAAAAAAATGTCTATTGCTCACCAAATGAAGGATGGTGCTGGAATTACCCATTCTCCGGAGGAAGGTGCGTGTTCCCAAGAAGTGGACCCCAATTTGGAAAACCTTTCGATTTCAATGGAGGAAACACGCAGGAAGACACCTCCATTGTTGAAAATGCATCAGGTAGCATTCCAATCCAAAGAAATTGCTTTTCTTCTTGATTTGATGAAAAAACAATGAGATGCTGGGGGGGACCAGTGGCGATCCCCTGAGGAAGTCAGGGTGAAGTCGCTGGGAGTCCAGTCCCGCAGTAAAACTATTAAAATGCCTTCTGTTGAGTTGCAACGAGCTGCAGTAAACTTGTTCTGCCACTATGTCAGAAAGAGCAGAGCTGAGCTTTATCGAATCACAGTGTATGCAATTAAATGCTACTGTTCAAGCTGTTATAAAACCTTTGTTGACATCTCAAATGAATGAAATGGTTCAAATGAATGTTGGTATAAGTTCAGAATTAAATATGGTTAAGACACGTGTGGATGCATCTTATGAAGAATTTTTAAAATTTCATACTGCTTTTATGGACTGTAAACAACAAGTGACTTCTAACACAGAAAAAGTGTTAAAGGTGGAAAAATCAGTCATAGAACTAGGAGAACATGAGAAGTAGCTAGAAAGAAAAATAGATTACTTGGAGAGTCAAAGCAGAAGGAATAATGTGAAAATTGTTGGTTTGACAGAAGGTATAGAAGGACAAGATCCTCTGCATTTTTTTTTTAAAGACTGGATCCCGCAAATATTAGCGCAAGAATTTTTCTCTGGGGGATTGGTATTGGAAAGAGCCCATAGAGCTTTAAGAAGAAAACCCTCAGCTGGTCAACCACTGAGACAGGTAATAATTCGATGTTTGAGTTATTTGGACAGAGAAGCAATACTTGGATTGCAGTGAAAAATGCAAGACAACGACAAACCCCATTATTAATTCAGAATAGCAGAGTCTTTTTTTTATCCTGATTTGAATCAAGAGGTCATTCAACATCGACGTCGATTCAATCCAGTTAAAGAAGTTTTGTGGCATAAAGGTTTTATGGCATGCAGTGTTGAAGGTGTTTTATAGATACTATCAATTTCAGTTTTTTTAAAATGATTGTGAAGCAATGATTTTTGCTGATTCATTGCCAGATGTAAGAGGACAAAGATATAGTCCACCATTATCTCCTAAATAAAAATCTGGTTGTTCTGGAAATGGCAGAAATGGAAAAAAAACGGGAATGGAAAGAGTCTACCTCCTTCTGAAATGGGATCTCCCAGATTGGAATCTTTTGGATGAAAAGAATCAGTTTTTATTCTTTTGTTTTTAAAATTATTATATTTTGATGTTATTCATTGTTTTGCTGGGGAGGGAGAGATTTCAACTAAGTTATTTAAAAGTTATCAGCCACTGGTGGGTGACCCACACCCAATTTATGTTTAGGGGATTACTATATTTTGGTAGTTTTTTGGGGGGGGGATTTTCTTTTTGTTCTCTTTATTATTTTTTAATTTTCATTTTAGTTAGTTTTTAATTTGTGATTTTCTTTTCTATTGGAGGGCCTATATACGTTGATATGAACTTTTATATAAAGATAATATTGGTATTTATTAATAATAGTAGGTATGTCAAAGTTCAGGTTTGCTACTTTTAATGTTTGAGGATTAAGTGTAAGCGTGTCGACGTATATTAAGAAAATGAAAATTGATGTTACTTTTTTACAAGAAACACATTTGAATGTGAAGGAAAGCATGAAATTAAAAAGGGACTGGGTTGGGTATGTATATTCTTTTTCATTTAATTCTAGAAGCTAAAGATGTAGCAATTTTGACACATAAAAATTTATCATCTGAATTACAATCAATGGACGAAAAGGAAGAATGTATACTTAAATTGAACTGTAAGGTTTTTAGTGAATTTTGGACTTTACTTAATATTTATGCCCCAAATGCAGATGATGAAATATTTATTTCAGATGCATTTTTATGTTTCTGTCAGGCTAATGATAATATTTTAGTTGGTGGTGATTTTAATTGAGTTTTGGAATCTTTATTAGATAAATCTCCATAGAAAGTTAAAAATTCCAAATTGGCAATTCAGGCCCAAGCATTGATGAAAGATCTTAATTTAGAAGATATTTGGAGATGTCTTAATCCAACAGAGAAAGAATCTTCCTTTTATTCATCTAGACATGAATCGTTTTCAAGGATTGACTTCTGTTTAGTATCGGCACATTTACAACACATAGAAGACAAAAGTAAGGTGATTTCAGATCACTCCTCGTTATATTTTACATATGCAAATTTTGAGAAAATTCAAATGGCTTATCCTTGGAGATTTAATACAAGGTTGTTAAAAATATAGAATTTATTGATTTTACGAAAAAAAATTAAGTTTTTTTTTAAAGAAAATTCTAATTCTGTTCAAAGTAAGCTTGTGTTATGGGATGCTATGAAATCCTATTTGAGAGGACAAATAATTAGTTATACTTCTAAAATAAAAAAGAATCAATTAAATCAGAGACTTGAATTAGAGAAACAGATCGATGAGTTAGAAAAGGAATTTCAGAAAGACACTAGAGAATATTAGAAAATAGAATTATCTAGGTTGAAACTGGAATATAATACTTTGCAATCTTATCAATTTGAATGTATGATTAATAGGACTAAACAATGGTATTACGAATGGGGAGAGAAATCACATAAGGTATTGGCATGGCAATTAAAGAAAGAACAGATTTTGAGACTATTAATGCTGTTAGATGGAATATTCTTCTTACTTATAAACCTCGTGAGATTAATGATGAATTTTATAAAAAGTTATATACATCTGAAGGAAAACAAGAAACTGGATCGATTGATATTTTTTTTTAATCACAGTTGAATTTACTGATATTAGAGGATGCAGATATACAGGAGTTAGAAGAACCATTTAATGATTCAGAAATTAAAATGGCTATGATGGAAATGCCGAACAGTAAATCATCTGGTGAGGATGGATTTTCGGTTGAATTTTATAAAACTTTTTATGATGAATTATCTACAGTGTTTGGGGATGTATTACGTCAAGTTCGAGAACATTATGAATTACCTGAGTCTTTTTCTAGTGCCTTAATTAGTTAGTCCTAAAAAAGATAGAGATCCTTTGAAAGTATCTTTATATAGACCAATTTCGTTGTTAAATGTAGATTATAAAATAATAGCTAAAATATTAGCGAATATATTGGCTACTTTTTTACCCAAGTTGATTCATATTGATCAAACAGGTTTTTTTTTAAGAATAGATATGCTTTGGAATAACATTTTTCGCATGATTACTTTGATTAATAGATTTTGACAATCTTTAGATCACCCAATAGTGATATCCTTATATGCAGAAAAAGCACTAGATAGAGTTTAAAGGAATTTTGTATTTAAAGTTTTGGAGAAATTTAAGTTTGTTCCTTCTTTTATTTGTTGGATTAGGGCTCTATATAGTAAACTGGTAGCTAGAGTATTGACGAATGGTTTGATTTTGGAATATTTTAAGTTAACTTTATCAACTCGTCAAGGTTGTCCTTTATCACCAGCTTTGTTTGTGTTAGTGATTGAACCTTTAGCACAGTTGATAAGACAAAATACAGAGATACAACATATAAAACTTTTAGATGAGGAGAATAAAATTAATTTATTTGCTGATGATGTATTGGTGTATTTAATAAACCCAGCTCAGTCACTTTTGCACTTGAAGGAGTGTTTCATACAATATGGATATCTTTCTGGATATAAAATTAATTGGGAAAAAGGTGAATTATTACCAGTAAGTGAAGGAGATTATTCAGTTTATAAGAATATTATTAATTTGAAGTGGACTGATCGAATTAAATATCTGGGTATAATTTTGAATGTTAATTATCAGGCTTTATATAAATTAAATTATGTACTATTAATGAAAGAAATTAAAACTGATTTGATAAAATGGAAAGATTTACCTATTAATTTAATGGGTAAGATGAATACAATTAAGATGAATATCTTTCCGCATATAAAATACTTGTTTTAATCTATTCCATATTTACTTGATAAAAAATTTTTTTGAGATTTGAATAAAATGGTTAGGGAGTTTTTATGTAGGGGTAAATTTTCGAGAGTAGCTTTGAATAAATTAACTTGAAAATATGAGTTAGGGGGATTACGTTTACCACATTTTCAAAATTATTATGAAGGAGCCCAACTTAAATTTATTAGTTCATTCATGGATTTGGTACGGCCTCCTAGTTGGGCTAAAATTGAGATGGCAAGTATTTCTGAATTTGAAATACATCAATTTTTGTTTAGATGGAATATAAATTTGTTACAACAATATAATGTGCCTATACTGAAACTTTTAATTAAGTTATGGATAAATAAAAATAAAATGACAGGCTCTCGGGGTAAATTATCGGCTTTGACTCCGTTGAATAATAATCAACTTATTGCTTTTTCAATACACAATTGAAGTTTATTACATTGGAGATTTAAAGGTGTGAAAAATTTGGAGATTGTTTTCAAGAGGGTAAGTTTCTATCTTTTAATCAGATGAGGGAAGGTTTTGATATTGATAAGAACTCTTTATTTCTTTATTATCAAATTCGATCTTTGGTAAAAATGTATGGTAGAGATATTATTTTACCTAAAATGACCAAATTTGAGACTTTTCTTGTGAAGGTACTAGAGAAGGGTTATATTTCATCTATGTATCAAATATTACAGGATGGTATGGGTAAAAAGTTTTGGGATAGATCTAAAATTGAATGGGAAGCGGATATTGGTTTTACTTTTTCTGAAGATGATTGGTTAGATATATGTTATGATAGTGTAACTAGATTGATAAATGCACGTTATGCAAAATTAATTACAATTTTTACATCAATTATATTTGACACCTGAAAAATTTTAAAAAATATTGATTTCATTAATCAGATTTATGTTTTAGATGTGGTGATACAGTTGCAACTTTTTTTCATGCTGTTTGGTTATGTATACATATACAATCTTTTTGGAAGAAAATTCAATCGTTTTTAGAATACCTGTAAAAGATTAAAATAGTTTTGGATCCAACAATATTTTTATTGGTTAGTTTGCAACCTCTGAAAGGTTTGGGATTAGATAAGTTCCAGCTTGCTTTAATATATTTAGCTTTAACTGTAGCGAAAAAATGTATTGCGAGTATGTGGAAAGATACAAATATTATTGCTATTAATAGATGGCATAATGAGATGAAATATTGTTTAATAATGGAAAAAAATACGTATGTTTCGCATGATAATTATTTATTTTTTATTAATAAGTTGCTGTTATACTCAGAATATTTACATTTCAATTTATATTGAAATAGAACTTTTTTAAAATATTCTTTTTTTATTTTTTCATGGCTCTCCTTAGGAGAATTGGCTGAAGAGGGGGTGTTTTCTTTTTTTATTTTTTTTCTATATATATAAAAAACGTTCATGTATATGTTTAATTACTGCATATGTTATATATTATTTGTTTTTTGAACGAATAAATTATGTTTTTTTAAAAAGTATTAATGGGAACGAGAGTGCATATATCAATCCAGATGTTGACGGTGATACTCAGACCTTTGAATAGATTTGATTAACAATAATACATTCTGTGCACTACATTGTTTATTACAA
Organism: Narcine bancroftii; assembly: GCF_036971445.1. NCBI lineage: Eukaryota > Metazoa > Chordata > Chondrichthyes > Torpediniformes > Narcinidae > Narcine > Narcine bancroftii. The sequence goes on from NC_091471.1 coordinate 229,455,280, forward strand.
TTTAACATAGTACCTAGAATACATGTGTCTGAAGTTAAACTATCTCATTTTCATTCTGATGTTAATCCACTATGTGATAAATGTAACATCTTTAAGACCACTCTGAGCCGTAGGTTTTTTGAATCTCTCAATATAAAAGAATGTTAGTAACAATTCTTCAAAACATTATCAGAGATTCTGCGGAATAAATTGGAACCATGTCCTTTTATTGCTTTGTTTGGTTATTCTCAAGAACAAAATATTTCCTTGAACATAATTCAGAAAAGAATAATATCTTTCAGTTTGTTGAGAGTCAGATGAGCAATTTTGATGAAATGGAAAGATTGGTCACCTCCAGCTAATGTGCAATGGGTACAGGATGTTGAGGATTGCTTGAATTTGGAGGATATTAGATAACAACATTAAAGAGACCAAGGTTGAAGTTGACAAGATATGGGGCCCATTCATGCACTATTATCACAATTTGAATACATAGGCAGGGATGCTCTGGGGAATTTTCTTTCCAATGTCAAGGAGACGAGAATCGATTATTTTGAATATTTTATTTTGGATTTTCTTTTTTTTAAACTTTATTTATTCATTCAAAATACAAATAATAAATAATATACACAACAATTAACCATAAACATGAACGTTATGTTTTATAGAAAAAAAAGACACCCCCCACCCCCGCCTTCAGCCAACTCTCCTAAGGAGAGCCATAAAGAAAGAAAAATTAAGGAAAAATTAAACATAAATATTGAGATCTAATCAACATAAATCAAAATGTAAATATTATGAATATAATAACCACTTATTAATAAAATAACTATAACTATCACACGAACCATATGTAATTTTTTCCATTATTAAACAATATATCATCTCATTATGCCATCTATTAATATCAATCATATTTGTATCTTTCCACGTACTAGCAATACATTTTTTTCGCTACAGATAATGCTAAATATACAAATGCAAGTTGAAATTTATCTAATCCCAAACATTTCAGAGGTTGCAAACTACCCTATACAAATACTGTCCGATCTAAAGTTATTTTAATCTTATACACGTATTCTAAAAACAATCGAATTTTCTTCCAAAGAGATTATATACATGGCCAGAGAGGATGAAAAAAGTTCCAACAAAATTACCACATCTAAAACACAAATCTGATTCATGAAAACCATACTTTTTTAGTTTTTCAGGTGTTAAGTATAATTGATGTAAAAAATTATAATTAATCATTGCATAGCGTGCATTTATCAGTCTAGTTAGACTATCATAACAGATACCTAACCAATCATCCTTGGAAAAATTAAAACCAATATCCACTTCCCATTTACCTTTGGATTTATCCCAACCCTTTTTATCCATACCATCCTATAATATTTGATACATAGATGAAATATAACCCTTCTCTGGTACCCTCATAAGAAAAGTCTCAAATTTAGTCATTTCATGTAAAATCATATCTCTACCAAACACATGTTTTACCAAAGATCGAATTTGATAATAAAGAAACAAAGAGTTCTTATCAATACCATAACTGTCCCTCATCTGATTAAAAGGTAAACATTTACCGTCTTTAAAACAATCTCCCAAATTTTCCACACCTTGAAATCTCCAATGTAATAAACTTCGATTGTGCATTGAAAAAGAAATAAGTTAATTATTATACAACAGAGTCAAAGCCGATAATTCACCCCTAGAGCCTATTATTTTCTTTTTCTTTATCCATAACTTGATTAAATATTTTAATATAGGCACATTATGTTGCTGTAACAAATTTATATTCCATCTAAACAAAAATTGATGCCTTTCAAATTCAGATATATTTGCCATCTCTATTTAAGCCCAACTAGGGGGCCATTCCAAATCCATCAATGAACTAATAAATTTAAGTTGGGCTGCTTCATAATAATTTCGAAAATGTGGTAAACGTAATCCCCCTAACTCATATTTCCACGTTAATTTATTCAAAACTAATCTTGAAAATTTACCTCTCCATACAAACTCCCTAACCATTTTATTCAAATCACGAAAAAGAAATTATCAAGTAAATAAGGAATAGAGTGAAACAAATATTGCATATTCGGAAAAATATTCATCTCAATTGTATTTATCCTACCCAATAAATTAATACGTAAATCTTTCCATTTAATCAAATCAGTTTTAATTTTTTTAATTAATGGAACATAATTTAATTTATATAAAGATTGATATTTAACATTCAGAATTATACCCAAATACTTAATTCGATCAGTCAATTTCAAATTAATAATATTCTTATCAACTGAATAATCTCCTTCACTTACTGGTAATATTTCACCTTTTTCCCAATGAACTTTATATCCAGAAAGACATCCATATTGTATTAAACATTCCTTCAAGTGCAAAAGTGACTGAGCTGGGTTTATTAAATACACCAATACATCATCAGCAAATAAAATAATTTTGTACTCCTCAACTAAAACTTTTATACCTTGTATCTCTGTATTTTGTCTTATCAGCTGTGCTAAAGGTTTGATCACTAACGCAAACAAAGCTGGTGATAAAGGACAACCTTGACAAATTGATCGAGTCAATTTAAATGGTTCCAAATTCAAGCCATTTGTCAATACTCTAACTACTGGTTTACTATATAAAGCCTTAATCCAACCAATAAAGATAGGACCAAACTTAAATTTCTCCCGAACTTTAAATAAAAAATTCCACACAACTCTATCAAATGCTTTTTCTGCATCTAAGGATATCACCATTAGGTGATCTAAAGATTGTCAAAATCTATTAATCAAATTAATGATACGCAGAATATTATCTGAGGCTTATCTATTCTTTATGAAACCTGTCTGATCCATATGAATCACCTTAGGTAAAAATTTATCCACTCTATTCGCTAAAATTTTAGCTATTATCTTATAATTTACATTTAACAATGGAATTGTTCTATATGGAGATACTTTCAAAGGATCTCTATCTTTTTTGGGATTACTGTAATTAAAGCACTAGAACAAGACTCAGGTAATTCATGGTGTTCTCCAACTTGACGTAATACATCTCCAAACACTGTAGAAGAATCATCATAAAATATTTTATAAAATTCAACCTAAAATCTATCGTCACCTGGCAATTTACTGTTCGGCATTTCCATCATAGCCATTTTAATTTCCGAATAAGTAAATGGTGCTTCCAACTCCTGTATATCTGTATCCTCTAATGTTGGTAAATTCAACTGTAATTAAAAAAAATCAATCGATCCATTTTCTTGTTTTCCTTCAGATGTATATAACTTTTTATAAAATGAACAAAATTCATCATTAATCTCACGAGGTTCATAAGTTATAAGAGAATTCTGTCTAAGAGCATTAATAGTCCTCTAAACATGTTCTTTCTTTAATTGCCACGCCAATATCTTATGTGCTTTCTCTCCCCATTCATAATGCCTTTCTTTAGTCCTATTAATCATGCATTCAAATTGATAAGATTGCAAAGTATTATATTCCAGTTTCAACCTAGATAATTCTATTTTCTAATCTTCTGTAGCATCTTTCTGAAATTCCTTTTATAACTCATTGATCTGTTTCTCTAATTCAAGACTCTGATTTAATCGGGGTTTTTTTATTTTAGAAGTATAACTAATTATTTGACCTCTCAAATATGCTTTCATACCATCCATACTACAAACTTACTTTGAACGTAATTAGAATTTTCTTTAAAAAAATAATTAATTTGTTTTTTTAAGAAATCAATAAAATCCATATTTTTAATACATTGTATTAAACCTCCAACGATAGGCCACTTGAATTTTCTCAGAGGTTGCATATGTAAAGTATAACAAAGAATGATCTGAAATCACCATACTTTTGTAGTCCGCTTGTTGTATTTTCCCTTGTAAATGTTCCAATACTAAAAAAAAGTCAATCCTTGAAAACGATTCATGACTAGATGAATAAAAGGAGATATCTTTCTCTGTCGGATTAAGATGTCTCCAAATATCTACTAAATTATGATCTTTCATCAATGCTTGAACCTGAACTGCAATTTTAGATTTCTTAATTTTCTTCAGAGATTTATCCAATAAAGGTTCCAAAACACAATTAAAATCACCACCAACTAAAACATTATCATTAACCTGACCCAGATATAAAAATGCATCTGAAATAAATATTTCATCATCTGCATTTGGGGCATAAATATTAAGTAAAGTCCAAAATTTACTAGAAATCTTACAATTCAATTTAAGAAATCATCCTCCTTTTCCTCCATTGATTGTAATTCAAAAGATAATTTTTTATGTATCAAAATTGCTACACATTTGGCCCTGGAATTAAATGAAGAAGAATAGATATGCCCTACCTAGTTCCTCTTCAATTTCATACTTTCTTTGACGTTGAAAGGTGTTTCTTGTAAAAAAGCAACATCAATTTTCATTTTCTTAATATATGCCAAAATTTGCTTATGCTTAATCGGACTGTTTAAACCTCGAACATTAAAAGTAGCAAACCTCAACTTTGACATATCTACTAATATTAAGAAAGACCAATAATATCTTTATATGAAAACTTAAATCAACATATATAGGCCCTCCAATAGGAGAAAAATAATCACAAATTAAAAGATAAATAAAATGAAAAAAAAATTAAAAAAATATAATAAATATTATATTAGTTAAAAAAAATACTACCTAACGGTAGTAATCCCTAAACAAAATTTGGATGTGTTTCACCCACCAGTGGCTGATGACTAATAGAACTTAGAGCAAATCTCTCCCTCCCCAGGCAAACAAAAAAATCACATCAAAATATCATAATAACATAAAAAGTAAAATAAGAATAAGAAAATTCTTCTATTCATCCAAGAGATTCCAAACTCGGAGATCCCATTTCAAAAGAAGTTGCATTCTTTTCATTCCCGTTTTTCACATTTCTGCCATTTATTCCGTTTCCAGAACAACCAGATTTTTCTTTAGGAGACAATGTTGGACTACGTCTTTGTCCTCTTATATCTGGCAATGAATCAGCAAAAATCATTGCGACATGATCATTCTCAAAAAGCCGAGATTGATAGTCTCCATAAAACACATTCAACACTGCCGGATAGTGAAAAGTAGATTTATAACCTTTACGCCACAAAACTTCTTTAACTGGATTAAATCAATATCGATGTTGAATGACCTCTTGACTCAAATCAGGATTTAAAAAAACACTGCTATTCTGAATCAATAAAGGAGTTTGTCATTGTCTCGCATTTTGCACTGCTAGTCGAAGTATTGCTTCTCTGTCCAAATAATTCAAACATCGAATTATTACAGGTCTCAGTGGTTTACCAGGTAAAGGTGTTCTTCTTAAAGCTCCATGAGCTCTTTCCAGTACAAAGCCTCCAGAAAAAAATTCTTTCCCTAGAACTTGTGGGATCCGGTCTTTAAAAAAACAAAGAGGATCTTGTCCTTCCATACCTTCTGGCAAACCAACAATTTTCACATTATTCCTTCTACTTTGATTCTCCAAGTAGTCTATTTTCTTCTCTAACTCCTTCTCACATTCTCACAATTCTATAACGGATTTTTTTTTCAACCTTAAACACTTTTTCCTATATTAGAAGGCACTTGCTGTTTGCATTCGAAAAAAGCAGACTGAATTTTTTTTTTAAATCTTCACAAGATCCTTCCACACGTGGTTTAACTGTATTCAACTCTGAACTTATACTAACATTCATTTGAGCCAGCTCATTCATTAAAGGCTGGATGACAGCATTTAACTGCTGACACTGTAGCTCAGAAAAGCTCAGCCCTGCTTTCTCTGATGTGGTGGCAGAACCAGGTTACTGCAGCTCCTGATGCAACTTAACTAAAGGCATTTTAACGGTTTTACTGTGGGTCTAGACTCCCAGCGACGGCACCCCGACTTCCTCAGGGGGTCGACGGTGGTCTGCCCCCGCAGCTCGTTGTTTTTTCACAAAATCATGGAGGAAATGGATATCGTCAGGTTGGAATTCTACCTGAAGCATTTCAGAAAATGGAGTCATCTTCCTGCATTCTCCCTCCATTAAAATCGAAAGGCTTGCAGAATTGGGATCCACTTCTTGGGAACACTCAATTCCTCCAGAGAATGGGTAATTCCGGCGCCATCCTTCACTTGGTGAATAGTAGACATTTTTTCAGCTCACACAGGCAATCTTTGTGGTTTAAACACTAAGGAAGTTAAACCTGAAGCTATACGCTGTTTAGGCCCCAAACTTTCAACACTTCGAAAATGTAACTTCTTCTGCACTTGAGGTTTAATCTTCTTACCATTAATGGCCTTAACAGTTCCTAATACTTTGAACTAAAATTTAAGAAGTTTAAACTTGAGAACAAGGGGTTAAAATGGGTACTTAAAAGGCCGGCCAGAGAGGTTGAGATCACATGCTTAGACTCTACACCATCTTGCCACCTCATTTTGGATTTTCAAAGTGTCATATACATTGAAAAAACAATCCAATCACTTTCAACACCAACATAAAATATAGAATCTGTTTTTTATTCCCCACCACCATCTCTTCCCTGCTCCCTTGCCTCAATACAATGGAGAAAAAATTATGAACTTATTCAGATACGAAAAAAACAAATACCTAGGAAGAAGCAGCCAAGGTGACCAAGTAACCAAATTAAAGGAATACTTTTTCTAAAAATATCAGAGCACGTTGTCTGCACCATGTCCCACTTCATGAATCCCATTTGTTTCTGTGTTGGGACAGAATGTTTCAGAACCCAGTACCTATTCCGAAGGGAGGTTTTCAAGTCTGCAAACCAATAAATTTCATCTAAGGTTGCAGACTCTAACAAATCATTACTCTGTACATTATTTTCTTCAGTGGAATGCAACTCTGCATTTTCATATTCCATCATGTAATATCTACTTGGGATTTGGACTTCCATGTGACTGCTATACACTTACTGGCTCCTATTTAGTTGGGTGTTGGACTTCCATGTGACTGCTATACACTTTCTGACTCCCATCAATGCGACCTTCAAAAACTGAATTTGTTATCTGGACAGTTTAAAATTCATGTCCATAATGTTTCTGAGAAAGTACAATTCCGGATTCTGTGCAAAATCCACCTTTGTAATTGTTTTCAGTATGCCCCCACATCAAGAAGGATCTCACCTTTGCACTCAGCCAGTTGAATGGATAAATATTCCAATCTCCACACTACCTAAAGCACATTTCCAAGATTTATGGTTTAGCTTAATGTGATGTTTGTGGTGTGCCGAGCAGTTGATACAGGAAATTGTATTGCACCAAACTGTACATAGCATTAATAACAGCTGTCATGCTGACACAGATCTGACCAGCACCTTTCATAGATTGTTGTGCCCAAGTTTGACACTCACTTTTCCCGCAACTGTGTAAACGCATCTTCAGTCTCTCACTTTGGAATATGAAATACATCATAAAAATAAATTTCCAAACATTTCCTCTTTGAACGTGAATCTCCATGTCACTACACACAGGCAGGGTCATAGATCATCCCAATTTGTCAATCTAAAAGTATCTTGGTTGCAGATAGCAGAAGAATGTTCAATTAGACAAATCATATCTATTCCTTAATTGCTCAAACTGCATGAGCTGCCCATGCTTGATCCCTTCTGGTACCAGGTGTTCAGGATCTTATGGTCTAGAGTCATGGGTATTAAGTTGCTTTGAATCAAGGGTGTTTTAGAAGATATTGCCATCTTATATCCAATACATTGATTTATATTTTGCCATGTCTGAAGTACATGTTTTAGTATGGGGTTATCCAATTTCTTTGAAATTAATTTAGTGCCCTTTTTATATATAAACACACCTACCGCATGTCGTCCAATTTGTGTCCGGGGTTGGGGGGGGGAGGCTTCCTTAAAGAGCGAGGTGATAAACCTCGCCTGGGCCACCCAGTAATTTTTTTTTAATCTGGCAATTTTAAAGCCCAATTTATAATCGAAGGTGCATTTTTCCATGGAGAATCTAGCCACTTTACCGTTCCACAGGAAATTTCTGACACATCCTTTGACCAACTTCAAAAATTCCTGGGACAATGCAATTATAAACAAATGAAATAGATAGCCTTGGCACCACCTTCATTTTAACACAAACACTGCCCACCAGAATTTTGGCAGAGTTCTCCATCTACCAAGGTCCTTTCAATCTTCTGGACCAAAGGGAGATAATTAATTTTGTATAAATTGCACAAATCCTTATCTGTGTTTTTACCCAGATATTTAATTCCTTCCTTTAGTCATTTCAATTGACTTCCCTGTTGTTTCGTCTAAGGCATGATCTCATTCTTGTCTTGATTGACTTTATACCCTGAATCTTCCCATATTTCTGCAGTGTGGTCCTCAGCCTGACCAGCAAAACCACACACACCTCCCTCCTGGACCTCCTGGACCTACTGAATGGGAACGATGAAGATGTCTGCCCATTTGCTCAATACCTCCTCACCATAGTTGATCATTTCACCAGATGGCCGGAGGCAACACCAATCACTGACACGTCTGCCGAATCCTACGCTCAGGCACTGATCATGACCTGGGTGCCATGTTTCAGATGATTGGCCCACGTAACGTCTGATAAAGGCATACAATTCATCTCCAGCCTGTGCTCGGCTATAGCCAGTCTGTGGGGAATGCAGATACACGACATGACTGCATACCATCTGCAATCAAGCAGGTTAGTAGACCGTTTCCACAGTCACCTGACGTCAGCACTCATGGCCCGCCTGAAGGGACCCAAATGGGTCCTTCTTGGAATCGACATGGCTACAAAGGAAGACCTGAATGCCTCATCAGCCGATCTGGTCTACCGTGCACCCCTGGTCATTCCTGACAAATTCATACCAGACCCACGGGGGAAGGAAGAAGAACCTGCAGCAGTCCTGGACAGGTTACTTAAGAGGCTCGGCAACCTGGCCCAATTCCAAATTCACAACATGAACGCACCTAGACCTGAGTTCATGTTCGTTAGAAGAGGGGGGCACACTGACCATCACTGCAGTGGCCATATGAGGGTTGTTCAAGGTGATCAAGAATAACGGGTCCACGTACATCTTGGATAATGGGGAAAGAAGAGGTTTTTATGATAGACCGACTAAGGCTGGCCCATGTGGACTTGACTCAATCAGTGGAGGTTCAGCCAGCTCAGCCCAGGAGCAGACTGCACAAACCGATACTCATTAAGACCTTGTACACTGGGGACTGTAATGCCCATTAAGTACGTGCTTGAACTGGTGAAAATAGCAGACGAATGCAGCTAAGGAGATCCTCTCTCAAAATGGCGCCTGGTTTTCCCTCTCCTCTTCATCACGGAGCAAAACTTGCAAGCGAGAAAAATATTTTGTATGAGCCTAATGTGCCGATGTAACTTCTCGCGAGAGCGCCGCGAACAGTAAGTGAGTAAAAGTTGATCGAATGAATGCGGATTAAAATAGTTTTAAAATACAGCTCCGACTGAGTATGTCGATTTGCCCTAGTTCTGTGGTGCTCATCACTACACCGTAATATGAAAAATATTAAGTGGTTTTTAAAAGGGAACTTCATTTTATTTAAGCATTATGTACAAGACAGTATATAAATCACTCATGTTTCATATTCTGTATTGCATTATATGGAAGTTATGTAACTAATATGTAAACACTATTTAATATTTTTTCTCTACCAAATCAATAAAAATATTTTGAAAATTAAAGAATGGAAACAGTGCTGAATATGGCCTTGAGTGATGATAGACAGTGTCGGAATTATCCATGTTAGAGGGCAATGAGAATACAACTCTCTGACAAACATTGAAGGTCACTGAATGGCTGACCCAAAGAGAGTCCTCTGGAAACAGGAAAATACTGCGTTTGAATTATAACCATTGAGAGGGTCACTGGGAATGGCTGAACCCACCAATGGGTTGTGGAAGCTTTGTGAGCATCATTCACTTCCTGTGCCCTATACCAAAAAATAATGGAGATTTGCTTGCCACCTGACTGCAAAGGGCATTGATCTTGAAGCACTCAACAAGGATTTCATGCGTTTATAAGCAATCTGCTATTTTGTGAACTGTTTTACATACTTTAACACCCACGGGTCAATTCCATCTAAGGCCCGCGTGTCACATCCATCTAAGATCTGTGTGTCTTGACCATGTAATGCCCACGTGTTTCATCCATCTCAAGCCCGCATGTCTAATCCATCTAAGGCTTGTGTGTCGCATTCAATTAAAGTCTGCATGTCGCATAAATGAAAATCTGCATGTCAACTCTGGGAATTTCTGAGACTGAACTTTAAACTACATTTCGAAAAATGGGCCGTTAGCTATGGTGGATTGGGGTGTTCCACACAGACATAAATATATTCATGCATGGTTGGGGGATGTTGGTATAAATTGGTTAAGGCATTATACTATTGTTAATTAATAATTTAAAACATTATTTTAATTATAACATTGCCTGGGCTCATTTTTATTGTTGCTGTCTGGAACATAACACGTGACGATAAACTTGTACCTGAAAACAAATTGCAATTTGACAAAACCAAGATTTGTTTTGATTTGTTGCCTCAATAACCAGAAAACCCCGGTCCATCCTGATGTTTGATGAGTGATATTTAAATATTCCACCCTCTGCAAACTTTATTGATGAACTCACTGGTGTTTTACCAGGTTATTAGACTGTGTCATTTCCTTCCGGCACTCTAAACAGTTGAATCGTCTCTCACCGTGTGGATCCACTGGTGACCCTGTTGGTCGGAGGAGCGGATGAAACCCCTCCCACACTTGCGGCAGACAAATGTCCTCTCCCTGTTGTCAATGCACTAGTGAGTCAGCAGGTTGGTGGACTGTGTGAAACCCTTCCTGCACTCAGGGCAAACAAAAGCCCTCTCCCTGGTGTGGATGCGCTGGTATTTTAGCAGGTTCGGAGACTGGGTGTACACTTTCCGTACTCGGAGTAGGTGAACGGCCTCTCCCTGGTGTGGACCCGCTAGTGTTACTGCAGCTGTGAGACCTGGATGAAGCCCTTTCTGCACTCGGGGTAGGTGAATGGTCTCTCCCAGGTTTGGACCCGCTGGTGGGTCAACAGTTGGAAGGACCATGCAAACCCATTTGAGCACTCAAGGCACACAAACGGCCTCTCTCCAGTGTGGATCTGCTGGTGGGTCAGAAGGTTGGAGGACCGGATGAACCCCTTTCCATACGGTTTTTTAAAATTCTGCCTGCAGTCAGAGCACTGAACAGGGTTCTTCGCTGTGGAGATGAGAAGGTGTGACAAGGGGATAAATCAATGCAGAGCTGTGCTCAATCTGATGGAGAATCCCAGAGAGCCGGGCATTGCATTAGATCAACACCGAGGCTGGGAATGGATCTGGGGAGAAGTGTCCTCTAGCCAGGCTTTGTAAGCTCCTGAATCACAAGAAATCTCTGTTACAGGACCCGGTGCTGCGCTTTGTTCCCGGCATCGAATCGGCTTCGATCCCTGACAAGCATCTTACCCTTGATGAATTGTCAACTCACTGGGTGCTCAGAATGGTGGCTGCAGAGTCCTTTGTGGAGTGTGGTATATTATCGGACACTTCATGGGTGGCCAGCAAACCCTACCTTGGAAATGTAGGCAGGAGGAGTAATGTCCGGGCAGTAGTAGCTGTGGTTGTTTCCGACAAACAAGAACCCTCTCTTGATGCTGCGAGGTTCACGATCATGATGTCTGTTATTGACTGTAACATAATTAAATCATAAGCGGGTTAGTCCATTCGGCCCATCGAATTTAACCGCAATTCCATCATGGCTGATTTAGTATAATTTTAAACCAGTCTTCTGCCATCTCCCTCACCCACAAGCCTTGATAACCTTCCTACAACTGATTTAAATATCACCAATTAATTCCCTCCATAACCGCCTGTGACAAATTCACTGCCATCTGAGTAAAGGAAATTCTCCTCTATTTTCTAAAGCAGGGGTGTCAAACTCAAATCCACAGAGGGCCAAAATTAAAAACTTGGACTAAGTCGAGGGCCGAACTAAATATTTATTGAAAATTTTCAACAACATCTGCATGTTTTCTCCTCTTTCAACATATGTAATGTTAAACTTTTTCTTATTAAAATAAATGTTTAATAATAGTTTTGGATAAACTCTTTCCAGAAGCATTAACAAATGAAAAATAAAATATTCAATAAATGATATTTCTCTATAGAGGATTTGACAAATGTTGCCAGTGTGCTGTCGAATAGTAAAATCTGAGGGCTATTGAGAATGTTGGAGAATAACATGATCCCTGAAACAATCAAATGGGTGACTGATTGTGGGCATGAACTCTAGCAGGGTTATTTGCCATGCCCTTTTTCCATTGGTACAGATATCCTTTGATTTACACACTTTTCAAGTTTTATGCCTAATGAGCTTGTATCCAGGTGCAGGACCATTTTTAACCAGGAATATATTTATCATTGTGACATGAGACTATTGGAAGATCGTTTTATCCTGAGATTAAAGTTCATAATACTTACTGAGGCCTGTGTGCGGGAGGGCAGGGTATGCGGGCGATCGGGTTGGACAACGACAGTGCGGGGGCATCGGCTCTCGCTGCTGGGCGGCATCTAGGCGGATCAGCGGCCCCGTCATGGTGAGTCGCGGGTCGGCCTGCGGCAGGGAGGGGGAGTGGGCAACAGTCCTGGCGAGGTCAGGCCCCCCCTGAGTTTCTGCCGGACCCCCCTTGACCTGCTGAGTTTCTCCCGAACCTCCCTTGACCTGCTCAGTTTCTCCCGGATCCCCCTTTCACCTGCTGAGTTTCTCTCGGACCTTCCTTGACCTGCTGAATTTCTCCCAGACCCCCCTTGACCTGCTGAGTTTCTCCCGGACCCCCTTTTCTTTCCGTGCCGATGTCCCAGGACCATTCCAGGGCAGTCTCCGCGCTCAGAACCGCGCTGGGATCCCGGTCAGCGGTGGAGGAGCAGGTGAGCGCGGCTAATCCCCATCCAGTTCACGCCACTCCCGAGATTGGCGGGGGGTTCCACCCTACCTGCCCGACCAGTCTCGCTCTCCATGTGTACTCCGGGCACACGCCGCTGGCCCAGTGGGAAGACGCAGGGCGGCCGGCGGCCGGCGCCCCCATCGCCCGGCGGGGAGCCCCAATCTTCCCTCCGGCGTCCCGACTCCATCTGCAGCTCCAAGAAACGCTGTGCCACTGGGGTTCCGGGCGCTGGGAAGCGGCCTTGGCTTCCCCTGACACCGGCCAGGCCGCGCTGCGGTGGCGGGGTGGGCGGGGGGACACGACAGCGTGTTTGTAAAACCACCCATCACTACTTTTTAAGGACCAGGATTTTTCTCTCTCTTTCTCACCCTGGGACACAGCGGTTACTGTTCATGCGCTATACTGGCGCGGCGGCCAGCGGGCCACCTCTAATGCATTTTTGATATGATCTTGCGGGCCAAATATAATTATATCGCGGGCCAAATTTGGCCCGCGGGCCAGAGTTTAACATGTGTGTTCTAAAGGGACATTTTGTATTCATAGAAACATAGAAGATAGGAGCAGGAGTAGGTCATTCGACCCTTCGAGCCTGCTCCACCATTCAACGAGATTATGGCTGATCTTAAAATTCAGTACCCCGACCCTGCCTTCTCTCCGTAACCTTTAATACCCTTATACTAAAGAAATAGATCTAATTCCCTCTTAAATATATTTAATGAACCTGCCTTTACTGCCCTCTGTGGCAATGAATTCCACAGATTCACCACCCTCTGGGTAAAGAAATTCCTCCTCATCTCGGTCCTAAATGGTTTGCCTATTATCCTCAAACCATGGCCCCGAGTTCTGCATTTTCCCATCATTGGAAACATCCCATCTGCATCCATTCTGTCCAGTCCTGCCAGAATTTTGTATGTCTCTATGAGATCCCCTCTCAATCTTCTAAACTCCAGGGAGTACAATCCCAATTTGCGCAATCTTTCCTCATAAGTCATTCCTGCCATTCCAGGTATCAGCCTGGTGAATTGCCTCTGCACTCCCTCCATTGCAAGAACATCCTTCCTTAGATAAGGTGACCAAAACTGCACACAATACTCCAGGAGTGGTCTCACCAAGGCCCTGTACAGCTGCAGTAAGGTATCCTTGTTCCTATACTTAAACCCTCTTGATATGAAGGCCAACATACCAATTGCCTTTTTAACCACCTGCTGTACCTGCATGCTCGCCTTCAGAGACTGATGTACAAGTACCCCTAGGTCTCTCTGCACTTCCCCATCTCTTAATGCCATTCAAATAGTAATCTGCCCTCCGGTTTGTATTACCAAAGTGGATAACCTTACATTTATCCACATTGTAGTGCATTTGCCATGTATCTGCCCAGTCCCTCAATTTATCCAAATCACACTGGAGCTTCCTGACCCCCTCTTCCGTGCACACAACCTCTCCTAGCTTAGTGTCATCTGCTGATTTGGAGATATTACATCCAATCCCCTCATCCAGATCATTAAGGTAAATTGTGAACAGCTGGGGTCCCAGTACAGATCCCTGTGGCACCCCACTGGTTACCGCCTGCCACTCAGAAAATGAGCCATTTATCCCAACTCTCTGTCTTCTATCTGCCAGCCAGTTCTCAATCCACATCAATAATTTGCCCCCAATCCCATGAGCATTGATTTTGGAACCCAGTCATTTATGCGGGACCTTATCGAAGGCCTTTTGGAAGTCCAGGTACACCACATCCACTGGCTCTCCCCCATCTATTTTACCTGTCACCATCTCAAAGCATTCCAATAGATTTGTCAAGCACGATTTACCTTTTGTAAATCCATGTTGATTCCATCCAATCCCTTCTCTGCTAGTCATATGCTCCGCTATTACATCCTTAATAATGGATTCCATCATTTTGCCCACTACTGATGTAAGGCTCACTGGCCGATAATTCCCCACTTTTTCTCTACCCCCCTTTTTAAATAATGGGGTAACATTAGCTACTCTCCAATCCATGGGTACTGATCCTGAGTCTATTGAGTTCTGGAAAATAATTCTTAAAGCATCTGCTATCTGAATGGCCACTTCCTTGAGTACCCTAGGATGTAGATTATCAGGCCCTTGGGATTTATCTGCCTTCAATCCCATCAATTTCCACAAGACCATGTCCTTAGAGATACTGATTTCTTTCAGTTCCTCCCTTGCATTTGTCTCCATGTTTCCCAACATCCTTGGGAGGTTATTTGTATCCTCTCTTGTAAAAACAGAACTAAAGTAAGAATTTAATTGGTCTGCCATTTCCTTATTCCCCATTACATATTCCCCTGATTCTGACTGCAAAGGACCTACTCTGGATTTCACCAATCTTTTCCTCTTGACATATTTATAAAAGCTTTTGCAGTCAGTTTTTATATTTGCCGCAAGCTTACTTTCATAATTCCGGGACTGTGCCCTCTGATCACAGATTCTCCCACCAGAGAAAACATTCTTTCCACATCGAATAAAACCAGAATTTTTTTTCAATGGTTTCAATGAGACCCCACCCTCATTCGTCTAAACCCCAGAGAGGACAACTCCAGAGCCTTCGAATGACCCTTGTATGACAATCTGTCACTCCAGGGATCATCCTTGCCAACCTCCTCTGGTCCGTCTCCAATGCCAACACACCCTCACTTGGATCTTGACCCTGAATTCTTTCTCTCATCAAAGCTTCATGAAGCCTTATGGCATCTTTACTTTTACTTAGACATACAGCAAAGGTAAAAGGCCTTTTTTGACCATATATCTGTGCTGCCCAAATGCATCCAATTATTCTACAACACCTCTACATTTTGAATAATGGAGGAAACCAGAGCATACCGAGGATCCCACGTGGACACAGGGAGAACATACATAATCATTACAGACAACCCCAGATTTAAACCCCGTTCCCAATTGCTGGTGCTGTAACAGCATTTACTAACCGCTATGCCAGTGGTTCTAAACCTTTTTATTTGCGCTCACATGCCACTTTAAGTAATCCTTTTGCCATCAGTGCTCTGTGATTAGTAAAGGATTGATTAAGGTGGTATGTGAAAGATTGTCATGTGTTGGGGAGCAGATTAACACTTATTTCCAGTCTTAAAAATTCCTGACTTGAGCTTTCCTGACAAATAATCACTTCATTTTACCCTGAGCCATTGTTAATTTCTCTAGAACTACAGTCCACATTTTTGTTACCGATCTTTAAATTTTGAAACATAATCTAGCAAGTCCAACTGTATATCGTCATTAACCCACTGTTCTTTCAACAGCATTAAAGGTCCTCAAACCTTATGTCCAAACACAATTTCAATGGGCTGAAACCTGATTAATCCAGATTGACATTTTGCTTTAAATAACAGTAAATGAATACTTTCATTCCAATCTTTCCCATTCTCCAGACAATAAATCCTCATCATATTTTTAAGAGTAAAATTAAATATTTCTAAAGGTCCCTGAGTTACAGGATGGTACGTAGATGAAGTGATCTGTTTAATTCCTATTTGAAATAACCCAGACACGAAATCACTTCCTGGTCGCTCTCGATCACTTTAGAGGACTCAAAACCTGTTGAAAAAATCCAAAGCCTTTTGCACTGTTTTTGCTTTAATATTCCTCAGTTGTATAGCTTCTGGACATCTATGTACACATAATTGATAATTAGTACTGGTTCCCAGTTTTTGCTGTAGGCGGGGTCCCATACAATCCACAACAGCCTTAGTGAAAGGTTCCCCAACAATAGGAATAGGTTGCACGGGAGCCACCAAAAGACAATGGTTAGGTTTCCCCACAACCTGACAAAGGTTACATGTCTGGCACAGCTATTTACCACATCTTTCTAGACCCAGGCCAGAACATTGCTTTAAAGTTTTACTCATGGCTTTCTTTACACCACGGTGACAAACCAAAGATGTTCTATTGGCCAAATTTAAAGTTTCATTCTGGTAAATTCTAGGAATGACCACCTGATGAATCACCACTCACACTTCGTTTGCAGAAATATCACAAGGTCTCCATTTCCTCATTAGCAATTCAATCTTCCAGTAATATTCACAGGGCATTTCCTTAATCTACTCCAAATTCAGAACATTTGGTTAGAGGGAGGAAATCGTTTGAAGAAGATTTTATGGGTTAAACGGCCACATGACCTGATATTATATTTGTTGGGTAATATTAAAGTAGTTAGACCTAAATTAAGGTTAACTAGTTCACAAATTGGGTGGGGTCAGGGGTAAGGGAAGGGAAGGGATGGGAATATTCTCGTTCTGCTTCAGTGTCCTCTAACTATGATCAATTTACAGGTCGAAATATAACAGCCAAAAGAGGACACAGTGACGATGTGATTTTCACGATCTGATCAACAGAGCGAATCAGTGCCCAAAGTCTCAAAGGAGCAACACCAATTTGAATGGCCGGTATGTATGTGTTATACACAACTTTAACTGGCTTTGGGGATCGCAAATGTTTCACTTCTGAGACTTTCCATGTATGACGCAAAACGACACACAGTATGTGACAGCTGGGATTTAACTTGAATGAAGCCATTGTTATTTTTATAGATTTAACGACTGCTTTGATACGATTTGGCGATTATAAAACAGCAGACTGTAAGGAAATGGAAATCACGAAGCTTTTCTTCAGAGTCTGCTTCAGAGAAATCGTCGGGATCTCGAAGACAGATTCATTCTCATAAAGCATGCTTGACACATTTTTGATCGTCAGAAAAGTATACTACATCTTAATCGCTATTATTGGGATACCTGGTAAGAACAATGTCGATGTAATATTTTCAATTCTTCATGTGAAAACATTGGATTCGTTTAGTCGTAGGAGATGTTGCAATCGAAAAGTGAGAAGACATCGTCTTGCAAATTCATGTCATGCACATATTAGTTCATCGTGGCTATGTTGCTGCCTGGTGAAATTACTATCAGTCGGAATGCTTTGGTCTGGTGGTAGTGGACCTACGGAGTTTCTAAGCAACTGTACATTTTTATTTATTTATGTCACATTAAACCACATTGACATTATTTATGTATGTCCCATTGAATATGAACAAAATAAATGTTCCACATATTGCGAGAAGATTTACAGCAATCCCTTGAGGGTAAGTGTATCTCCAGTTAAATTCAAGTGAGTTTGGGGAATTGTTCCCGTATTTCATCTTATGAATCGCAGGGATTAGGAAGATTCAAGTTACGGATTAAGGGAGTGTTGTGTAGCTAAATGTTGTCCTCACTCAATTCACTCAGTGGACTTGAAACTAGGTGGGGGTGGCGTGTGAAGGTGTGAATTTAAAAGTTGATCCTTGTTACTGCGGCGTTTATTAATTTGTAGACGCGGGGAAGGATGGCAAATTTCGTCTCCGCAAATGAATGTGTAATGAATATAGTTAGAATGATGTATAATGTTCATTTAAAGCATGAGGAACAAGCATTTAATTGCGACTGGAAGTTCAACTCATTAATTTAGAAAACAAAATTCTTAAAACATTCAGCTGGTCCTCCAGCACTGAGGCCAAGAGAACCAGTTATTACATCTGTCCTGAACAGTGTCCTTGGATCAAAGATGAAGGACTGATGACGCTAACCATGCATTGCAAACATTGCGCTTCAGCTTCCTTAACAATTCTTTATTTAGGAATTCCTTATTTAGATCACAGTGGCTGATTTTAAGGCGATAATTGGATTTCAAACACTTGTGTTGTTCTCGGTGGGTCGTCAGTCCTGTTTACTAAAAGACGCGATCTGACTTAATAGGGGTCTACAAGATTTTGGGAGGTGTAGATAAGGTAAAATATCAGCACCTTTTTTCCAAGGCAGGAGCAGCCAACATCAGACGACATCTGTACAAAGTGATGGGAGAAAGGTATGGAGAGACATCAGATGCCAAATATTTCACTCATAGAGTTGTGGGAGTCCGTAATGTGTTGCCCGGAGTGATGGTGGAGGTGGGAACAATAGGGGAAATTAAAAGAATATTAGGCATATGATGATAGGAAGATACGTTACAGGGTGTTATAATATTCTATGTTCTGTTATTTCAGCCCTCGATGTTGTGCTGACCTACATAACCCCACCACAAAAATTAAACCCTTGCTAACTCGTAACCCTGTTTTTCTTTCATCCATACCCAGCTTTAAAAGTATTTTAAATGCCCCTAATCTTTCTCCCTCCAGAAGCTCCCTCCAGCATTCCAGGAACTCAAATCTCACTGTTAAAGGTACTGAGCCCTAAAATCTCCGCTAAATGTTCCTGCCTTCACTTTGTTTAGATGTTCTCTGGTGCCTGGAAAAAGGCCCAGGCTGCAAACTCATTTATTACTCTCTGAATCTTGTAGATTTCTATTAAGGCACCTCATATCTGCCTATACTCGACAGGGAAAATCCATAGCTCTGCTAAATTTGCCTCATCAAATTTAATTTCCAATCAAGGCAACACCCTCTCCATTGCCACCGCACACATCCAATAAGGAGATGCCCAGAAATAAACACAATATTCTCCTGTGGTCTCAACAGTTATTTGTACTGTTGCAACATGACCATTCGACTCTTGAAATCAATCCTCCTACTTATTAAGGTCATTTTCCTGTAGGCCTTTTAATTATGCTACCAACCTGCATGGTAATCTTGAGAACCATGCAAATAATTCATAACTCAGGTTTTTAAAAAGCGCTGTTAGTTGTTGTGCGAATAGTATCTCACTACCTTGAGCAGGTTGACACTATTTTAATTTCTTCATATTGTGCAATTCAATGGACTGCGATGTATATTAAATATATACACATGCTTTGCCTATTTGTGATAAACACAATGATGGAATGTTTGGACCATGGGGTGGCATTATGTTCAACTCACATTCAATTACAATTTTTAACTGTTACACCGTGCGGTTATGTTCTTCGGTTAACTATGTACCAATGGAACTGTGGACACAGAGATTGGACTCAATTACAGGAAACATAGAATATTTACAGCACCAAAAGCAAATGATCTCTCTCTCTCTCTCTCTCTCTCTCTCTCTCCCTCTCTCCGTCTCCCTCTCTCCGTCTCCCTCTCTCCGTCTCCCTCTCTCCGTCTCCCTCTCTCCGTCTCCCTCTCTCCGTCTCCCTCTCTCCGTCTCCCTCTCTCCGTCTCCCTCTCTCCGTCTCCCTCTCTCCGTCTCCCTCTCTCCGTCTCCCTCTCTCCGTCTCCCTCTCTCCGTCTCCCTCTCTCCGTCTCCCTCTCTCCGTCTCCCTCTCTCCGTCTCCCTCTCTCCGTCTCCCTCTCTCCGTCTCCCTCTCTCCGTCTCCCTCTCTCCGTCTCCCTCTCTCCGTCTCCCTCTCTCCGTCTCCCTCTCTCCGTCTCCCTCTCTCCGTCTCCCTCTCTCCGTCTCCCTCTCTCCGTCTCCCTCTCTCCGTCTCCCTCTCTCCGTCTCCCTCTCTCCGTCTCCCTCTCTCCGTCTCCCTCTCTCCGTCTCCCTCTCTCCGTCTCCCTCTCTCCGTCTCCCTCTCTCCGTCTCCCTCTCTCCGTCACCCTCTCTCCGTCACCCTCTCTCCGTCACCCTCTCTCCGTCACCCTCTCTCCGTCACCCTCTCTCCGTCACCCTCTCTCCGTCTCCCTCTCTCCGTCTCCCTCTCTCCGTCTCCCTCTCTCCGTCTCCCTCTCTCCGTCTCCCTCTCTCCGTCTCCCTCTCTCCGTCTCCCTCTCTCCGTCTCCCTCTCTCCGTCTCCCTCTCTCCGTCTCCCTCTCTCCGTCTCCCTCTCTCCGTCTCCCTCTCTCCGTCTCCCTCTCTCCGTCTCCCTCTCTCCGTCTCCCTCTCTCCGTCTCCCTCTCTCCGTCTCCCTCTCTCCGTCTCCCTCTCTCCGTCTCCCTGTCTCCGTCTCCCTCTCTCCGTCTCCGTCTCCCTGTCTCCCTGTCTCCCTCTGTCTCCCTCTGTCTCTCTCTGTCTCTCTCTGTCTCTCTCTGTCTCTCTCTGTCTCTCTCTGTCTCTCTCTGTCTCTCTCTGTCTCTCTCTGTCTCTCTCTGTCTCTCTCTGTCTCTCTCTGTCTCTCTCTGTCTCTCTCTGTCTCTCTCTGTCTCTCTCTGTCTCTCTCTGTCTCTCTCTGTCTCTCTCTGTCTCTCTCTGTCTCTCTCTGTCTCTCTCTGTCTCTCTCTGTCTCTCTCTGTCTCTCTCTGTCTCTCTCTGTCTCTCTCTGTCTCTCTCTGTCTCTCTCTGTCTCTCTCTGTCTCTCTCTGTCTCTCTCTGTCTCTCTCTGTCTCTCTCTGTCTCTCTCTGTCTCTCTCTGTCTCTCTCTGTCTCTCTCTGTCTCTCTCTGTCTCTCTCTGTCTCTCTCTGTCTCTCTCTGTCTCTCTCTGTCTCTCTCTGTCTCTCTCTGTCTCTCTCTCTCTCCTTTTATTCCATCAACTTCTGATTTCACATAATGTTCCTCAAGGAACCGACCTGAATAACATATAAGCAGCAATAATGGTGGATTTATAAAGACAGAAGAGCCACCAAAACGGTGGTCGATCTCCTCAACAAAACGTGTACCCTTTTGGATACTGTTGGGGGAGTTACTATCTACCAGGGATGTCGTGGTATTCGGGTCTCTGGTATCTTCAGCTAAGAATAGAATGGAGAGGGGAGATGAGTGATAATGATTAGGGATCCGATGGTGAAGCGAATCAATAGGAGGTTCTGTGAATGAGCTCGATATTTCCAGATAGTATGCTACTTCCCAGGTGCCAGGGTTAGGGAGGTCTCTGAACAAGCAAGCAGAAATCTTAAGCTGAAGAGTGAGCAGCCAGATGTCGTGACCACATTCGTACCAATGACATAGATCAGAGTATGATTCAGATACTGAAGACAGAATATAGGGAGGAATGAAAGAAGCTAAAAAGCAAGAGCTCAAAGATAGTAATCTAGGGATTGTTGTCTGTGCGACGCCCCACTAAGTGTAGGTATAAAAACGTGTGTAGGTATAAAAATGATTAGCTAATGAGTTGGTGCAGGGTGCAGGGCATCAGATTTTCGAGGAAGTCCTGAGCTGTACAAAAACGGCAGGCTGCACTTGAACAGGAAAGTGACAAATATTCTGTCAGGCAGATATACTAGGGCTATTGGGGTTAGTTTAAACTAATTTGTCAGGTGGGCAGGAATGAGAACGTGAGTGCAGAGAATATGGAAAAGATTGGAATGGGTGATACTACGTGCTGCAGTGTGAGGAAGGCCAGGCAGGGGAGGAATCAAAACTTTAGTAAGTGGAAAGGTTTACATTATGCCTAGGTCGATGCAGAAAGTATAATGAATAAAGGAGATGAACGTAGAGAATGTATTGGTACATTAAATTGCGATTTATCGCTGTTTTAGATATGTGTTTGGCGGAAGGACAGGATTATCAGATGCAGGGGGTAGGCATTACAGGTTTTTTTTTGTTATGGGAGACTACAACTTCGAAATATTGACAGATACATCTTCCCTGCAAGAGGGACAGATGGGAAAGGATTTCTCAAATGTGTTCTAGAAGGATTCATGACACAGAATGTGGATGAGCCGATGAGAAGAAACATCATACTGGATCTAGTCTGTCATCTGACAGACCACTTGGTGGCAGACCATTTGGGTGAGAGTGATGACAACTCCCAGAGCTTTAGCGTAGTTATGGACAACGATAAAAGAAAACTAAATTATAAGATGTTTAATTGGGATTGGCAAATTATGATGGGATAAGACAGGAACGAAGGAGAGTAAATTGGGAAAACTCATTCAAGGGACAATGCACAGAACTAATGTGGAAATGTTTCGTGACCAATTCTGTTAGTTTCAGGGTAGACATTTCCCACTGAGACTGGGAGAATATTGTCGGAAAAGGGAATCATGTTAAAAAAAAGATGTGTGGCAGCTAGGTTAGGGGATTTATGAAGAAAAAAAGACTTTCAGGCCTCGTGAGAATTGTATTATAGCCAGGAAATAAATTAAGAAAGTTTTCGAAGGGGGCATTAGTAAATCTTGACAAGTAGGAGTCAGTGGAATGCCATGGCATACTATGCACACATGAAGAACAAGAGAATGTCGATAGCCTTCACTTTAAGGGATAAATTAGGTCCAGCACTAACCATATAACAATCTAGCAAAATAGAGACTCTGGTTCAAAGGGGAAGCACAAAATAATCAAAAATGTACTTAAATCTTCAGCCGGGAGACCGTAAACATGGGATAAATCAAGACAAAGGAGGGAATCCGAATTGGGCGTAGATATTGGCCATTTTCCAGGCCGACTTATGTCGGGAAAGTGTGATTAACATGATTAATGATTAAGGTATCAGTTGGTGTAATGTAACTTCTTGCATCAGCTATACCTTACTCCACAAAAGTTACATAAATTGAAATCGGAAATATCAGACCAATGTTTTCGATGTGGTCAAGAAAAATGTACATTCTTGCATTCAACCAGGTCATGCTCTAAAGTGAAGCCTCTGGGAAGAATTGGGCAAATTCCTTGGAATTAAAATACTGGAATTCCATACCCTCAGGCACCAGATTATTTTTATAAATGTTATTTATCATTTGTGTCAATACAGACAACAAAATTCAATGAAAACAATATTGCCCATTTGATCATGGATACAAAAGAAAACTTATAAATTTTCTCCCCAACCCCCCTCCCCCAAAAGTAGGAAAAAGAGAGAAAAGAAACACCTACTACCACATATACAATAGCATTATCATATATTTCATTATTTTTTAAAAAAAATTCTAATTGACATGGGTGAATAAGGTAGATTTTCTTATTCATAAAATCCATATATGGTTTCCAAATACTATAAAAATTTTCAACTCAATTTCTGAAACTATGCAATTTTTTCCTAAAGGTACACAATTTTGCATTCACTGTGCCATCAACTTAATAGTACTTCATTATCAACTTTCTATATTATTGCTAAATATTTATTTACAATCGCTATTGCCATGGTTAAAATATTTTTTGCCATTTATCCAATTTCTGTTGTATATCCTTTTCTTATAAATCCGTAACTTTAAAAAAAATTCTTGGATAATTTTGTCCTAAAAATAGACCAAATAATTTCAAAATCTTTCCACTTTTTCACAAGACCACACTGAATGTAAAATGAAAAGTCCTTATTACTTTTATACATCGAAAACACTTATTAAAGTAAGGAGGGTTAAGTCCATTTAATTTATATGGAGTATCATATAGTTGATGGAGAATATTATACTGAACAATCTCCTATCTAGCTTTAACTGTATTCGTAAGACATTCTTTACACCATTTTGACCATATTTCCTCTTGAATTTCTATATTTAAATAGTTCACCTATAGCATTTTTTACTTATATCAATCTTTTTTCTTTGCAGTTTCTTGTTATTTTATATAAATCTTAATACATTTCTTGAGCATAAATGTATCTGTTATTATATATTCAAATTTACATCATTTTGGAAGTCTCAAAACGGTCCTCAATTCCTTGTTTAAATACGATTTTAATTGATAAATTGCAAAAATTGAATTGTTATGTTTATTATATTTATCTTTTAAGTGGTCAAAATTTAAAAGGTCCAAAAAACAATATTTTATATTTTATCCTCTCTATACCTTTTCTATGCCAATTATCATACAATGAATTATTCAAAGGAAAAGGAGGAAGTTGGTTTTGTGTTAATAGAATTGTTGGCAATTTATCAATTTAATGCCTCTCTCAATTTAGATTCTATTCCATATTTTGAATAAAATCTTAAAATTAATGTATCCTTCGGTCCTTTGAAGAACACATTAATCCATTTACGCAAAATTTTCTCTGTGATAAATTCACCAGTTTTATTCATTTCAATCTGAACCCAAGATGATTTTTCGTACTTTAGATGAAAGGAGAACAAAATTTTTAACTAAGATGCTTTGAAAAAATCTTTAGAATTGGGTAGTGTTGGTGCTCCCTGATCAACTTTCCACGTTATATTTTCTAAACAAGTTCTTGATATCTTGCCTTTCCAAATAAACTCGAGTATTATTATATTCAAACTTCGAAAGAATGATTCTGGTACATGAATAGATAATGATTGAAATAAGTTTCGTAATCTTGGAAAAGTATTTATTTAAACACAATTCACTCATTGTATTAACGTTATTGGTAATGTTCAAACCCAAAGGACCCCAAATCCCAGCAATAATAGGTTCGCCGCAACAAATGGTTACTTAAACAAAAATTGTATTTAATTTTCTTTAAACATGAAAACAGAATCAAACTTTAACTTATGTCTATTAATGTAACTACCCCAAATTAACCCCCTTCTAATTGTATCTACATGTGGAAGATGTGAGTGTAAATTTAAGAAAAGTATTTTGGTTCACAGTTCAATCTTACTTCTCATTCTTCCAAGTTCCCTGGTTGCAGGCAATGCTTATACTGTGCAATGAATTTAACATATATAAAGTTCACAAGGCTTTGGTCCTCAAAAGGTTAACGTTTATACCTCAGGAAGATTTTCATATCGTTTTCTCTCTCTCACACACACACACACACACACACACACACACACACACACACACTCCCTATCTCTCTCTCTGTGTCTCACTCTCTCTCACATGCTCTCTCGCTCTCTCACTCTATCACTCTCTCACTTTCTCACTCTCTCCCTCTCGCTCTCGCTCTCTCCCTCTCGCTCTCTCTCTCACACTCTTTCTCTCTCTCTCTCTCTCTCTACTTCAAAACCTTTGATTTCTTTATCAGTTCAAACCATTTCTGCTAATTGCTTGTTTGTTAATGCAAATATAAAAGGGTGATAATGGGCAACCTTGTATAGAAGACCTTTCTAACACAAAGGATTTTGACATTTGTTTAGTTGTAATCACGTTTGCTTTTGGCTGATCATATAATGCCTTTATCCAATTTATAAAATTATTTTTAATCCCAAAAGCATTGTGTTTCAAATAAAAAGTCCCCTTCCAATCTATTTTTTTCTCTGCATCTAATGCTACTGTTTTGTGCTATATACATCTAAATTATTTTATTGGGGAATTTAAAAGATGCAAGGCCTAAAATAAGGCTGTCAAAATATCAATTAAAATCTGTTAAGTTCGCTTTAGCAATGGCAGGAAATACATAGCAGTTAGTTGAAAATCTGATTCATAACTTGGCTTAGTCCACTGGAATATATAAATGCATAATTATGTTACCTGGAGAAATTGTGGAGAACCTCAAAAACAGGTCTGGTGTATTTTCAAGATTATGAAATTCATACCTAAGATACATTGGGGTAAATCATTCATTATTTCCACTGTCAATTCAACCCACCCACACCCCACCCCCATGGGGTGAACCCAAGATTTTCTTTATTGTATTCTTTCTCTTTTGTTCATTGTTCCTCTATTCTACTTTCTTCTTGTTTCTGGGAGCTTCCTCTCGTTTTGTTCTTTTTTCTCTCTATTATTCTTCTATTATCTTTTCCCTCTTTTGGTTTAACATGTATATTAAATTGGAATTTTGTAGTATTACAATTTTACATTCTTCCTCATAATTGAATCACATTTTGACTCTTTTGTCCCAGAGGTGATAGTAGCATTAGATGCAGATAAACAAATATACCCCAGGTTGCCGGGGGAAGAGAGGAAAGAGGTAGCCATGAAATTGGCTGTGATATTTGCAACCTGTGTTGACCACCAAGAAGGAGAAAGAGAATTGGATATTGTAAAATATGATCCTCTTGTTTGAAAGAAGTCAATGGGTAGAATCCTGGTAATTGTAGACCAGCGAGTATTATGTCAGTGGTATGCAAGCAATTGAAGAGGATTAGTAAGGACAGGATTTATGAGTCTAAGGAGAAGTATAGTCTTCTCCCGGATAGTTAGCATGGTTTTCTGACAGAAGGGTTGTACCTCGCGAGCCTAACTGAGTTATTGAGAAGGTAAAAAGGAAGCTATTGATTAACGTAATGCAATAGATGTTATGTATATTGATTTTAGTAAGGCATGTGACAGGATCTCAATGACAACCTCCTTCGAAAAGTCATGAGATATGAGCTGCTTGGAACCTGGGCTCGATGGATTCAGAATTAGCTTGCCTCTACAAAGAGTAATCGACGGGATATATTTTCCTTGGAAGACAGAAACTAGTGTAGTTCCACATGGATATGTTCAGGAACGCCGATTATTTTGTGATTTTTAGAATAACTTCGACGAAGTGAATGGATGCATCAATAATTTTGCAAATTATACAAAGTATGCAGGAGTTGTGTATAGAAATGTGGGTGGTCGAAGATTACAAAAGTATATAGATAGAGTAAGGAGTTAGGCAGAAAATTTCAGATGGTGTGCAATCTGGATAAGTGTAAGGTGATGTGTTTTTGAAAGATTATACCTGAAAGCTGAACAAAGGATAAATGGTCGGATACTGAACAATGTAGAAGATCAAAGGGTCGTCGGCAGTCCAAATCCATACATCTCACAAGGTTTTCACAATGGTTCATCGGATAGTTGTGCAGCCTATGGGATGCAGAACTTCATAGGTCGGGGGCTTGAGTTCAGGAGTTCAACGGTCATTTCGCAACTCTAAAAATCTCTGGTTAGATCATATTTGGAATATTTTCCTCAATCCTGTTCAACTCATTATAGGAAGGATGTGGAAGACATGAAAAAGTTGCAGAGGAGATTGACCAGAATGTTGCCAGGATTGTAAAGAATGTCTTCAGCGGCAAGGGTAGCGGAGCTGAGACTTGTCTGCACGGACCGAAGCAGTATTTGAGGTCATTTAAGGTCCACGATATCCAGAGAGCAACAGAACGAAGACAGCCAGCACTTTTACAGAAAACAGCAGAGTCATCTGAAATAAGGTGAAGGGAGGAAACCTGAGGAAGACATCAGGTTTGTGTTTTATACAGTGGGTAATGGGTGCATGGAATGCCTTAACAGGTGAGATGGTGGAGTTTGAATCATAGGTGGAATTTATGAGAGTATTAGACAGGTGCATGGATGAAGAAAAATAGCGCTTAAAGAGGAAAGAAGGGATTACTTTGTTTCGGTCGGACAAAAAAATGTTCAGCTCAACATCAAGAGCCGAAAGACCCGTTCTACACTGCAGTTTTATGTTCTAAAAGGTAGCTCCGTAAAAGGCGAAGTATACAGCCGCTGAGAAGGAATTACTTCGAATTGATCTCTCGTGCTGTGTAGGATGCGATACGTCGCGATTATAAATCAAAACTCCGTTTCTCCATCAATCTCCGGACACTGGCGGTGCAGGTAATAATATTACTGACACCTGAACAGAGGTTCATATAAACTTAAATTCAAATTCAGACGAGCCCGCGATGCCCAAATAATCGAATTAACCTATAAATCCTTCGTTTTGAAAAGTGGGCAGAAACCAGAGCACCTGGAGGAAACCCGCGCAAAAACGGGGAAAGTACTAACTCCTTACACACAGAACCGGATTCAAACCCGGGCATCTGGCGTTTTAATAGTGTTGTACAAACTACCCGCTCCTTACATCTTAATAGAGTGAAATATTTAAAGGGGAATCTGTATAGCTTGGTTCCAATGGTAAAAATAAAGCAGACATGACATTATTAATTGTTTTTATTTTCCAGTTAATGTGATGGCGCTTGTGATCTTGTCCCGGGGAAAGTGCGGTCTCTCCACTTGCACCACTCTATACCTGGTCGCCATGGCAGTAGCGGATCCTCTGACCATCATCTTCAATGTCGTACTGGGGCGTATCAGTTATTTATATTTCCCTCAGACCTTCCTGCATGTCACTCCAGTTTGCAGTGTTATTGTTGTCTTGGCTCGTGCCACCACGGGATGTTCCGTCTGGTTCACCGTCACCTTCACCTTTGATCGATTTGTGGCCATCTGCTGCCCGAAGCTAAAAGCAAAATACTGCACCGTTAAAACAGCAGGAGTGGTTTTGACAACAGCAGGTGTTCTGCTCTGTTTACAGAAAGTTCCTTTCTACTTCACATTTGAACCGGCGAAAATGATCGGCAATGTTGGCTGGTTCTGTTTACAGAAACCGAGCTGCTTCACGGATTCATCATGGGTGGCATTTAATTCCCTGAATACCATTATATCGCCGTTACTCCCATTTGTGTTAATTCTGCTGCTTAACGCATTTACAGTCAATCACATTTTAGTGGCTAGTCGTGTTCGTAAAGGGCTGAGGGGTCAGAGCAAAAGAGAGATCCACAGTGACCCGGAGATGGAGAAAAGGAGAAGGTCTGCTATCTTGCTCTTCACCATCTCTGGCAACTTTATCCTGATGTGGTTGGTGCATCTTGTGCATTTTATTTATTACACCATTGACGAAGGGGACCCCACTCTTCACAACGATTCCGAGTACATATTATCACAGTCCGGATACATGCTTGTAAGTTTAGGGTGCAGCACAAACACGTTTATTTATGTGGTTACTCAGTCCAAGTTCAGGGATCAATTTCTCAATGCATTGAAATATCCGCTTAGCTGCAATTAAACTTAAACAGAGCGCCACCCGAAGCAAAAAAAACTGTTTTTGAAATCCAAATGTAACATTAGTTGGCTGTTTGAAACAGTTGGAGTGCCGAGAACAGATGGGATTTGAGCCGTGGACTGGGCAGTAAAAGAGGCCATGCAGCCTAATTATACTTAGATAACCCTTCACCCTTTGCGCTGAACATACCATATCGATCACATATATCCCTAACGTTTTAGTCATATTTGTATTGGCTTCAGCTTTACCGGTAATATTTCCTCGGGCTATATATCAGACATCAATTTCTTTCAAATGGCAATCTATCCAAGTGTAAAGTAGGATAGTGCCGCCAGAATGTGTGCACCCTTTGATGATTCAATCATATTGATTAAAATATAGGTGCACAATAAGCGTTTCTCCGAGCATCAAATATAACTGGCAATAGTAAAAATCATAGCCATGAGACCGCATTTGTTGAGACCAAGAGAAAAATCAAACCATGGAGGAACTGCATTTTGAGTGGTATCAATGGGAGTAAAGCTCACTGCATGTTTCGGGTCGGTGTGCTCAATCAGAATTGAGAGTGGAGAGGGGAGACAGCCAGCAGATTTAGATCCACATAAAATGGGCCATTCGGTGAACCAGCCGGAGCGGTAATCGGCAGGTGGGAAGTGTGAAATGTGGAGTGTAGGCTGTTGATTGTTATGTGCCAAACAAGGAATGAGAGGCAAGGGGGAAAATGGGTTCAGAGGAGAAAGATGAATAAGAGCAACTCAAGATATGGACAGCTCAAGGAAGAATATCCTGGGAAATATTTACCGATTAAAACCTGCTGTTCTATTCTTTGTAAGAGACTAGTCTTCACATTAAACATCACTTAAGGCAGCAAGGTTCATATGTAAATCAGGTATTTCATTTGGGTTTCAACTCAAAACCACAAAAAGTGCAATTTTAATAAATAAAAGAATATCCAAATGTTGAGGTTAAAAAAAAATATTCTTAATTAATTTAGTGCCTGTCTATTGAGATAACTATTGTCTATAGTGATACCATAATGACCATGATTTAATATGTCATAATATCCGCCGAGTCTAATGGCTTGTTCTTTCATTCTACAAGAGGGGAAGAAAACACAAGCAAGAGAAATTTTACTTTGAATTGCGAATGTCTTTACGTTTTTGTACCTCTTTTAGTTTATGTGCCTCCTTAAGATAGTATCTCCATATATACTTTGTATCTCTAGAATACAGTAAGTACTTCGTTATTCATCATTATGAAATTCTTAATGTGAAGTTAGGCAAAATCCATTTTATCAATTAAAACTTCATAAAATAACAGCCACAGTGTTGGACATGTAGAATTAAAGAGATCTAACTTTAGGATATCACAGCACATGCTTTGGAAGATGATACTCTGAAATTAGGATATATTAGAATAAGGAAAATATATATATTTTGATTCAAATAAAAATTGCATTGTGAACTTTGTTCGGAAGAAAGGCATGTAAAATTCGTCTAAAATTATTGATAACCTGTCTTGAAGCCAAGGGAAGTCCACGCTGTAATAATAATATATTCCAGAAGTCTGTAACAGCATGAGTGTAAATTATCCAGTTTGAAATTGAGCCAAGAACTGGCCAGTCACCTAAGACCTTGAAAGATACAAGTCACAGCTCTGGTAGCAGAACTGGCAGGAAGCCCAGAAAATTATATTGTAAACATTGAGATACGAACGTTGTGTGCCAGACCACAAAGACTATTCAGCAAGCAGAAACTCTCTTAAAGAGACAAAGTAAGATGTAAAATTTGTTTACAGTTCCTAGGAATCAGAAGCTAGGGCTTAATCCAGGTTGCAGTTTCAAGAACCCACGATGGATATGTCAGGCTAAAGACCTCGAGAAAAAAGTTCCTCTCAAAGAACTGTATGATCGTGAGTTGAGCCAGTCAGGTGGACCGACAATGCTTGACAGGAGATTGGAGCGAGGAGCTAAAGAAGAAGCAGCTTCAATGAGCAAACAAGAAGAAGACTCTGTAAAGGCACTGCATGCCTCATTAACTGGCTTAAAGTTTGGTGGGATAGGAAAAGATGAATGAAAATTGCAAAATCCCATTGGTGCTTTACCAAGCGAAATGTCGAGGATAGACATTCAATCAGCGGTATCTGAGAGTTCAGATGTGAATCTTAATGATAGTATTTCCAAGGTAATAAGCACATGAATAGATTCAAAATCTTCAAAGTTATCTGGAGCATGTACACATCCGCATGCTTCAAGAATATAATCTATGCACGATAAGGCAAGATGTCTTGATTACTTTCTGTGCACAACAACAGTAGTGAAGTAAAGATATGCTTTAGAGGATAACGAGATTTCAATTAAGAATCTGCAACTGGGGGCGTGGCAAGATGGCGGAGAGGGCAGAAATGCAGTCCTAATCCTCCCCAGCCAGTTCTATAAACACCCGTTTTTAAACTTTAATTTAAATACACAAACGTTTTATTTTTATTTCTAAGAATACTATTTGTTCATAATGGCAGCTAATACTAAAAAGCCTAAGAGTCAATTACAGAACAAATTAGTTTTTAAATGTGCTGAAGAACTGAGGCCTACCTGTCCAGTTGGAACAACGGAGTCGTCGTCTGGAAAGTCCAAGCCACAGAGAACTCCAGATAGGTTAAGTATTACGCCGGCCCCGGTGTTGTCTCCACAAGATGGCGCCTGTTTGTTGATGAGTTCAGCCGACATTGGCCCGCGCGTTCGCGATGACGGTCGTGCGGGCGACCCGACTGAGAGGAGGGCCCTCTAGTGCGCGCTGCCGTCGGGGGAACCGAGAACGCGCAGGATGGCGTTGGATACCGCCCCTGTGCGTCCTCTGGTCTTGCAGGGATGCGCGGTGCCTCTCGGGTCCGCGATTTGCTGCAACGTGTGTGGTCTGTGGGGGGCGGCCCAGCGGCGGTATCCCGCTGTGGACCGGGTGCTGCCGTCGAGTGTGCAGACCCACAGACGCATAGTAAAAGGCCCGTCAATAATGGAGCAAGAATAAGACTTACCTGCAATGACCAGTAGGCAAGAACAATTGGAGGAGGAGCTTGCAGGAGGTGGGCCTCAAGATGTGGAACTGGAACCTGGATTGGATTCTACTTTTACTGTCCTGGAAGGGATTGCCTATCATATGGATGACATTTCTCAACAAGTGACTTAAGTGACAACTAAAATCTCTATTATGTCTGAAGATATGTCTACACTTAAGAGGGATGTCAATAAATGCCTTACATCAGTGTATGTGGTACAAGAACATTTTTTTTTTAATTCAGACAGTTTTTTTCTGAATGTAGGTATCAAGTATCAATAAGGACAAAATAGAGAAAGTGGAAGATTTGTTCATGGATTGGGGAATCCAGAATAGAGATTTATTGAAAAAGATTGATTCATTGGAAAATCAAAGTCAGAAAAATAATGAAAATATTGTGGGTCTTCCAGAGGATATTGAAGGATCTGATCCAATAAGAAATATTTAAGAAATGGGTCCACGAGATGCTGGGTAAAGAGCTTTTTCTCAGGAGGTTTAGTATTTGAGAGGGCGCATAGAGTGTTATGGAAGAAACCATTACTGGGGCAACCACCATGAGCAGTTTTAATTTGATGCCTGAATTATCAAGATAGAGAAATGATTTTGTGGTTGGCGGGACAGAAGGCAAGATAAAGTCAAGCTCGAAAGATGATTCAGAACAATAGAGTTTTTTATGCAGATTTGAGTCAGGAAATTATTAGGTGTCGATGATGTGTTGTGGTAGAAGGGATATAAATTTGCTTTTGATTCCCTGCTGTGTTAAAGGTCATCTATGACAATTTGCAATCTCAGTTTTTTGAGAATGATCATGATGCATTGGTTTTTGCTAATTCATTACCAGAATTGCATGGCCAGGGAAGAGTCTTGCCATCGTCGCCTAAAAGGAGGGCTAATGGAAATGGAAATGGATGGAAGGGAAACAATGGGAAAGATGGAAAAAAGTAGGTTTTGACACACAGTCTTATTGATGTTGAAAACACGAACCAGTCATTGGGAATGGTGTCATTGGACTGAATATTTTTATAATACCGAATTGTATTATATATATTGTATTTCTGGCTGGGGAGCCTGGATGGCACTGAAATCTTTGATAGTCATCTGCCATTGGTGGGGTTCACCACGCCCAGTTTCTTAGGGCATTACTATCTTTGGATTATTTTTTTCTCTTTTGTGGGAACTCATTATATTCCTTTTTCTTTATAAACTTTCTTTAAATATTAGGGGAGGGAGAGTGGATTTCGTTTATTAGTAGGGGAGTGATATTTTGTATTTAGTGATTATATTGTTAGTTTGTTAAGATGTCTAGTATGATATTTGCAACTTTTAATGTTGAGGGATTAATAATCCAATTAAGTGAAAGTGAGTTTCATTTTATATTAAGAAAATGAAAATTGATATTGCCTTTTTACAAGAAAAAATATTTGACTAAAAAGAGCATTTGAAATTGAAAAGAGATTGGGTTGATCTCTTTTTTTCATTTAATTCTAAGGCAAAGGGTGTAGCGATTTTAGTTCATAAGAATTTGTCTTTTGTGTTGCACACTATGGGGGGAATGGTGGGAGGTTTTTAAAAGAGGATTGTAAAATTGTTAATGAACTTTGGAATCTACTTAATATCTAGGCACCTAATGTGGATGATGAGTGTTTTATCTCAGACGCTTTTATGTTATTAAGTCAAGCTAATGAAAATTTTTTAGTTGGGGGGGATTTCAACTGTGTTTTGGATCCTTTGATGGATCGATCCCCAAAGTGTATAAGAAAATCAAAGATGGCGATACATTTAGGAGCCTTAATGAAAGATTTAAGATTTAAATTAAGTAGATATTTGGAGAATGGTTAATCCTACAGATAAAGATATTTCTTTTCATTCTTCTCATCATGATTCATTTTCCAGACTAGATTTTTTTTAATATCGGCACATTTGCAAGGAAAGGTATTGCAGGCAGAATATAAGAGTAGAGTTATATCAGATCATCCTTTATTTTTTTTCCTACGGACATTCAGAGGTAATACGTTCATCCTATAGATGGAATTTAATACAATGTTGTTGAAAAAACCTGAGTTTGTTACTTTTGTTAAGGATCAGATTCTTTTTTGCTTCACCGAAAATGCTAATTCAGTTAAAAGTCATTTTGTGTTATGGGATGCATTAAAAGCTTACTTAAGAGGGCAGATAATTAGTTATACTACTAAAGTTAGGAAAAGGTATATGGCTGAAAGTCTTAAATTTGAGAAGCAAAATGATGAATTGGAGAAGGAGTTTCAGAATAAACTGAGAGAAGACCAGAAAATACCTTTGACTAGATTGAAACAGTGTTATATTACGTTGCAGACTTATCAATATGAATGCTTAATTAATCGATATAAGCAATGATATTATGAGTTGGATGAGAGGGTACATCAAGTACTTGCATGGCAGTTAAAGAAGGAACAGGCTTCACGGGTTATTAATGCTGTTAAAAAGAATTCAACACTTACCTATAAACCTCAGGAAATTTATGACCAGTTTTATTCATTTTATAAACAAATTATATACCTCTGAGGGGATACAGGACAATGGGTCTATTTATTCCTTTTGGTCAACACTAACATTATCAGCATTGGAAGAAGAGGGTATTATAGATTTGGAAGTTCCGTTTACAGATTATGAAATTTGTGGAAATGCTTAATGGCAAGTCTTCAGGTGATGACGGGTTTTCTGTGGAATTTTATAACATTTTTTATGAATATATTCAGTATTTGGGGAGGCATTACAACAAGTGACCGAACATAATAAGTCACCAGAATCTTGTTCTAGTGTTCTAATTACCGTAATTCCAAAGAAAGATATAGATCCATTAAAGGTGTCTTCATAAAGACCTATTTCTTTACTGAATGTGGTTTATAAAATAATAGCCACAATGTTAGCAAATTAACTTGCTAAATATTTGCCTAAATTGATATATGTAGACCAAACAGATTTTATTAAAAATAGACATGCTTCAGATAATATTTTTCAATGAATTAGTTAGGTCAATGCATATCGACAGCAATCCAACCATCCAATGATGTTTGCACTTGATGCAGAAAAAGGTTTTGACAGGGTCTAATGGGATTTTTTTATTTAAAGTTTTGGAGAAGTTTAAATTTGACCCTCTTTTATTGGATGGGTTAAAGCTTTATATATGAACCCAACTGCTAGGGTGGTGACAAATGGTCAAGTTTCACCATCGTTTAAATTAACACGTTGAACCCGACAAGCTTGTCCATTGTCGCAAGCCCAGTTTGCATTGGCTATTGAACCATTAGCTCAATTAATAAGGCAGAATGAACAAATACGAGGGATCTGAGTTATGGTTGAAGAGTTTAAGATTAATTTGTTTGCAGATGACTTTTTTTTTATATTGAACAAACCCAAAACAATCATTGCCACATTTACGGGAAGGTTTATTACAGTATGGAATATTGTCGGGGTATAACGTCAATTGGAATAAAAGTGAAATTTTACTGTTTGGCAAAGGAGAGTATTCAGTGTATAAAAATAATATTAACATTTAATGGTCGGATAAAATTAAATATTTAGGAATAATTGTGAACACTGAAAATCATTCTTTACATAAATTAAATTATATTCCATTATTGTAAAAGATCAAAGCAGATTTAATTCAGTGGAAGGACCTTCCTTAACACTAATTCGTTGGGTTAATTGCATTAAGATGAACATTTTTTCCTCGTATTCAATACTTGTTTCGATCAAAACCATGTTTTCTTCGGGAAAAAAACTTTTTCATGACCTAAATAAAGTCACTAGTTAAATTTTTATGGAATGATAAATTACCAAGGATAGCATTAATTAAACGTACTTGGAAGTATGCATTAGGTGGGTTACAATTACCTCATTTTCAGAACTATTATGAAGCAACCCAGTTCAAATTCATTAGTGCTTTGATGTATTTGGATCGGCCTCCAATTTGGGCTAAAGTTGAGATGGCATGTATTTCTGAAATTGCAGTGTATCAATTTATAT
Organism: Narcine bancroftii; assembly: GCF_036971445.1. Lineage (NCBI taxonomy): Eukaryota > Metazoa > Chordata > Chondrichthyes > Torpediniformes > Narcinidae > Narcine > Narcine bancroftii. The sequence goes on from NC_091471.1 coordinate 229,491,733, forward strand.
TTCCGTGGAATGTAAATTTGTTACGGGATTATAATATGCCGATATTAAAACATTTATTGATGTTCTGGACAAACAAAAATAAGATAGAAAGACGGGTACTTTCTTTTAATCAATTGAAAGAACGCTTTGATATTGCTGAAAATTCTTTATTTGTCTATTATCAACTTCCATCTTTGGTGCAAAATATGTATGGTAGTGAGATGATTTTACCTGTATTGTCAGAATTCGAGTCTTTGATTTCCTATATACCAAAAAAAGGGCTATATCTCTGTTATGTATCAAGTATTACAAGATAATATGGATAAGCCAGAATGGGAGAAATCTAATTTGGAAATGGGAAAATGATTTAACTTTTGATTTTCCTGAAGAATATTGAGGGGATATGTGTTATGATCGTGTTTCTAAATTGATGAATGCACGGTATGGAATGGTTAACTATTATTTTTTTACATCAGTTATATTTAACTCCTGAGAAATTTTAAAAATATGGTTTTAGAAATTCGGATTCCTGCTTTAGATGTGGTATGTGTGTGGAAACTTTTTTTGCATGCTGTTTGATCCTGTACGTATGTGCAACCATTTTAGGAAGAAGTTAAGTTAATTTTGGAAAGACCGTATAATTTTAATTATACCATTACATCCATCCTTTTTTTAGTGAGTTATATGATTCCTTTAAAGGGATTAGGATTGGATAAATTTCAAATTGCATTTGTATATCTAGCATTGTCTAGAGCTCGAAAATGTGTAGTAACTACTTGGAAAGATAATGTGGCAATTAATAAAACGTGATGGCGTAACAAATTGAAAGCTTATATTGTTATGGAAAAAATTGCATATGTTTTGCATGATAATTAATCTTTTTTGTTAACAAGTGACTACCATCTTTGGAATATATGCATTTAGATGTATTTTGAACTAGTATACTGTTAGTTTTTGTTCATATCTTTTTGGCTCTCCTGAAGATAGCTGGCTGATGGGAGGGGAATTAATTTGATTTTATTTTAAAATAATTTTTAAAATTATTTCTTGATTTTTTTAAATTTTGTACTTTATATATACACATATAAAAATGTTGTTATTGACTGTATATTATTATTCATGGTTTCTTAAATAAATAAAGTTTTTTTAAAAAGAAAAATTTGCAACTGAGGCCAGAAGCTGAAATCAAGAATCAGCAACTAAAGTTACAAAAGGCTAGTGAAGAATGAAATAGATTATTGGATGGAGAAAAGAAAATACTAGATCATGAGGAAGAACATGACATGAATATGGCCAAAGTGAAATACCCAAAGGGCTAGCACCTAACCTTCCACCAGAGCAATGGGTACCGCAGCTACAAGGAAATAACATATCTTTCATTTAAATTTAAAGTTTCCTTTATTTTTTATAACTTTATTTATTTGACAAAAGTTAAAAGACAAATATTAAGTAAAGTATAGCGATAATACAATTTTTACCTATATACAACCACTCCCCTCTCATTCCCTCCCTCCCAACCTCCCCCCACCCACCCATCAATCTGCCAAAAAAATAGAATAATAATGAATGGACCTAAATTACTTATTTGTTGGTTTTTAATGCCGACAATGGTGCCAATCCCATCTAACAAATATCATATTTCCAAACCTACAATTTTCAAACATGGATTCTACATTTTAATAATTAAAGAATAATTATTATGCAAATTATAAGTTATATTTTCAAAGGAATGCAAATTCTCAATATAGTATGTCACCTTTGAACATTTAATTCAATATCATGCTTCCATGTAATTGCCATACATTTCCTATCAACTGCTGAAGCTAACCAGACATATGCCATTTCAAATTTATCTAATTTTAAACCCAAAGACAACATTTTAGCATATCCCAATAAAAATAAAAACGGATCAAGTGTTAGTTTGAATTTGAACAAACTTTCCAAAAACTCCATAATTTTGTACCAAAATGGCTGTACCTTTTCACAATGCCAAACTGAATGCAAAAAAAAGTACCTATTTCTTTTCAACATCTAAAACATAAATCTGAAGAACTAAATCCATATAATTTTATCTTCTTGGAAGTTCAATACAATTGGTGTAAAAAGTTATAATCAACCAAACTATATCTCACATTAATTAATCTTGTCATACTATCCTCACACATTGTCCTCCACTCCTGCTGAGATATTGGAATTGATAAATCATTTTCCCATTTAATTTTCATTTTATCCAAATCAGGTTTAGTCATCTTCTTCTGCAATAAATCATACATTTCTGAAATAAAACCTTTTTAACTCCATCAGTTAATAAACGTTCAAACTTAATTTTAATTCACGCTCTAAATTATCTAATAATCAAGTATATATTTGATCATTGATAATATGTAAACAATGACTTCGACGTAATCCCAAACTTTTGCTTTAATCTATTAAATGATAGAAACGATCCTTCTTCATAACAATCTCCCATTAACCTAAAACCCTTCCATTACCAAATTGTCAGATAATGATTATTCACAAAGAGAGAAAATAATTTATTCTGACATATTGGAGTATAAACAGAATGTTTACCAATAATTCCATTAATTTGATCCACATCTCCATCAAATGTTTTAATATGGGTAAATCATATTTTTGTAAAAGATATGCATTCCATTTATAAATGGATTGCTCTACATTTTGTTCAGAAACCTAGACCAATTCAACCTTAACACAACTGCAAGGTTGATTCTTATCAAATATCCTATTAATAAATTTCAACTGAGCTGCTGTAGAATAATTCTGATAATGTGGTAGTTGAAGTCCTCCTCGAGCCTATTTCCATGTCAACCTTCTAATGATACTCTTGATAACTTACATTTCCCTAATAATACTTGAACTGATGCATTTAATTCTCTAAATATTACTTTGGAAGTTCAATGGAATAGATTGAAAAGGATACTGTATACGAGGAACAATATTTATTTTCATACAATTGACTCGACCCAATAAAGTTACTGGTAAGTCAATAATGTCAACAGTAAGTCTTTCCACCTGTTTAAATCAAATTTAATTTTATTTAATAAAGGTACATAATTTAACTTTTAGAAATTATGATTATTAGCGTCAAAAAATATTCTCACATATTTAATCCTATTTGAACATCGAAATTGTGTCATCATCTTACAATCCAAATACTCGTCATCTGCTTCAGATAATAATTCACTCTTCTCTCAATTAACTTTATAATTTGGATTTCCTCATATTGCTCAATTGCTTTTGTAAATAACCCAAAGATTCCTTAGGCTGTGTTAAATATATTAAATCATCGTCTGCAAGTAGATTAATTTTGTATTCCTTAGGACATAGTTTAAGTACTTTAATATTAACATTTTGTCTAATCGCTAAAAAAAACAATGGTTCTACAGGTACTCAACGCTATTTCTGGACATCTAAAATCTGGTAAGTGGGGAGAGAGAGATGGCAGCGTGAGTTTGGTGGGTGAGGTGGAGTGAATGGTAATCGAGTTGATCAGTCAAGAGGGAAAGACCGGTAGCATGAGTTAGGTGGGCGATGGGGCAGACTTGCAGCATGAGTCAGGCAGGCGAAAGACCAGCAGTGCAAATCGGGCGGGAAAGTGACCACAGCGCAAGTCTGGTGGGTGTGGGAGATGGCATCATGACTGGAAGGGGTGAAGGTGGATACAGCAGCACAATTTGGGTGGTCTTAAATCTGGCTTTCCGAAATCTGGAAAAATTCGAAATTTGGAACACACTGTCCCCTGAGGATTCCAGATAAAGGATTGTGAACCTGTATTACCATCGCAAATAATTCTTGTGACAACGGGCATCCTTGTCTGGTCGATCTATTTAATGTAACTGAAGGTAATATTTCGCTGTTTTTCACCAACCTGGCAGATAAATTCTTATATAAAGCCATAACCCAATCAATAAAGATTCCCACCATCTTAAATTGATCTAAAACTTTAAATTAAAAAAAACTCCATTCCACTCTATCAAAAGCCTTTTCAGCATTTAAAGCTACTATTGATTTAGTTGCTTTCTAGAAACATTATCAATTGACTATTTTATCAGCAGAATATCTATTCTTTATAAATCCAGCCTGCTCTACATGAATCAACTGATGCAAAATAATTAGCTAATCTATTAGCTGCACGTTTACTACAATTTTAGTCTACATTCAATAAAGGAAAAGGTATATATGAACCAATTGTTAATGGGTCTCTATCTTTTTTTTCTGAATGACAGTAATTAGTGCCTTAGAAAAAGACTATGGAAAGAAACAATATATGTAACTTGTTTCAATATGTCTATAAAGACTGATAGAAATAAATCATAAAATTCTTTATAAAACTCAGAGGTAAATCTGTCTTCACTTAGTAATTTCCCACTGGGCATTGCCTGTAAAGCTTCTTTACTTTTGAAATCTGTAAAGTGCTTATCCAATTCATTTTATATTTTATTCCAATGACGGTAAGTTCAAATCTGACAAAAATTATTCAATTCGGTCATTATCCTGCACCACCACAGAAGTATACAAGTCCTCATAAAAGAAACAAAATTCTTCATTAATCTTCTGGGGTTTGTAGGTAATAACCAAACCTTCTCTAACTGTATATATTGTCCTAGAAATTGGTTCTAACTTCAACTGCCACAGCCCATAAAATAAATTTACTCTGTACTGAATTAGCATTTATATGTTTAAAAAAAAGTTTAATGTGGTCTCTAAAATATTCAGTAAATTCAGGTTGCTTTAACAACATGTATTAAATCTCCAATGATATGTAGTTTCTACATTTTAAGAACATTTACAAGAAATTAGAAGTAAAGAATGATCAGAAAAAAATCCTACTCTTGTATTCAGCATGAATAATTCTACATTGTCATTGTGCTGATATTAAAAATTAATCTATAATAGAAAAGAAATTCATGCCTGGATGAATAGAAAGACAACATTATCTCTGTCGAGTTTCATATTCTCCAGATCTCAACCAAATTTAAGACCTTCATAATTGTTGACAATTGCTTAGCCATCTTTGTTCTCTTTCAAGTTGTTGGAGATTTGTCGCATAAATGATCCATACAGTAGTTAAAATCACCTCCCAACAAAACATTCTCATTCGCTTGATTCAGACTTTTAAACGTTTCCATTACAAACACATCATCATCCACATTGGGTGCATAAACATTCATCAATGTCCACGCTTCAGCATAAATGTTACAATTTATGACCAGAACTCTCCCTGCTGTTGCAAATCTGAATTCAATGCAAACGGTAACTTTTTATGTATTAGAATAACCACTCCTCTCATTTTGGAATTGAAGAAAGATACTATTACATGCCCAACTCAGTCTCTTTTCAATTTTTGATGTTCTCTTTCAGTCAAATGTGTTTTTTTTTAAGAAGCTAATATCAATCTCCGCCCTCTTTTTTTCTGGGAATTTATACAGCAAGACACCGAATCATCTCACAATCCTGACAGCACAATCATCAAATAAGACCTGACCGTGGAGATTGACCTGGAAAAGATTTTTTCCTTATTGCTTGGTATGCTCTATCTAATTCCCAACAATCGGGAAAAGCTTCAATTCCCAACACCTCAGGTATCTACCTTTGAAAACATTTTACAGGTTCCGGTCCTTCCATATCTGCTGGAAGTGCCACAATCTTGATATTATTATGTCAACTCAGATTTTCCATTGAATCTATCTTCTTCAAAATTATTCATGCTGATTGTTTCAGGAATCATGTTATTCTCCCACATTCTCAATAGCCCTCAGATTTTACTATTCGACAGCACACTAGCAACATTTGACAAATCCTCTATAGAGAAATATTATTTATTGAATATTTTATTTCTCATTTGTTAATGCTTCTGGAAAGAGTTTATCCAAAACTATTATTAAACATTTATTTTAATAAGAAAAAGTTTAACATTACATATGTTGAAAGAAGAGATGCAGATGTTGTTGAAAATTTTCAATAAATATTTAGTTAGGCCCTCGACTTAGTCCAAGTTTTTAATTTTGGCCCTCCATGAATTTGAGTTTGACACCCCAGCCCTAACCATTTTATTCAAATCTCGAAAAAAAATTATAAAGTAAATACGGAATAGATTGAAACAAATATTGTATACGCGGAAAGATATTCATCTTAATTGTATTTATCATACCCATTAAATTAATAGGTAAATCTTTCCATTTGATCAAATCAGTTTTAAATTTTTTCATTGACAGAACATAATTTAATTTATATAAAGATTGATAATTAACATTCAAAATTATACCCAAATATTTAATTTGATCAGTCCATTTCAAATTAATAATATTCTTATAAACTGAATAATCTCCTTCACTTACTGGTAATAATTCACCTTTTTCCCAATTAATTTTATATCCAGAAAGATATCCATATTGTATGAAACACTCCTCCAAGTGCAAAAGTGACTGAGCTGGGTTTATTAAATACACCAATATATCATCAGAAAATAAATTAATTTTATACTTCTCGTCTAAAACTTTCATTCCTTTTATCTGTGTATTTTGTCTTATCAATTCTGCTAAAGGTTTAATCACTAACGCAGACAATGCCGGTGATAAAGGACAACCTTGATGAGTTGATGAAGATAGCTTAAAGGGTTCCAAAATCAAACCATTCATCAATACTCTAGCTACTGGTTTACTATATAGAGCCCTAATCCAATCAATAAAAAAAGGACCAAACTTGAATTTCTCCAAAGCTTTAAACAAAAAGTTCCATTCAACTCTATCAAATGCCTTTTCTGCATCTAGAGATATCACCATCGGATGATCTGAAGATTGTCAAAATCTATTAATCAAAGTAATCACGCAGAAAATGTTATCTGAAGCATATCTATTCTTTATAAAAACCTGTTCAATCCATATGAATCAACTTAGGTAAAATTTTAGCCAATCTATTCGCTAATATTTTAGCTATTATTTTATAATCTACATTTAACAACGAAATTGGTCAATATGAAGATACCTTCAAAGGATCTCTATCTTTTTTTGGATTCAAGTAATTAAAGCACTAGAACGAGACTCAGGCAATTCATAATGTTCTCCAACTTGACGTCATACATCCCCAAACACTGTAGGTAAATTATCATAAAAGATTTTATAAAATTCAACTGAAGATCCATCATCACCAGGCAATTTACCTTTCAGCATTTCCAGCATAGCCATTTTAATTTCTGAATCAGTAAATGGTTCTTCTAACTCCTGTATATCTGCATCCTCTAATATCTGTAAATTCAACTGTGATTAAAAAAAAAAGATTAATCGATCCAATTTCTTGTTTTCCTTCAGATGTATATAACTTTTTTTATAAAATGAGAAAAAATCATCATTAATCGCACGGTTTATAAGTAATAAGGGAATTCTGTCTAACAGCATTAATAGTCTTCAAAATCTGTTCTTTCTTTAATTGCCATGCCAGTACCTTATGTGCTTTCTCTCCCCATTCATAATACCTTTCCTTAGTCCTATTAATCACACATTCAAATTGATAAGATTGCAAATATTATATTCCAATTTCAACCTAGATAATTCTATTTTCTGATCTTCTGTAGCATCTTTCTGAAATTCATTTTCTAACTCATCAACCTATTTGTCTAATTCAAAACTCTGATTTAATTGATTCTTCTTTATTTTAAAAGTATAACTAATTATTTGTCCTCTCAAATACGCTTTCATAGCATCCCATAATACAAACTTACTTTGAACAGAATTAGAATTTTCTTTAAAAAAAAATTAAGTTGTTTTTACAAAAAATCCATAAAGTCCATATTTTTAACAACATTGTATTAAACCTTCAATGATAGGCCACTTAGATTTTCTCAGAAGTTGCATATGTAAAATATAACAAAGAATGATCTGAAATCACCCTACTTTTATATTTCGCTTGTTGTATTTTCCCTTGTAAATGTGCCGATACTAAAAAGAAGTCAATCCTTGAAAAAGATTCATGACGAGATGAATAAAAAGAAAAATGTTTCTCTGTCGGATTAAGACATCTCCAATTAACTACTAAATTAATATCTTTCATCAACGCTTGAACCTGAACTGCCATCTTGTATTTCTTAATTTTCTTCAGAGATTTATTTAATAAAGTTTCGAAAACACAATTAAAATCACCACCAACTAAAATATTATCATTAGCCTGACCCAAACATAAATATGCATCTGAAATAAATATTTCATCATCTACATTTGGGGCATAAATATTAAGTAAAGTCCAAAATTCACTAAAAATCTTACAATTCAATTTAAGAATACATCCTGCCTTTTCCTCCATTGATTGTAATTCAATAGATAAATTTTTATGTATCAAAATTGCTACACCTTTAGCCCTAGAATTAAATGAGAAAGAATATACATGCCCAACACAGTCCCTCTTTAATTTCATACTTTCCTTCACATTCAAATGTGTTTCTTGTAAAAAAGCAACATCAATTTTCATTTTCTTAATATATGCCAAAAGTCGCTTACACTTTATCAGACTGTTTATTCCTCGAACATTGAAAGTAGCAAACCTCACCTTTGACATATCTACTATTGTTACTAAATACCAATAATATCTTTATATGAAAACTCAAATCAACGTATATAGGCCCTTCAATAGGAGAAAAAATAATCACAAATTAAAAATTAACAAAATAAAAATAAAATTAAAAAAATAATAATAAAAAAGAAAACCCCCATATCCAAAGGTAGTAATCCCCTAACAAAAAATTGGGTGTGGGTCACCCACCCGTGGCTGATGACTAGTAAAAAACTTAGAGCAAATCTCTCCCTCCCCAGCCAAACAACCAATAACATCAAAATATCATAATAACAAAAAAAATAGAGTAAGAAAAAAAAATCTTCTTTTATCCAAGAGATTCCAATCTCGAACATCCCTTTTCAGAAGAGGTTGGACTCATTCCATTCCCGTTTTTCCCATTTCTGCCATTTCCTCCGTTTCCAGAACAAACAGATTTTTCTTTAGGAGATGATGGTGGACTACATTGTTGTTCTCTTGCATCTGGCAATGAATCAGCAAAAATCATTGCTTCATGATCATTTTCAAAAACACTGAAATTGATAGTCTCCATAAAACACCTTCACTGCAGGGTAGAAAAAAGTGGACTTATAACTTTTACGCCACAAAGCTTCTTTAACTGGATTAAATTGACGTCGATGTTGAATGACCTCTTGACTCAAATCAGGGTAAAAGAAAACTCTGTTATTCTGAATCAATAAAGGAGTTTGTCATTGTCTCACATTCTGCACTGCAAGTCGAAGTATTGCTTGTCTGTCCAAATAATTCAAACATCGAATGATTACTGGTCTCAGTTGTTGACCAGCTGAGGGTGTTCTTCTTAGAGCTCTATGGGCTCTTTCCAATACCAATCCCTCAGAAAATAAATCTTGCCCTAATACTTGTGGGATCCAGTCTTTAAAGAAACGAAGAGGATCTTGTCCTTCTATACCTTCTGGCAAACCAACAATTTTCACATTATTCCTTCTGCTTTGATTCTCCAAGTAATCTATTTTCCTCTCTAGCTCCTTCTCGTGTTCTCCCAATTCTATGACTGATTTTTCAACCTTCATCACTTTTTCTGTGTTAGAAGCCACTTGTTGTTTACAGTCCAAAAAAGAAGTCTGTATTTTTTTTAAATTCTTCATAAGATGCACCCACATGTGTCTTAACCATATTTAATTTTGAACTTATACTAGCTGTCATTTGAGCCATTTCATTCATTTGAGATGTCAAAGGCTTAATAACAGTTTGGACAACATCATTTAATTGCATACACTGTAGGTCAGAAAATCTTAGCCCTGCTCTCTCTGATGTAGACAGAACAAGGTAACAGCAACTCCTGCTGCAACTCAACAGAAGGCATTTTAAAAGTTTTACTGCGGGTCTGGACTCCCATTGACGGCACTCTGACTTCCTCAGGGAGTCGCCGCTGGTGTCCCCCCCCCCCCCCCCCCACATTTCGTTGTTTTTTCATGAAATCACGAAGAAAAGCAATTTCTTCAGATTGAAGTGCTTCCTGATGCATTTCCAGCAATGGGGTCATCTTCCTGGGTGCTCCCTCTGTTGAAATCGAAAGGCTTTCCAAATCGGGGTCCACTTCTTGGGAACACACACCTTCTTCCAGAGAACAAGTAATTCGAGTACCAAACTTCACTTGGTGAGTAATAGACATTTTTTTCAACTCCCACAGGCAGTCTTTGAGGTCGAGACACTGAAGAGATTAAGCCTGAGGCTGTATCAAGTCGTCTAGGCCCCAAATCTTCAACACTTCAAAAATGTAACTCCTTCTGCACTTGAGGTTTAATCTTTTTACTATTAGTGGCCATAATAATTCCTTGATACTTTAAACTATAATTTAAAAAGTTTAAACTTGAAAAAAAAGTTAAAAAACAGATACTTAAAAGTCTGGCGAGAGAGGTCAAGATTACACGTCTGGACTCTGTGCCATCTTGCCACGCCCCCCCCCCCCCCAGATTTATGTTTTAGATGTGTTAAAGTGACTGCATCTTTTTTAAACTCAGTCTGGCTTTGTGAAATCGTGAAACCTTTCTGTGGTCGAATTTTGAAATTTTTGTTCAAGTTTGAACTTCATCCTATGTTAATTTTAGTTAGAAACAGTAAAACATTGATTTTGGGTTTAAAATGGGAGAAGTTTCCACTTGCACTAATTTGATTGGCCTTAGCAGTGGCTAAGAAGTATATAGCAATTACCTTGAAAACTGAAATTGAGCTCAATATCCAGAGATGACATGTCAAGTTGCAATCGTATATTCCATTGAAAAGATAACTTACAGCTTATATGATAATTATTCTTTTATTATTAAAGTGTAGGATTCGTATATGAAATATATAGGTTTAGTGGTGTTACAAGGTTTTTTTTTTAAAAGAGACGGCACACTGCACTGCAATGAATAAATAACCAACCATTTACATGTCAACTCCATTACACTTTATTTGGAGTAGTTTGTAGGAGATAGGGTACAAGGGAGGAAAGGGGGAAATACTTTGTATATCAGTATTTTCTAACATGTCTGTAAAATTTAATAAATAAAATATACAAAAATAGGAAGCATTAAAGCAAAACCCTAAAGTTAGTGATAGACTCGCTCTTCCGCACTTCCAATTTTACTGTTAGGAGGCACATATACAGAAGCTATATTACTCTGTAGATTTCCCTGCACTCTTTTGGAGTAAACAGGGAGAGACGTTTTTTTTTAATCATCATCTTTGGCCGCTATAGTATATTCTTCATTGCCGACAATACCCACAAAGCACACCGACAGCCTAATGATGATCAATATGCTTTTAAATAAGATTCCAGATGAGATCCCACTTTCATTGGGCAGCGACATTTTTTCAGGGTTCCTTTAATAATAATCACTTATTTTTCACCTTTCGCCATTCATTCTTTCTTTAATACATGGCAAACTAAAAGTATCAAATGCCTTCAAGGACTTAGTGCATACAGCGCTTAGCACCTTTACCTCTCTATCACATCTATGGCCTTCCTGCAAAACAACTATTTTGTTACTTTCAGCTGCAACAATTGACTTCAAAGTTTTTCCCAAGCTTCTCTCAGTTACCTACCAATCAACCCTGGGAAGATCTAAAATCAGTTACCTGTGAGTGAGAGGGACAATTTCAAAAAGTATAGCCTTATCCAGTCAATTCAAAGTTCATCAGCATAGGAGCAAGAACTGGAAATTGAAATGAAGGAGAAACTGTGGAAAGATGTGGTTTTGAAAATTTGTTGTAGGAACTATTGCACTCACTTAGGACTTACTCAGTTCAAGGTGATGTGCAGGGACCCTTTTTGAAATCCAGAATGTCAACCATTCATCATGAAATAGAGGACAAATAAACTTGGTGCAATAGCTGCCTTTCCCATCTAGACACATATTTTATTCATGCCTTAAAATACAAGCGTTTAGAGCAGAGTATATAGCACTTTATCCAAAATATTGAAAGTTAATTTGCAAAGATTCCCGTTCACTTAAATATTTTGAATCTCCAACACCTACCTAAATTACCTGAGGAAGCACGTGATGAGGTTAATATCTTGTTCCACTGGAAGTTTGATAGAGGACCGTATATTTTCATATCACACAATGGGTTCAGGATATTGTTTTCTTTATGAAACTGTAGGAAATCAAGTATTTGTCACCATATAAGATCCACGGGAATATGAGAACAGCCACCACCCATATTGCTTTTCCACAGGGAATATTAAGACCTTTAAAATATTTCTTATTTTTTAATCAATTTTAATACTAGATATTTAATCAGATATTTAGTCCATCTAAACTGAGCAAATGCTTTATATTGCTCATAGTTCCCTTCAACAAATGGCATCATTTCACTTTTATCACAATTAATTTTATACCCTGATATCATACCATGTTCCTGTAACATTTTATACCACACAGCCTACATATTCTGTGGTTCTGTCATATAAATTAAAACATCATCCACAAAAATACTTATTTTATATTCTTCTTTATTTACCATAATTCCCTTAATTTTTACTTCCTGTCTCATCCATTGTGCTAATGACTCAATTGCTGAAATAAACAATGCAGAATACAGGAGACAACCATGTCTTGCAAATCCAGTTGAAGAAAAAGGTGAAGTGAGTTGTCTATTAGTTATCATTTGGATTAATCCAATTAATACACGTTGGTCCAAATTGAAACTTTTCTGAAACATTAAACAATTAATTCCATTCTAAAATATCAAATTATTTCACTGCATCTAAAGGTAGAACCAACGCTGGATGTTACTGTTCATGAGCATTGTGTATTAAGCTAGTCAACTTTGCTACTTTTCAGCCGAATATCTATTCTTCATAAATCCAGATTGGTCTGAATGGACCAGACTGAGTAAATAATCATTTATTCTATTTGCCAAAACCTTCACTACAATTTTATAATCAACATGTAACAATGATATGGGTCTATAAGATTCTGGCTTTAATAAATTCCTATTTTTCTTAGGTAAGACTGTTATAACTGCATTAGAAATTGATTTAGGTAAAGCACATATTAACGTAGCTTGTTTTCACAGTTCTATTAGTAAGGCAGTTGTAATTCAGGATTTAAGCCATGTTTTCTGCTCCTGCAAAGCTGAGAATCAGTAACCTCCTTGAGACTCAGCGGACATAAACTAAATTCGACCATGGGGCCCAGAGATGCACATATATGACAAAAAGACATCTGGTACCAAGAACGTTTAATCTTCCTGCTTGTTAGCTGGTTGCTGTTTGAGATTGATGAGATTTGGTTGGTCACCGACTGTCAAGAGAGAACTCGCAGCTAAGTAGATCATTGTATTCAAAGTGATAAGATAGAAAGTTGTAGAATTTGATAGAAGCATAGGCTGCTCAGTAATCTGAGAAGATTGGAATAGGTACTTGGGTCAGCAGTTTTTGGGTAATATAAGCCATGGTCCCACTGCTGAAGTTTCAGATTTTCTGGGTGGTCGCAACATCTCTCAGCAAGAAGAAAAACTTCTAGAGTCCAACCAACATCCAGGTCGGGGGAGGTGGAGAAGCTGCTACCGGCACCCCAGCAACCTACTACCAGTGTGCGGTCGTTGCCTCGCTTCAGCAGTTGGGACCAATCCAGGCATTGATAAGTATAATTGGGAAAGGCTTGCATATTGTAGTTTGAAATCAGTTTAAGATTTTGTAATAAAGATTTATATAAACTGAAGTGCACTCAGCGTGTCTGTCTATTTTCTTTTGGTAGCTCAAACACTCTGACCAATCTTAAACCAAAAAGGTGAGAGTTACAAGTTTACCCAGGACAATTGGCATAGTCGGCAGGATTGGTCTTGAGATGTTTTCCCGAAAGAAAGAGGTGAGCCTTGAACAGTTCTTGATTCCAGGATGGACTTCCAAAGATGATGGATTTGGCATGTTGGCCAATACCCTATCATTGTTGGGACCACTAATTAGTTGGGATGAGAGGTTAGATCCATCAAGTGTGCCTCTGGGAGAGCGGGTTGCCACTCTCCTTCATAACAATTACAGCACAGAAACAGGCCATTAGGCCCTTCTAGTCCGCACCGAACCAAACACCCCTTTCTAGTCCCACCTCCCTGCACAATGCCCATAACCCTCCATCTTCTTCTCATCCATATACCTGTCCAACCTTTCCTTAAATAATACAATTGACTCCGCTGCCACTATTTCTCCCGGAAGATGATTCCACACAGCTACCACTCTCTGAGTAAAGAAGTTCCCCCTCATGTTACCTCTAAACCTCTGCCCCTTAATTCTTAACTCATGTCCTCTTGTTTTAATCTTTCCTCCTCTTAACAGAAATAGTCTATCCACATCCATTCTGTCTATCCCTTTCATAATCTTAAATACTTCTATCAAATCCCCTCTCAACCTTCTACGCTCCAAAGAATAAAGACCCAATCTGTCCAATCTCTTCCCATACTCCAGATGCTTAAACCCAGGCAACATTCTGGTAAACCTTCTCTGCACTCTCTCCACTCTGTTTATATCCTTCCTATAATTAGGCGACCAGAACTGCACACAGAACTCCAAATTAGGCCGCACCAACGTCTTATACAATCTCAACATCACCTCCCAACTCCTATATTCCATGTAATGATTGATAAAGGCCAGCACACTAAAAGCCTTCTTCACCACCCTATTCACGTGAGTTTCTACCTTCAGGAAACGATGTACCGTTACTCCTAAATCTTTCTGCTCTTCTGTATTCCTCAATGCTCTCCCATTTACCACATATGTCCTATTCTGATTCTTCTTACCGAAATGAAGCACCTCACACTTATCAGCATTAAATTCCATCTGCCATTTTTCAGCCCACTTTTCTAAGCAGCCCAAATCCCTCTGCAATCCTTGAAAACCTTCTTCATTATCCACTATTCCACCTATCTTAGTATCGTCTGCATATTTACTAATCCAATTCACCACCCCATCATCTAGATCATTAATGTATATAACGAACAACAATGGGCCCAATACAGATCCTTGAGGCACACCACTGGTCACCGGCCTCCAACCTGACAGACAATTATCCACTACCACTCTCTGGCCTCTCGCTTTCAACCAATGTTCAATCCATTTGACTATCTTAAAATTTATACCTAAAGACTGCACCTTCCTAACTAACCTTCCATGTGGTACCTTATCGAAGGCCTTACTGAAGTCCATATAGACAACATCCACTGTGCTACCCTCATCCACATTCCTAGTCACCTTCGAGAAAGTAAATTTCCTGTTAAAAAGGGGACACTGATGGACGGTTTTTGGCTGCTGGCCACAGCCTTACGCCGCACCTTTCAGCGTGAAGCAGATTTCGTTCAGCGAGAAGTAGAATCCCAGCACAAGAGAGTGCAACTAGAGGAGGAGATAGAAGCCATGCGACAACGCAGTTCCATGATGAGCGAGATTATTCGCACCAGTCAGGACCGAGCCAAAGAATGGGAGGATAAGCATGCCCAAACTATCTACTGTAATATTAAACTCCAGCAGCAGCTCTGTGCAGATAAGGAAAAGCAAGGGGTAGAACCCAATCCACATCATATTCGTGCCATGATAAGGAATGGCGACGATCCTGATGTAATTGATGAGTGAGACGGGAATATCTGGAATGATGACAATGGTAATAATGCAGATACCCCTCGGCATGTGCCTGACATACTCATCCTCCACCTGCTGTTCATGTCCGCCCTGTAAGGCAGCGGACTTCCCAAACAGACAGAGACAGAGAGGGGTGTGATGTAATGGTAAAGATTGAAGGGATAGATGCCCTGGCCTCCCAAGCGGACCCAAGGGAAGGTACCTGCTCGATGACCACCTCCCGTCCTCTGGGTAGAGGGCCCTGTGCGCCAAAGTGGGTACAGGGTTAAGGAGCAGTCAACAATACGTGACTTCTCTATAAAAGAGCTGGCCGCCATTGCAGATCGATTTAGGCAAAAGATGGGAGAAGCTCTGGTGGCCTGTCTCCTGCATGTTTAGGAACAAGGATGGGGTAAAGTATATTTAACCCCTGAGGAATTGTTGTGATTTTGAACGTTGACTACTGATATCTGGGTCACTGCTGAGCTACGTGGTAGAATGAGAGGGGTGGATTACTTACTTGCCACTCTAGGGGATGCCCTTTTACGAGTATACCCGTCACCACTAGATTGGGATTTACGTTTGCAGAACAATTGGGGTACCCCAGAGGAAGATATAGCAGTAATTCATCAACAGGCCCTGGCCTCTGCCTTTATGCAGGGCGCTTGAAGCTGTGGGTACATGGGGGGAGCCCTGATGAAGAGATGTTCACGGCCGGAATGCATACCCGATTGGTTCGTTCCACTCAACCCACTATACGGGGACTGGTTGTGTCTGTGTTTGGTTTGTGTCTGAGGAGGTGCATGCCTTATCTGGGTTTCGAGAATTAGAGTTGGGAGGTCAAATCCACTCACGTACAACCCAGGTTAATTCAGACAAGCAGGATGGAAGGAGAGGGGCTGCTGCTAATAATGGACCGACAAGAAAGGAGCTTTCTCTAACCTTGTTAAAGTTAGGCGCACCTAAAAGTGATATTGATGGTAAACCTACCGCGGTCCTTTATGCCCTTTATAAGAGGAAGGCAGGGGAACATCATCCCCAGCTGCTGAGTCCTCCTGGCCCAGCTGTGCCTTCTGCTCCAACTGCTACTCCAATCGAGCCAGCTTCCAGTTACCCGTGATGAGATACAACAATTGGTTAAAAAGGCTCTTATGGTTAATACTAGCATGTGGTCCTGGAAGCCCCCGAACCCTACTAAGGCATGAGGGTGTGGGCAGGATTCCCGTGTCTACTCCATTGAGATACTGTGAATACATGGGAACCCATGGCCCTGCATACCATTAACAATCCACTGGGGTTGGGGTAATGACCACCAATATTTGGCTTTGGTCGATACCACTGCAGAGCACTCGGTGATTCCTTGTAACCCTGACCTCTGGACTGGACCGACATTTCGAATAGAGGGGATGCGAGGAGCAATCACCCTAGGAGAGGAAATAAAAGTTTGCGCCATGGTGCGTGATGGCCCTTCCCCTGTATGGATACATGCCCTGGTGGCTGCCACTGATGAGTGTATCCTGGGTATCAATATGTTGGTCGGTACGGCCCTTAATACTAGCCAAGTGGGATTTGCATTTGGAATTTGGACTATTACAAAAAGACAAGTGGTGGGTTGGGCTTAGTGGGATCCTCACCATCTGTCCTCCCCAGAAACCAGTATGCATTCCCTGGAGGGCAGGAAGGGATTACTGCCACCATCGATGCTTTGCAAGAAGAAGGGGTAGTGAGGCCTGCACCGTCGCCCTTTAATAGCCCTGTTTGGCCGGTCCAGAAGCCAGATGGCTCCTGGAGCATGACAGTTGATTATCGTTTTTTGAACAAACATGTCCCAACTCTTGCTTTGGCAGTTCTGGACATTTTTGCCCTTATTGAAAACATTGCTACTGGGAACTCAGGAACATGGTATGCTGTCATTGATCTCGCTAATGGCTTCTTCAGTATTCTTATAGCTGAGGTCTCACAGGATCAGTTCGCCTTTACCTGGAAGGAGTGCCAGTATAATTTCACCTGCCTCGCTCAGGGCGATGTACACTCTCCCACTATTTGCCATAGCCTACTTGCCCATGATTTGGAGGCTGTGCCATTATCGCCTTCTCTCTCGATCCACCATTATTTTGATGATTTGATGATCCAAGGGGCCACGGAGGAGATGGTGCAGGAAGGTATGGAGAGTGTCCAAGATACCCTGATGCAAAGAGGGAGGGCCATTAACCCCGCCAAGGTGCAGGGCCCATCCCAGATTGTTATTTTCCTTGGAATTCAGTGGCATGCTGGAGAACAGATGGTTCCCGATAAAGTTCACAATAAGATCGCAGTCTTGGCTACTCCAACTAGCAAAAAAGAGACCCAATGTTTCCTCGGGTTATTGGGATACTGGCGACGCCATATTCCACATTTAGCATTGCTTTTATGTCCTCTATACAAGATTACCTGAAAGAAAGCAGACTTTTTATGGGGTAACGATCAGGAAAGGGCATTCCAGTCTGCCAAGAAGGCTATTCTTCAGGCCCTGCCCATTGCTCCCCCCATCCCAGATACCCACTGCGAACTACAGGTCTCCATTACTGATCATGTGGCCTCCTGGAGCCTTTGGCTGAACCGAGAGGGCCGCCGAATGCCACTGGGCTTCTGGTCATGAACCATGCCCGAGGCTGCCACTCGTTATTCTGCTGGAGGCGGAAAGAATGACAGGCAGTTGCGACCTACACTCCAACAGAACAAGAGGACGCCTGGTTTACTGATGGTAGCAGCCGGTGGGTGCAAGGAAAACAGAAGTGGAAGGTGGTGGCATAACATCCCAGGTTGGGAACTCACTTATCAGAGGAGGGGGATGGTGGATCCCGCCAGTATGGTGAGTTGAAAGTGGTCACTTTACCACTAGACCACCATGATCACTCTCTTCGCCTGTTTACCTATTTCTGGGCTGTGGCTAATGGACTAATGGTATGGATGCCTGATTGGCAAAAGAACGACTGGCTGATACAATACCATCCAGTATGGGGTAAACAGTTGTGGCACCTGTTGTGTGATGCTTCCCACCATCGTGACATAACCATATATCACGTTGACGCCCATACCAATGCGACAACGAACATGGCACAACATAATGCAGTAGCAGATCAGCTTGCCTCTATCAGCCGTGCCGATACTGTCCCCCTGGGTCGATGGGCACATGAACAGAGTGGCCATTTGGGGGAGAATGGATCATCTATGTGGGCCCGTACAAATGCCTTACCCATCCATCAGGATGATGTCTGCATGGTCGTGCATACATGCCCAGCATGCCAGCTTGTGAAGTCCCACACTATTCCTCCTGGTCCACATGGCCGAATAAGATGGGGAACTCACTTGACTGCGTTCTGGAAAATTGAGTACATAGGCCCCATGCCAGATTGTATGGGTAAACGTTACATCCTAGTAATGGTTGACACTTTTTGGGCCTGGTTTTTTGTTTTTTCACCAAGACAGCTGACCAAGCTAGCACTATCCAAGAATTAAAGCATTTAATTTCTCGTTATGATGCAGGGAGAGCAGCGGCGGCCTCGGCCCCAGTCCGGGCAGTATGGACAAACCTAGGAGGGGAGGCAGACCCCTCCAGCCTGGGTAAGAAACCTGCATTGGAGAAGGCCACTCCGATATAAAACCTACGACCCAAGGACCTCGCTGCCACGTCCCAGCTTGCTTGGCCACGGCACACGAACCATGGGTGTAAAGGGTGGGGCCAGTACTGCACACACTGCACTCCACCTAAAAGCTTCTTTGCGCAGGCCCAAGGACAGGTCCATGTCCTCCCCCTCCATGTCCTCCCCCTCAAAAGATGCTCACAAACTCAAGCTAGCATGCTGGGAACATCAGAACCATGCTAGACAAGGCTGACAGCCACCGACCTGAACGTCGGTCTGCCCTCATTGCACATGAACTCCTCAGACTTGACATCGACATAGCCGCTCTCAGTGAAGTCCGCCTGGCAGATGTAGGCAGCCTCCAAGAACATGGTGCGGGATACACACTCTACTGGTCTGGCAAGCCTTTGGATGAACAATGCCTATCTGGTGTAGGCTTCATGGTCAAGAACTCCATTGCCTCCAAACTCAAAAACCTTCCGACAGGCCACTCGGACCGGATCATGTCCATGTGACTCCCCCTTCAAAACAAGCGTCGCATCACCCTCATCGGTGTCTATGCTCCAACCCTCCAGGCGGAACCAGCAGAAAAGGACAAGTTCTACACTGACCTGCGCAACCTCATTCAACGCACCCCTACAGCCGACACGGTTGTCATCCTTGGTGACTTCAATGCTCGCGTCGGCAAAGACTCAGAAACCTGGCCAGGAATCCTGGGCAAGCATGGCGTTGGCAAGTGCAACGACAATGGGTGCCTCCTGTTGGAGCTCTGCGCAGAATAGCGGCTTGTCATTACAAACATCCTTTTTCAGCAGAGGGACAGCCTTAAGACTACCTGGATGCATCCCCGATCCAAACACTGCCACCTCCTGGACTACATCCTGGTGCGAGAAAGTGACAAACGAGATGTGCTCCACACCAGGGTCATGCCCAGCGCGGAATGCCACACTGACCACCGGCTGGTTCGCTGCAAGCTCAACCTTCACTTCAAGCCAAAGCCCAGAAACAGTAAAGCCCCCAGAAAGAGGTTCCATGTTGGAAACCTGCAGTCAGACGAAGTGAGAGGAAACTTCCAGGCAAACCTCAAAGCAAAGCTCGACGATGCAATCCACCTCACGGACTCGTTCCCTGAAACCCTCTGGGATCAGCTGAAGACTACCATACTGCAATCCACTGAAGAGGTACTGGGCTTCTCCTCCAGGAATAACGAGGACTGGTTCGACGAAAACAGCCAGGAAATCCAGGAGCTGCTGGAAAAGAAGCGTGCTGCCCACCAGGCTCACCTTACAAAGCCGTCCTGTCCAGAGAAGAAACAAGCCTTCCATCGTGCATGCAGCCATCTTCAGTGCAAACTTTGGGAGATCCAAAATGAGTGGTGGACTAGCCTCGCCAAGCGAACCCAGCTCAGTACGGACATTGGCGACTTCAGTGGTTTCTACAAGGCTCTAAAGGCTGTGTACGGCCCCTCACCCCAAGTCCATAGCCCGCTGCGCAGCTCAGATGGCAAAGTCCTCCTCAGCGACAAGATCTCTATCCTCAACCGATGGTCAGAACACTTCCAATCTCTTTTCAGTGCCAACCACTCAGTCCAAGATTCCGCCCTGCTCCAGCTCCCTCAACAGCCTCTAAGGCTAGAGCTGGATGAGGTCCTCACCCAGGATGAGACATATAAGGCAATCGAACAACTGAAAAGTGGCAAAGCAGCAGGTATGGATGGAATCCCCCCCAGAGGTCTGTAAGGCTGGCGGCAAAACTCTGCATGTCAAACTGCATGAGTTTTTCAAGCTTTGTAGGGACCAAGGAAAACTGCCTCAGGACTTTCGTGATGCCACCATCATCACCCTGTACAAAAACAAAGGCGAGAAATTAGACTGCTCAAACTACAGGGGAATCACGCTGTTCTCCATTGCAGGCAAAAACTTCACTAGGATTCTCCTAAATAGAATAATACCTAGTGTCGCCGAGAATATTCTCCCAGAATCACAGTGCGGCTTTCGCACAAACAGAGGAACTACTGACATGGTCTTTGCCCTCAGACAGCTCCAAGAAAAGTGCAGAGAACAAAACAAAGGACTCTACATCACCTTTGTTGACCTCGACACCGTGAGCAGGAAAGGGCTTTGGCAAATACTAGAGCGCATCGAATGCCCCCTAAAGTTCCTCAACATGGTTATCCAACTGCACGAAAACCAACAAGGTCGGGTCAGATACAGCAATGAGCTCTCTGAACTCTTCTCCATTAACAATGGCGTGAAGCAAGGC
This sequence comes from Narcine bancroftii, assembly GCF_036971445.1. Taxonomy (NCBI): domain Eukaryota; kingdom Metazoa; phylum Chordata; class Chondrichthyes; order Torpediniformes; family Narcinidae; genus Narcine; species Narcine bancroftii. The sequence goes on from NC_091471.1 coordinate 229,513,237, forward strand.
TATGTTGTCGCGCCAACCCTCTTTTCAATTTTCTTCAGCATGATGCTGAACCAAGCCAAAAAAGACCTTCAACAATGAAGATGCTGTTTACATCCGGTACCGCACGGATGGCAGTCTCTTCTATCTGAGGCGCCTGCAAGCTCACACCAAGACACAAGAGAAACTTGTCCGCGAACTACTCTTTGCAGACGATGCCGCTTTAGTTGCCCATTCAGAGCCAGCTCTTCAGCGCTTGATGTCCTGTTTTGCGGAAACTGCCAAAATGTTTGGCCTGGAAGTCAGCCTGAAGAAAACTGAGGTCCTCCATCAGCCAGCTTCCCACCATGACTACCAGACGACCCCCCCCCCCCCCACATCTCCATCGGGCACACAAAACTCAAAACGGTCAACCAGTTTACCTATCTCGGCTGCACCATTTCATCAGATGCAAGGATCGACAACAAGATAGACAACAGACTCGCCAAGGCAAATAGCGCCTTTGGAAGAATACACAAAGGAGTCTGGAAAAACAACCAACTGAAAAACCTCACAAAGATAAGCGTATACAGAGCCATTGTCATACCCACACTCCTGTTCGGCTCCGAATCATGGGTCCTCTAACGGCATCACCTACGGCTCCTAGAACGCTTCCACTAGTGTTGTCTCCGCTCCATCCTCAACATTCATTGCAGCGCCTTCATCCCTAACGTCGAAGTACTCGAGATGGCAGAGGTCGACAGCATCGAGTCCACGCTGCTGAAGATCCAGCTGCGCTGGGTGGGTCTCGTCTCCAGAATGGAGAACCATCGCCTTCCCAAGATCGTGTTATATGGCGAGCTCTCCACTGGCCACCGTGACAAAGGTGCACCAAAGAAGAGGTACAAGGACTGCCTAAAGAAATCTCTTGGTGCCTGCCACATTGACCACCGCCAGTGGGCTGATATCGCCTCAAACCGTGCATCTTGGCGCCTCACAGTTCGGCGGGCAGCAACCTCCTTTGAAGAAGACCGCAGAGCCCACCTCACTGACAAAAGACAAAGGAGGAAAAACCCAACACCCAACCCAACCAACCAATTTTCCTCTGCAACCGCTGCACCCGTGTCTGCCTGTCCCGCATCGGACTTGTCAGCCACAAACAAGGCTGCAGCTGACGTGGACATTTACCCCCTCCATAAATCTTTGTCCGTGAAGCCAAGCCAAATATGATGTACCAGAGGAGATTCAGTCTGTGATTGGACAACTGAAAACAGTATCTTTTGGGTCTACCATATTCTTTATTACCCGGACACTGCCGGGTTAGTTGAATGAATGAACGGCTTACTGAAGGAACAAATTAGTTTATTAACACCACTGGGGACTCTGAAGGGGTGGTGCCATGTGCTTCAGCAGACAGTCGACAAATTGAATCATTTCCCTTTAAAGGAAGGTACACCTTTCCACCGAGCTCTTCACGCTTCTGAACTGAAGCCTATTCCAGAGGGAAAACAGTCATTGCCCCCCATTCCCGAGCTAGGGAATGCAAGACATAAGGTATGGGTGGCACCACCAGGTAGTGGCACTCCTGTAAAAGGGGAAATAGTGAAACCTGCCCAGGGTAACAATCGGTGGGTAGCTATTGAGGGACACGATGGTCTAGTTTGTTTAAATTCTGAAAGCTTATGGCATTGTGAGTGACATATGTCAGGCTTCTTTGTTCCAGGTCTTCCGTCCTGCACTCCTTCTGATCTGGCTTAACAGCTGCTTTGGTGCCATCAGTTGGATTTGTAATGTCGAGGACGTTCCGAGGGAGTTGGCCGTGGGTGACACGGCCCAACGTATCCACTAATATTTCTAATATTTCTGATATTGTTCAGCATGTTTCAAAATCTGTTCGTGAGCTTCAACGTCTGGGTATTGTGATCCACAAGGATAGTTTGAGCCTTAGTTGGAATCCTTTTTCATGGTAAACTAGTACATTTGGGATATTGGGCTATACTATTTTCCGTCATTTGCTCGCATTATTGCTTAATTTTGTGATTTTTGTAGCTTTGGTTTCTCTTTTTCGCTCCTTCTGTACTCAAATGCTTCTTAGATCTCGTATATGACAGACCACGACCAAGGAGTGGAATGCAATGGAGGTTTTAGACCATGTTTTTTGCTCCTGCAAGGCTGAGAATCAGTAACCTGCTTGCGACTCAGCGGACATAAGCTAAATTCCACCATGGGGCCTAGAGATGCAGTTAACTGACAAAAAGACATCTGGTACCAAGAACGTTTAATCTTCCTGCTTGTTAGCTGGTTGCAGTTTGAGATTGATGGGATTTGGTTGGTTGCAGACTGTCAAGCGAGACCTCACAGCTGAGTAGATCATTGTATTCGAGGTGATAAGCTAGATGTCTTTAAGCTAAGTAAATCATTGTATTCAAAGTGATAAGCTAGAAAGTTGTGGAATTTGATGGATGCCTTGGCTGCTCAGTAATTTTTTTTGTGCTGGGAATAGGTGCTTGGGTAAGCAGTTTTTGGGTAATATAAGCCATGGTCCTGATGCTGAAGTTTCAGATTCCCTGAGCGGTGGCAACATCTCTCAGCAAGAAGAAAAACTTCAAGAGTCCAACCAACATCCCAGTCGGGGGAGATGGAGAGCTGCTACCAGCACCCCAGCAACCTACTACAAGCGTGCGGTCATTGCCTCACTTCGGCAGTTGGGACCAGTCCAGGCATTGATAAGTATAATTCGGAAGGGCTTGCATATTGTAGTTTGAAATCAGCTTAAGATTTTGTAATAAAGATTTGTATAAATTGAAGTGCTCTCGCCATGTCTGTCTGTTTTCTTTCAGTAGCTCAAACACTGTGACCAACCTAAAACGAACAAAGTGAGGGGTACAAGTTTACCCAGGACAGCATTAGCAGGTCTTTAATTGTTTTAGAAATTTCTGAAGTAAATCAATATTCGCCATGAGATTTTACGTTATGAATTGAATTCAATGCATTGATAATTTCTATCAAAGTAAATGAGGAATTTGGGTTAATACGAGCTTAACTTTTCAAAATTGTTAATTGAAACTTAGATTTTTCACATCTTCAGTTTTACCTACGTTGTTTATTGTCTCTTTGAATAAAATTTTGTATAATACTCTTAAAAAGAATCATTTCTGTCTTGTGGTTTATATGTAATCTTAGAATACCTTTTAATTGCAATAAGGTCCTCGATGATTGTTCTGCTTTTAACTGCCTCGCTAATACTTTGTGTGCCCTTTCTCCCAACTCATAATCCTTTTGTTTAGTTATCTCAATCAATCGTTACCTTATATAAGTCTGAATTGTATTACACTGCATCTTTTAATTGTCAAATAAAATTCTATCTCTCTCTCTCTCTCTGGTGTTTTTTTTTTAATTTAAATTAAACTATATTCCATTATTTGAGAAATTTTAATAAGATTTGAAAACATGGAACGACTTACCCATTACTTTGGTTGGAAGAGTTAATTGTTTTAAAATTAAAATTAAAATTTAATGCTTGGGCTAAATTAGAATGGGATATGATTGGTGAAAAATATTAAAACTTTTAGTTGATTTATGGAATAAATCTGATTATCAGACAGAGGGAAAGGATAGATTTTCAATGAAAACACCTTTATATCTGAATAAACTTTTTTAGTTTTACTATAGATAATCATTTTTTGAAAATTTGGATCAAAAGGGAATTAAAAGAGTTGAGAACTATTTGGAAGCCGGAAAACTTTTAACCTTTAATCGTATGAAAGAAAAATTTCAATTTACTCAAATGCTTCTTTTTGTTATTATCAAGTTTTTTTAAAATTATTAGAACAATTAATTCATGGTTTAAAGTTACCGAAACAGTCTTGGTTAGAATTATTGCTCACTAAAGATGGTTCCAAAAAAATTATTTCAGAAATGTATAAGTTGTTACAAGATAAATTGCTGAAACCTGATATTCATGATGTTAGAATGAAATGGGAAGTGGATTTAGATAGAAAGATAGATGAAAAAGAATGGAGAAATATATGGAGAGACAATATGATGAAAGTAATAAATGTATATTATAGATAAGTTTAGCATTATTTTTTATCAATTATATTTGAGTCCATTTAAATTTTAAAATAAATTCCAGTTCAATTCCTCAGATACATGTTTCATATGTGGTCAAGAAGTAGTTACTTTTTTTCATTCGACATGGACTTGTTCTCAGGTTAAAGGTTTCTGGTTGCAAATTTTAAAAAATTGGAGTAGATTTTAAAAATAAATTTACTTCTTGATCCAATGTCATTTTTGTTAGGAGATAGTAAATCAAGGACTATAAAATTGAAAATAAATATGTATCAAATTGAGTTTTAGCATTTATCAATAGCGGTTACAAAAAATGTTTAGCTATTAAGTGGAAATCTGATTTAAATTTAGGGATGCAAAGATGGCATAATGAAATGAAGGCCAGTAATCCTTTAGAAAATATTACATATAATTTTGGAGGTAAATATTATTTTTAATTAAAATTTCGAGCTCTTATTTGAAAGTAGTTGATATTAAATTATGAGGTCTCGATCCAATGGATGCCCTCACTCCTGGAGCCAAGTAGTTTTTTTAGTTATAACTTTAAAATTAAATAATGATCTCCATTTTATTTCTTTCTTTGTAGTTGGGGTAGGGAGAATGGAGGGTAATAATTGTGAGTTTGGGAAGGTTGTCAAAGATTGATCAGATGATATATGTACTTAGATCTAGTAATTATTGTTCTGTTTGTATTGATTAATCATAAATAAAAAATTTTTAAAGAATTTTTAAAAATTTGTGTCCACGTGTCAGTGTATTTACTGGTATTTACACGAGCATGTAAGGATAAAAATGTTTCATTAGACCTGGCCTTGGAGGCTGCCATGTTGTATTTGGCGTTGTTTCATTCAGAGTTTCATTCAATGTTCCTTCTATGTCCAACGTAGCGAAGGCAGCAGCGGCGCTGGTGGTAGGGGGTAGCGGATGTAGTTAGGTTTAGAGTTAAATTTATGTTTCGGGTCAAGATCGGCGGTGGCGGCACCCGTGGGGGCCTTGAAGTGGCGCCCAGGACCCTGGGAGATACCTTCCTCCATGATAGCCGGCCCTACCGTCAATATCGGAGTACATGAGGAGATACCTCGATCCCTGATACCAAGGCCAGTCTCTCCGTGCTCTCCGAAATACATACTTCGCATACAAGATGCGCGGAATTTTCTGGAGCGATTTTTAGGAAAATAAAGGGGCGTCTTGCTTGCCGTCAAATACGTGTACCAATTAGAAATTTGTCCATAGGTGGCAACACTTTAAGTGTGATTTCCACGAGTTCTTAACTGTGGGACGGTTGTATCAGTGCAATCTGTATTATAATGAGATGCATTCAACACAGGTCAGGTGGTCATGAACTGGAGAGGAGAGAGTTGTTTCGGAGAGTGTTTGACTTGCTTTTTCTGATAAAAAGAAAGGAGCACAATGTACTTCTGTATAATGTGCACGAAGTTGCTTTGATGATCAATAAATATATTTTGATAAAAATAATTCCATCTGAATGTCCAGTTACTCAGCGAGTTTACCTGTCAGCGCCCTCTGCTATGAAATGTTCAGTTATGTTTGTGGAAATCTGTCGTGCTTAATCCAAAATTCAATGATCACTGTTCACATTTGTTGTCTGAATGTGTACATGATATCATCTAAACTCCTGAGATTTTTATTCGTGCAGCTCATACAGTATTTCTACATATCGGTAACTGCTAAATTTTCTACATTTAACAACAAAGGGTATGTAAACAAATAAAGAAATGTAAACCACTTGAGGGTGCAAAGCATGGCACAGTTATCTTAGCGATTAGCGGCGTAGTGGTGAGTGCAATGTTGTTTCGCATTCATTTCAGTCGTGAAGCTTCTCTTTCCAATTTTGGGAAGGCGTGATGTAACATCTAATATTCTCCAAAGTCAAACGCCCAATCACATCAGGCAACCACTCAGTATGAGTGGGAGGGAAAGGATTTTGAATCAGAGTAATATTAAGAACTAAAGGCAGGGTAAGAAATACAGAAACAAAATCAGTAATAACTAATGCACAAAGTAAGTGTTCATAAATCAATCTCTATTGAGTCTGTTGTTGGGGAATCTGATAGTAATGGGGTACCGATTGTTCATGAACCGGCTGGTGCGAGTTATCTGGCATCTATACCTCTCTCCCGATGACAGGAGCGACAACAGGGCATGACCTGGGTGATGAGGATCCACGATGATTGCTGCTGCCCTTCGGGAGGAGTTTAGCTATCGCTGATAATGGCCATTTCAGTGATTGTTTCAACTCCTCTCTGAACTTGCGCTGAGTCGCTGCATAAATACAAGTGTTCGTGCAACAGCTGAGAAGCTGCAGCATATAACCTACCTCCTGCCAGATAAGGACGGGTTCATTGTAACCCGAGAAATATAAGGTACTTGTGATCCGGTAGTAAATAAAATGGATGACTGACGTCAGCCACAAGAGTATAAAACTACCGGACACGGTGAAAAGTAAAATGATGGACATTTTCCTATTTTTTATTTCTGCGTCCTTGGAATTTTCCGGCTTATTTTGGCGACAGAAAGCTTTGCGCACCCTGTTCGCCATCACAATGAATTTAACGGTCAACACATTGAGCGTCATGATGAGTAAGAACGGGAGGAAGGGTGTTGCGATAGTATTAAAAACTGAAAATATTATCCACAACAGGGCCGTGTAGAAACTGGATTTTGTGTGACAGTACCACGATGTCCCGTTGATTATGTACAGGGGTTCATTCTTAAAGTACCAGGGTATGTTTTGCAAGCAGCCCAGGGTGGATACGGTCCAAACGACGGCAGCTGCGATCTTTTCCCTGCAGTACCTGGTTCTCAATTCTCGCCAACAAATGGCTACAAAACGATCGAAGGTGAATGCGACAGTTAACCAGACTGAAATATCCCGTGAGGCGTAAATGAGAACGAGTTTAAAACTGCACATTGGCGTGGTGGACAGGTAGCTGCCAAAGACGTACATGCCGACGATCCTATTGAGTACAACTCCGGTGATGAGAACGAGAAGGTCGGCTGCTGCCATTCCCATCAGATAGTAGATGATGCATTTGGAGAGGCCGCATTTTCCACGGGACAGAATTACAATGGCAACAATATTAGCTGAAATTAAATTTTATTAAATGAGATAATGTGAAGAAAGAAACAATTTCCGATTGGTCTCTTGCACCTGTCAACATATCCACGCGCATATTGGATAAAAGTCACCTAATGCAGCGTCTGGGCGCCTTCAAACCGGATAGTATTATTATTATTATAATTATTATTAGAAATTGAATCTGGATTTGGACTCTTCCCAACTCCAATCATAAATCGCATCGCCTCCGTATTCCAACGCCCACCTTTCAAAATGCCTCTATATTATGGTAAATAGCAAATAAAAAATACGATACCGTGCACTTCAAATGCAACATAATGCTTAATTTATATTTGTTTTTTGTTTTAATTCAACCAAAATGTGATATCAAAACACGAACTAACCGGAGCCTAGAAAATTTAACAGCCTCTGCAAAACTTTCGTGTTTCACTATAATGTTTAATCGCATCGAGTGAACTTCACGTGCAGAAGTCGTAGAACGTTCATCTGCAGGAGGGAGCGAAGCTATGCTGAAGAAAAAGTGCCGAATATTGAATATGACCACACACAAGGGATATTTTTAAAATATGAGCGAATCGTAGAATGCAGAAATAAACAGGGAAGACATATTTGCAAGTGATATCAGAGTCATTCCATTAATTGTGGCGGTTTTGCACATCATTCCTGAGGTGGGGAGGGGAATGGAGGTAAACTCATACAATCGTGCCTCTCATCGCTGAGTCCGAATTTATTAGTTCTACAGCGCGATGACGATGCAACTGGACCGCAAGACTGCTTCGGGAAAATTAAATGGAATGATGGAATTTTGCACAGGTTACTGCAGAGACAACTGCGGCTGAGTCTTCCAAACTACACGCTTCACCGAAGAGCCGGAGGCTAAAATGCTGAGCTGTTTTTGAGCGTTGCGTGAGTTCCACTCTCAATAGAAACTTGCTTTGTGACATAATGCCCAGAGGTTGGCAACGTAACCTTGGACCATATAAATAAGGTGCCACAGGTTACACGTTTCGGTGAATTGATCTGCATAACCACAAGACATCGGAGCAGAATCAAAGCGATTTAGCCCATCACAGCTACACAGCCATTCACTCATCAGCTCATCTATTCTCCTGTTCATCCCCATTCCCAGTCCTCCTGCAAAAACCTTCGATGCTTTGGATAATGAAGAACCTAAAAATTCATGCCTTAAATACACCCAGTGAAGTGGCCTCTGCAGGCGCCACGAATTTCACAGACTTACCACTCTTTGGCATACGTTGTTCTTTCACATCTCTGTTTTCAGTGGACTCCTTTCAATCCTGAAGTTTCGGTCTCTTATTCTGGAATCTTCCACCTCGAGAAACAACCTTCCGACATCAAATGTATCCATGCATTTTAAGGTTCAAAATGTTTAAATGAGATCACCCTTCGACCTTCCTATTTGCAACGAGTGCAGGTAAAGAAACTTCGAACGATTATCATTCGTGGACCCATCCTTCTGAACATCCTCTGAACATTTTCTAACTTCAGCACATCCTTTCTTAAACGAGCAGCCGATAACTGCTCACAATGCTCTCAGTGAGATCTTACTAGTGACATATAAAGTCGCAACATCACATCCCTGTTGGAACTTTCAATTCTGGTTTTTGCCCAACTCAGGAGAGGAAGTAACACAAAATATGCTCCACTTATTTCACCAAAAAGTTCTGAGTGAAATGTGATTACAAGCTCATACCTGGAATTCCTACAGTTGCCAGAACGGGGTAGTAAATGGCATAGACTAGACCCTTCGCTGGTTCATGCATAGTTTCACCGCCAGAAACCTTGATTGCTGCCTGTCTGGAGATTTAGGCTGATAAACGCTAAGAGGCATCTATATATCTCAAAAAAAATAGGCAACGAGTCAATTAAGCGCAGTCACTCTGTCGTCACGTTATACTTGATTGATCAAGGATTTTAAAAATAACGCTTTGATTCGTGAGGTGCACAATTGGGGATGCACCAGTGTGCTACGATAGTTGATATGAAATATCTGCCTGTAAGCCGGGAACACAGATAATTACAGTACAGTACAGTCCTTTGAGACCCCTGCATACGCCGACCTTTGTTAGCCTGTTTCGTAAAAACCTAATTTTACCAACCTCAAACCCGTAACCATCTATTTTCAGAAATAGCTGATCTCACTCAACCAACCGATACCTGAAGCAGACACTGTTGAAGAATAATGTAAGGACTTCTCTCTGCTCATTTTTCGGGAAGAAATATTTATATTAATATGTAAGCACATTTTTTTACATTTATTTATTTTAAGTACAATTTACAGTTCGAGATCATTTGGACATCTTGCCTGAACCGCAGGAAAAGAATCTAAGCGTTATATGTGATGTCATCTATAATATCTATAATGTCTGACAATAAATTTGATCTTGAACTTTTCGAACATCCATCAATATCCACATTGTACCTGACACGCCTACCAATCCCAGTAATACATTCTAGTAACGCATAAATATTTCAGATAAAGAAAACTAAATTCTGATATCATGCCAAAACATTTCTCATATTATCATAAACAGATTATTTATTGTATTTGCCTCTGAGGAAAAGCCAGCAGGAACATGGTCGAAGTGTTACAGTAACTTCTGTGAAGAGAAAACTATGAAATAACAGACCTGGCATCAAGAGTTCAACTCATGTTTATTTATTTTTGAAAGCAAATGGGCACTTTCTAATCAGCAAAGCAGTTGTAGGAAGGAACGGGTCTTACTGCAAGAAAGCAGCCTGGTGCTCTGAGACACAGGTATTTATATAGGCTGACTCCCGAGTTCCACTACCTTGCAACTAATTTTTTTTTAAAATTACTGGCAGTTATGTCTCTTTTCAAAAGGGAGAACAATGCTATTTATGTGCAGGCAGCTATTCTGTCCCACATTCTTTATTTTGTTGTTAGATTTCTCCCTGAGAAAGCGGGGGAAAAGTAAATTATTTCATCCCACGGTCTTTATCAAAGGTTGTTGTTTGAAAAAGTTCTCTGTGTATTATGTCCTGTCAAAATGTCTTATTTCCCTGCAGCTCAAACCTGGGCCTGTCCCAGGAACTGCTTGTCACATGCCTGGCCATGTGTCTTGTCAAACCTTTGCTTCAACTGCAAGATTCAATGGTTTCATTGATAAGGTGTAATCGGTTCTTCTCGCCTTGCTTCGCACAGTGTATACGTAGAGACAAATTTCTTTTATCTCTTGCACTCTGCCATTTATACGTATCAGGGAAGTCAAAGGGAATTTGAAGCTGTAGAACGCGTTGGACAAGGGAGTGGGACAATCACACTTGTGTCAGTACCTTTGTTTCTGCTTTCGCAGACACGCATCATTCTTTCTTCTTTCTCATTCTCTCCTTTTATCATTCCATGATAACGATAAATGGACGATGGAGCATACCTGTTGCAACACACATTTACATAGACAGTATAATAGCAGTACATTTACTAGGAGTATAAATAAAGAAAAATTCATCCACTGGATCCACTAAGTCCCGAACCATTGTGCAAAGATATTGATTGAATATGTATATCGGCGTCAATTCGTTATGTTCGGTATCTGTTTTTGGATGTGGTTCACCAAATTTTCAAAGCTGTCAGGAATATCCATACAGCGGTCGTGACCGATAATCGCAAATTAACAGCCACGATAATTGAGAATAAAGTCCAGGGCCATTCCATTCTGGATCGCCACAGAAAAGAAGGCAAATACATCCGCTGATAGTTGCGAAACAGCGTCTTTAGCTTCCTAATGATCCTTTGCCATGTCATTAGCCAATAGTTCCAACGCTGAGGCTTTGCGAATCAGCTCTCTAGATTCCTTTCCTCTACCATAAAAATGGAACAGAATCGGAAAGACTTGCTCCAATGTGGAGATGCCAATTGACTATTGATCTAGCTTCTGCACGTGATGTACAGAGGGACCCACATAACATAAATCATAGGACCCCTCGGTTGTATCCAGGCAGCCATGGATACGTCATATCAATAAAATAAAGTCCATTGTATGTCGTTAAATTATTAGCAAATGTCATGCAGGGTCTGCACCAGTAACATACTCCCTTGGTTATACTTCTTCAGGATGACACTTGTATTAGCAGGAAACATCCTTGGGGAGAAATTGAGTCGTACCCATCCAATTTTTCGAGGGTTTCATGAAAATTTCCTGAATCGAAATGGCGGATGTCCATCCTTTTCCCTGGATATTGCCAGTCCAGAGAGTCTCTCCACCTTTCCGTTTTCTGCATGAGATTCAAGCATGGGCAGCTTATCGTGCATCGGATTGTAGTGTGTGATTTGATAAACTATACTTGCAAGCTATTTTCAGGCAAGGGATGGTCATTCACAAGGGATTTGTGGATCAGGAAGCGCTCAGAAAGTGAGTAAAGCATATCATACGCATGAATTCCCGTATCAAGGCATAGAATATTAATGTTGGGACGTCGTGTTAGAGTTGTGCAAAACGTTGATTAAGCTGCACCTGAAATATTTTCTGTGCTTCTGGTCACCACACTGCGGAAATATCATGAGTCGGCGAAAGACAGCGAGGATCTTTTCACATTTATCTATTTTTACTTTCAAATATACACAATTATATAAGGCATTTCTAGCGAATGATTAAAATGCAGCCTAAAGAATGCCAATTATCCTAGAATGCCCGTACGCTGTTGAGGGTGGGAATATCCCGGTTCCCCGAAAATACCTCCGCTGATTATGGAGCGAACGTAAAAAGTTATGACAGATAGGACATATTCTATTGCGGATCGTTGGCGCTGTTTTAACTTTGTCCTAACCGCTACCCGTGCCGCTCCCACGTTGTCATTAATGAAGGGATAAATGATCAGAAGAGATTGAACAGACTCAGTCTGTTAAACCTGCATAAATTAGCATGAGCTATATCTATCTATGCTGTGTTTATGAGATGCAGGTGGAGGTAATGGTAAGACATGATAGGCGTGTTTAAAACAGAAAGGCGTCTGAATGAGATAATAAAACAGGATGTAAAGAGAAGCATACGGGTAATAATTTCTCAGAGACATTTAAGTCGCATTTGGAATTAACTGGAAAATGAGGTGCTGGAGAATTCGGGGCCAGCAACCATACTTAAACCGCATCTCGTCTGATATGAATCAGCAAGGTATTGAGGACAGTGAACGTCGAATTTGGATACATTATGGTGGCCATAGAAGCTCTGGGTCTAAGAAACAGTTTCTATGATCGACAGCTCGATGAACGGGATTTTTCTTATTTAGTAGAATGATGCCATACATGCGCATGTTGCACAGCCCTCACCCGATCTCAATACCTTGCTCATTCACACCCCATGAGATGCCTATTAACTATAGGCACTAGCCCTGACTCCTTCAGAATCTCCTTTTCTTCTTAATTCAAATTACGAATTACGTTTTGTGCTAATGCCGCGTTTGTGCAGGATCTCACAAATTGACGCATATCCTTTGTGTGCACAAATGTTGGGAAATTTCTAAACAATTTTCTCGCAAAAAAAAATCCTCCAGTAGCATATTTTAGAAAGCAAATGTTCCATGATTGTCATGAGGAGAAGCATACAACTGCTGACTATTATATCAGTAAGAAACTCGACCGTCTGTCATGAATTAATGCTGCACATCAGAGTGATTAACAGGTATATGAGCACCTCTCCGTGAAAAGGCCGACGCATCGGGACAAAGGTTGGAAAAATGCAGATAGTGTCCATCGTTTCTTCGGCTCTAACAAGGTGCTCAATATTTGGACGATATTCTAACATTCTTCTAGACTGTGATAAGATAGCTCTGAAAATATTTCGCGTACTTTTTGTCGTCCCACAACAATGAAAAAATTGAATGTTACAGAAAATTCATAAGGCTGTTCCCTGGACAATTAGATTTGATATTTATACAATAACGTGTAAGTTGGGCACTGACTGCTTGCCCCGGAGCGAAGATGGTGGGAGAACCACAATGTAAAAGTATGTAAACTTTTGATCCGTACCAATAAATTGAATGGTAAAAGGTTTTTTTTTAAATCCAGTTTGGCCCGTTTTAACCTGAAGCGATTAAGTTTGATTGAGAGATTCACCATTAAATTTGACCTCAGGGATAGGTCTTTACAGAGTGTAGTGCGAATATTATCCAAGCTGCCAATGCACGTACTGATGGGGAGAAATGTCAACCTTTGAAAGACACATGGACTGGAAATATGAGGCCAAACATCGGTCAAAGTTGACAATTCATACTGGCTTAGAGAGGGATCTCAGAGGTGTGGACGCATTGGTCCGAAGAATATTCTTATTTCATTGTAAAAATGAAGGGTGGATGTTTACATCTCTCAGAATTCGTCAGAACCAGGAGCGTTACAAATTAGATGTGATTAAAGATGGACATGAAAGTAAATTGGGAAAGTCAGGACGGTACGGGATGCCAGGAGGTAGAGATTCTTGAATGCCTACGGGATGGATTTTGCAGCAAATTGCTGATGGGCCCACCAGGGGACCGGCTGTTTTCTGCTACCAAATGAATCAGGCGTGATTAGTGATCCTGGGAAAAAGTGACCCTGAGGAGGAGATGATAACAAAATGACTGAGTTCACTGTGAAATTTGACAGGGAAAGGGTGAAATCCGATTTGTAACTATTTCAGTGAAGTAAATGAAATTACAGTGGAATGAGCGAGGATCTGGCCAAACTCGATTGGTAAATCACATATTAGGGAAGTCGATATCAGAAATTATTGGATTTTCTGTCAGGAAATGAGGAAAGTGCAGGACAGGACCATACCAATACAAAAGAAAGTTATGAATGGAAAAACGAGACAAATAGAGATTAGGAGGAAGGATAAGCCAAGGTGAAAGAAAAAGAGATGGCATACAATGAAACTAAAATTAGAAGGAAGATTAAATCATTGTCGGAGTGGAGTTTTGAGGCTTTGGCTCACTAGCTTTAGGCGAGCTGAGGAAGAGCTTGCTCCCAGTGAGATAAGGCCAGGTGAGGTGGGGAAAGCATCTGTACCGCTGACATATGGGCGCCCTCTGTAGCCAGGAAGGGTAGGGAAAAGGAGGGAAATAGTTAGAGGGTATTCTGTGGATACGATAAAGTATCCTCCCTGGTAGTAGAGATCGACATGTAACGTCTCGTCTCCAAGACATCCTAATGGGGTCAGGTAATGTGCCGGAGGTCTGGTACATGTTGGTACCGATAGCAAAGGCAGGGAGGGGGATGTGGTCCTAAACAAATGAATATATGGAGTTAGGTAGGGAGCTAAAAAGAACGACTGCAAAGGGTGTAATCTCGGGATTACTTCCTGTTCCCCGTGATAGTGTGGGCAAGAATATTATGAGGTTGAGGGTGAATGTGAGGCTGAGGGGGTGAGATAAGCTGCATGAATTCAAGTTCTTGGATCACTGGGACAATATTGGGGGAAGGTGGGAGCTGTCCTGAATGGACGGTTTTCAGGTGAATCCCAGATTGACCAGGATCCTGGCGGGGGCATTTGCTAGGGCAGTTAAGGAGGCTTTAAGCTAGTATGGGGAAATGGGTCCATATAAATGAGAACAGCAAAGAGAAGGATTGTCCCCAAATAAGAAGGTGTGTAGACAACGTTTGGGTGTGGAAAAGACAGGTGATCGAGAAGGAAAATTATCGGTGCTCTGATAAATAATAGAGTCTCTATAAATATAGGAACAAACATGGAGAAGAGATGGAGAAAATCTCGGAAATGCATTTACTTTAATGATCAGAGAATTGCAAAGAAGGTGTATGAGCTGAAGTTCTAGATAGACACTTGCCACTATGACATGGTGGCGATTAGTGAGATGTGGTTGCAGAAGAGTTATGACTGGCACCGAAATATTCCGAAATTCTGCTGCTTAAGGTGTGATAGAATTGAAGGAGTAAGACTGGGTGGTGCGGTTTTGCTTATCAGGGAAATTATTATTGCAGAGCTGATGCAAGATAGATTGGAGGACTCATCAAAGGAGGCGATATGGGTGGAATTTAAAAATAAAAAAGGAGAACATAGTTACAATTAATGTGGTGTTTTATAGAGCACCTAGTGGTGAGCGAGAAATAGAGGAGAAAATTTGAAAGAAAATAGCAAAGATTTTTAAAAATATTTTATTTATATTTTCTTTCAAGCTTTTACAGCCATATCCAGTCTTGTGGCAACAATGGCAGTTCATATTCAAAGACACATATATTCAATATCCTTAGATCTATATATAGAAGCCCGTGTCTCTACCAGCCCTCCCCCCACCCCCACCCCACCACCCCCCCCCCCACACACACACACACACAAACACACACACACACACAGATTAAACAAGACGACTTACTTGTACTTCATTCAAGATCAACAAAACTTTAACAGCAGGAAAAAAATAACAAGGGGCAGTGTCGCAGCACAGTGGGTGGCCTCAGGGCCCTTATTCATTCCTGGCTTTACTTCATCAAGATGAGCGTGAGGAAGAGGAAACCACAGCAAGGAACGTGGAAACCAATCACCGCCATGCACCTATGTAGTGCATATGGCCGCCATATCTTATTATTGGTTTCTCAAGTCATGTCATTTACTTCAGGGAAACGCATATCTGCATTTCCCTGATCCATCGTTCAATACTAAGACTACAGTCATACTTCCAAGTCACCTAACGCATTTCCTGTGTGGATTTAGTATTTAGAGGTGTTTTGGGAAGGATTATTAGAGCGGGTTGCAATCAAACATTTTAAAACAGAGAATATTTGCAGGACATTTTCAGAATGCTTTTTTAACAAAAGTAGCAACAACATTGCAGCATGCAGCTTACCAGGGAAAGTATGTGATGTTTTCAGGCAGACAGAACAGTTTTGCTCTCAGAGAGGTAGGGTGTGAAACAGATTGAAAGGAGACAGAAATCAGTTCCAGAAGAAGAAAGCTGGCAAATATTTGGAAGACTGTCTAATCAAAGGAGAAGACTTGCTGTCTGAAAGATGACGTGAAAGAAGGAGAATTATCCTGAGATCCCTGAAGGGGTACGTTTCGTCAGCAAGACTGATTAAACGGGAATCATGTGCGGATGTCCTGGAACAAAAGAAATCTCTCCCTGAAAACCAACAAGAACCTTCTTGAGTGGTAACCATTTGTCTGTGCAACACCAAAGACTGGAGAACTTTGTTAATACTAACGTCTGTGCATAGTACAAGAGTTGCCTGTAACCAGTGAGATTGGACTGTTATCCAAATAACTTTTCTAATCTTTAATAGACATTACACACACCTGCGCTTAGAATAGGAGGGGGGAATTAAGTAAGTTAGCTAGGATAAGTAAGTAGGTTAAGTAATAAGTTACAGTTTAATTCTATTCTCTTGTTCAAATATCATTAAAAAATACTTTTGTTTAAGTAACTCTGTGTTGTGGTGCATATCTATTGCTACTGATTTTTGGGATCCTCTGGACTCTGTAACAAAGTCAAGTAAAGAAAGTAGCCTGAGTTCTGGCTGCCGTGCCTTGACAAAGCTACAAAGCCCACATATATGTTTCACAACTTTGTTGTGAGTGTCTTCAATGTCGTGTGTCACTGAATGTGTGTGTGCAGCGGGGGAGGGGCGTTGGGCGGTACGGGAAGAGTCTGAACTCTGCATAAAACTTTGTGTAGAATTGATAATTTTCAATTATATTCAATACTGATATTGATATTGATAATTTTTCAAATTGTTTGAGTTTAAATTTAGAAAATCATAAATAATTTATTCAGGAAAAACTGCCCCTCAACTCCACAGCGTCAAGGTCAAGATGTTCGTACATGACAATGCATAGAAATAGTTTGTCGTGACAATAACCAGCTGAGATGCTATTATCAACAGCTAATATCACCAGAAAGACAATAGGCTGACAGTGAAGGAGGGTGATGGCAAACGACATGTGGGTTGGACAGTCAGTACTTCAAGTGATGTTCCCAAATGACTTATACAAACTTTCTGCAGGTTACTGCAGACATATAGATCGGGGATCAATCCCCAGGACCATAAGGATGGCAGAGGGCATCCCTGGAGTCTATATTCACCCCCATCCCCCACATTGACGTTATTTGCAGCGATCATTGTCTGAAGAGGGTTCCCAAAATCATTGAGGACCCCTTCCACACCACAGATGGCATCTTTCAGCTGCTCCGGTCGAGGAAGAGATACAGGAGTATCAGAGCCAGCATCATGATGCTGACGAACAACTTCTTCCCACGGGCAGTGAGAAAGCTGAACAACCAAAGGGACTGCTCACACTAACCATCTGAGGCTATCACATCCATGAAACGATATTTATTTAAATATTTTCTTATATGAATACTCGTCCTACATATGTATTGTTTGTTTCCATGTGTGTTATGATTGGGTGTGCGTTTATATGTTTTGCACTGAAGTCCAGAGAACGCTGTTACGTCATTTTGTACTTGTGCAATCAGATGACAATGAATTTAACTTCATTTGAACGTCTCATCCCTATTCTTATATTCTATACTCGTATGAGATTTCAAGATGGAGAACTGGCAAAACAGACATTCTCACTACTAATGATACACGTAAAATTAATTGGTACTTGACCAGTTCTTTCTGGTGTGTCATGACCCGCCTGTTCATACTAAAGAGGCGTCTTTGCTGGATTCAAATTCAATACGTTTTGAACGAATTCCAGAAAGTACAGCGCCATAGCTTATTTTCTTAGTGTTAAAACTTCTGTTTGGTCAGATGTTGTAATGAATTCCCTCGTGGCGAAGCACCCTCGTATAAACAATAGGTTCTTGGAAAGTCTCAGCTCAGATTTGCGTTCACAGACATTATCAGCTAAACGCCAGGCACCATTTTCCAAAGAACATGATAGCAACATTTGAATCCATTGAGATAATTTGCTACACGTGCCTTTCTAACATTGAAATTCCAGAAAAGACAAAAGGACATCCATCTGACTACAATGTAATTAAGGATGATCGTTTTGTTTTCAGTGGCAGCGAAGGTTGCAGCCTTCACTTGCTTCCTTCTTCAAAGGATATTGTTTTTGATAGGGCCGATAGTTATACAGGGGGCTGGCATGTTTTTCCATCAGTCCCACATCAGCTGGTCCGGACGACCACAACCCTTCTGGTAGGTTAGACAATAATTCCTCCTCCTCCGCCCTGAGAGTGTATGTTTCGCATACTCTGCTTCCTTCCAGATTTATCTCCTTAGTTGCCAGCGTAGACCAGTTCAGGTTTCATTTAAATGACCTTTGTTCTTTCTTGTACCAGATCCTGGATCTGGGACTGGTCTCCTCCCAGTTCTTTGCTCTCTTGGCCTGAGCAACTATTTCTCCCAAGTACCTCCATGACCCTGTCTTCTTCTTGGTGACTGAAATGTGTGGACTTGCCAAACAGGAACGGAACAGTTTCTGATCTTGGGAACTCAGTTGTCCAGCAGATGCTGTATTCCCTTGTTTATCCCAAAAGAGAACCGGTAAAAACAATGTGGTTCTTTGTTCTTTAACGAACTTCATCTCATAGATTTTATTTGGTCCTGGGGGTTAGTTTAAACCATGTATTACAATATAACTCTTCTTTGGTTCTTAAATAAAATATTCCTGTTGCTCTCCTTTTCTTTCCTGTATTAAGGCCTTGTAGATAGATCGTGGCCCACTAGTGATAGGATCATTAAATAGTAATAGTATGGGGACACACGTGCCTCTTGTAGGAACGCTTCTTTTCCCTGTACTCACACAGGTCGGATTCCTTTACATCCTGGCACAACGCCTAATCCCAGGGAACCCATAGCATCTTTTCCCAACAAACTTGCCAGACAGGACATAGAAATGAGAATTCGTTCCCTACATCTATTCCTGTGAGTGGATCATCAATTTATACAGGTACTGTGAGTTCTTCTGTCATCAAATGTCATGATGCAGACTTCACTATTATATAATCCAAGGATAATCCTATATCGTCGGGTGCACCTTAAGTTGTGATCACCGTTTTACGAGCTCAGTTGTCGCACAGGAATGTTATCAACTTATTATTTTCTATCCTGAAATTAACATTTGGTCTTTTGTTTTCATTAGTATTTTTAAATTTACTAAATCTTTCTTCGAGGTCCTGTATCTGGACATCCTCTGCATTCTCTAAGTTTTTCCGCTGACAGGTTTCTTCAGCATGTACAGCCCAATATTTTACGTCTGAAAATTAATCAGTTCGCCACCACACTAGGTGTCTTTTACTGTGACCACTTATTTCCGGTCTTATTCTATTCATAAATTCAATTTTTAGTTGTTGGGCATATAGTCCTTGATCATCCCAATGGTATGGCTGCTGTTTGACCACTATTTAATTCAAAGGCTTTTTTTCATTCTAGCAAAGAAATGTAAGACTCTTTCGTCTTTGAACTGAATTGTTCCACGCACCCTACTTGTAATGTAATCGTACTCTATCAAAGAGGTTATTTTTTTCTTTTTTATAATTATGTCTCATTGCTAGCTTCCAAGGGATTAAAATCCCCTTCTACCAAACACCAGTCACATCCCAACATCGAACTTAAGGCTTGTTCCAACTCGAAAGCATTAAGTCGGTAACGTTCTATTAAGTTATTAAAATCTTGTTGCCATCGGTTAAAATTTTATTTCGGGTGGACAATTCCTTCAGTACCTTTTTTAACATCCTTCACAGTCCAAAGTCTGTACATACACACACACACACACACACACACACACACACACACACACACACACACACACACACACACACACACACACACACGCGCGCGCGCGCGATTACATCTTCCTGGATTAGGTACTGCAATCATAGACTTCTCCCTTATCTTGTTTATAGTTGAACATATTTCCAGTTAGAGGATAAGGGATATAAGTCTTACCTTGTCTTGTGGTAGAAGATGTAAAGGAGTATGATACTTGCAGAATGTTTACTGTTGTCTCTTCAGGCAGAGGGTTTGGACGAGGTGACCAATTCGGTATCAGTTTTCATCGGTCTTTACAATAGCTCTCTTTCAGTGATGGATACAGTTGTTCTGTGCCAGAGATCACACTCCGTGTATCTGCAATATATGGCTGAGGTTAGATGTCGTAATTGTTGTGGTCTGTTCGTTCCCGCTGGATGCCTCGGCGGATGTGAACTTCAACACACTTCATTATCTTCTTTATATATAAAAGCATAAGTTACTTGGTATTTTTTTATTTTCGTAATACTTATGTTCATCCGCAGTTTTCTTTATTAATTCTCCTTTTCTGTTTCACGCTTCTAAAAGCCATAACCTTGCTTCATGATATCCTAATGTATTTTTATCTTTTATTTTCTGACTAGCGTCTTTTAATCGCAACAATTAATTTACAACAGTCATTTACGTTAAGATTTTCCCCAAACCCATAGCACTTTTTCCATATTTCAACAAACTTACAATTCTTAGGGACCTGATGCTTCATAATTTTTTTCATCCCAGTTACAATTTCTTTAGGGCAACCCGACCCCATTGCGTGACCTTAATTTACCTCACTTGTTCCAAGTCCAACTTGGTGAAGTCTCAGACTTCGGAGCGGTCCAACCACTAAATTTATCCTTTCCGATTATTTTTTTATAAAAAATCACTCAATTAAATAATCAGGTCAGTTCTCTCTCTTAAACGAATACCAAAATCCTACCACTTGTCGAGAGTATGTCTTGTCTCGTCATTCTCGATGCCGCTCGGTGACTTACTTGGAGCTTTCTTTCAGTAGGCCAGGACTGCCTCACAGCGATGTCGGTCCCCACGTTGGGCACCAAGTTTATGTCAAGAAAATTCTACTCGATTTAGTTAATTAAATTATTAACACAAGAGGTAGGATTCAAGGCTCCGCTTTATTGAGGGTGCGTTCCACAGAGGTCCAGAGTCTGCACGAGTCTCGCCTGACCTAATGTTACAGAAGTTTGTCTTCTATAGACAAGGTCTTTTCTCATATTTGACACGATCATGAAATAACTGAGACAAACAACTTTACAGATAGATGTGTTTAACATGATCATTGGAACACACAAAGGTTGGTGATTCGATAGCATTCTGTTCTTATCTAACAGTTGGTTTGGACTAGTTTGTTCTTTGAAGACTCCTATTGATTAATCATTCCCAGCAATACCATGTTTTCAATGAGTCATAGCCTTTTGCTGAGTCCAACATTAATTCAATTTCTTGCACAGAATATCAGAGGGTATCCCTGGAGTGTATGTCACCCACCCACCCACATTGACGTGACCCGACCGAAGAGGGGTACTAAAATCATTGAGAAACCCTTCATCCCCACGCACAGCATGTTTCAGCTGCTCCCGTCGAGGAAGAGATACAGGAGGAACAGAGCTAGCACCAAGAGGCTGACGAACAGCTTCTCCCCACGGGCAGTGAGAATGCTGAGTAAGCAAATGGACTGCTCACACTAACCATCTGAGGCTCTCACATTCATGAAACGATATTTATTAATTATTTTCTTATATGAATACGGGTCCTGCATATGTATTGTTTGTTTCCATGTGTGTTATGTCTGTGTTTGCGTCTGTGTGTTTTGCACTAGATTTCGAATCGACTACTAAAAATTCAAATGTTGTCACGGCTCCTGATACACGTAAAGTAAATGGGTACTTGACCAGTTCTGTTGAAGGATGCTGGCCTAGTGTGTCATGACCCGCCTGTTCATACTAAAGAGGCGTCTTTGTTGGATACCAATTCAATAAGTTTTTAACAAATTCCAGAAATTACAGTATAATAACCTATTTGCTTTGTGTTAAAACATCTGTTTGGTCAGATCTTGCAACGGAAATCCACAATGGTGAAACACCCTCCTAGGAATAACAGGTTCCCGGAACATCTCGGCTCTGATTTGCGTTCACAGACATGATCCGTTGAACGTCACGCACCATTTTCCAAAGAACATGATAGGAACATTCGAATCCATTGAGATAATATGCTACACGTGCATTGAAATTCCAGGAAAGACAAAAGGACATCCATCTGACAACAATGTCATTGTGGATGATCGTTTAGTTTTCGAGGCGAAGGTTATTGCAGCCTATGCATCTGCCCACCCGCAAAATGGAGGACTAACGCGTCATCTTCCATCTGGGCACCCGCCAAACCGATGGCATTAACATCGACTTCTCTAACTTGCGTTAAACTAGCCCCCGCTTCCCCCGTTGCCTTTCCCTGTTGCCTTTCCCCCAGCTATGTCTCTCTCCCTTTTCTCTTTGTCTCCTTTTCACATGCAAAATCAATTGTCACCTCTCCCCTAATTATATCCAATTAACTCCATTTTCTGCTAGGCCTCTTCCCTCAGCCAGCACTGTCTGTATTCTGAGATTTCTTGCTTTTGTATATTCTTTTCTTATGAGGTCCTACAGCAATTCAGTGCGGTTTTCTGCAATAACTGCGTCTGCAGACATTCGTGTTTAACTGACATATGAGTAGTTGCTCGTTTTACTGCGAAAGGTTCAGGGCCTATTAAGCAGCAAGATCAAGGCCATCATCGCATCGGCCGCCTTCACAATTCTTCGGGCTTTCTTTCGATCTTGTGCATTGCAGCCCCATCCCATTCAGTGATGCACGGTGACATGATACGTTGAATGATGCAAATGTAAGAGCCGGTGAAGGACGAAGTGAGTAAATTCATTTTGTATGCCATCAGTTGGTTAACCTATGGCGCAGCCGTTAAAACACAGATGAATTGTGCAAGCAGACTAGTTGGAAAATAGCAAAGGACGACATTACTTTTACTGGGGCAAGGTTCGTTCAGAAGTCTGATAGCGGCAGGAAAGGATTCGTTCTTAATTCTGAAGCAGCGCGATTTTCCTGAAGACCAGAGAAAGGTGAAGAGATTGTCGTCTTGTGGGTTGTTTTTTTGTTGGCTACTGTTTCGAGGCAGTGGGGCATGCAGACGGGGTCAATGGGCGGGAGGAGAATTCGTGTAATGGTTTGTACCTTGTTCAAAATTCAAATTGTTTTTGAGTACATGGATGCAGAAACTGCCCCGTGATTATTTTTCCAAAAGGTGTTGCATGAACATACTCCTTCATAGGCAGGGTAAAGAAGTGAAAGTGTCTGGTTCATGAAAGCAGATGTGTGTTCATGGATTTCATGCATGCTTCCGAGCACCAATCCAATAGTTGGAGATCAAAAGTCATGGAGTGGGGCTTGGCAAGATGGCGTAAAGTCTAGATGTGTAATCTCGACCTCTCTGGCCGGCCTTTTACGTACCCGTTTTTTAACCCTTTGTTTTCAAGTTGAAACTTCTTAAATTTTAGTTTAAAGTATTAAGGAACTATTATGGCCATTAATGGTAAAGGGATTAAACCTCAAGTGCAAAAGAAATTACATTTTCAAAGTACTGAAGATTTGGGGCCTAACCAACTTGCTACAGCCTCAGGTTTAATTTCTTCAGTGCCTAAACTATAAAGACTGCCTGTGGGAGCTGAAAAGAAAATGTCTACTACTCACCAAGTGAAGGACAGTGTCACATTTGTGGCCCGAAATGTGAAGTTAATAAAACATTAAACACAAGTTTTATCAGGTAAACTTCTCAGTGGCTTTATTTTCCCGTTTCCTTTGTTCTCCTGCTTGTGTTCTTATCTCTCTCTCATACCACGTGACTTCCGGTACATCTCATACATATTCATTGTCATGACATCCCTCCTTTAATCAGAAATAAACTTTACCTTCACTTACCAATATCCCTCGCAAACATACAAACATCGTAACTAATGGTAATACTATAACTCAACTACATAAAATTTACTTCCTACAGCACTCATACATGCACTTTATGATATAAGATTAAATACTGTCCCAAAGTTCTTATTAAAACTATGGCACAAAGTCTTCGTATCGTTTGGGCACGTTCCGGTTTCGTTTCGGCCTGCCTGCGATATTGTCGTCGCTTCTCAGTTGTTCACTCTCAGCGTCGGAAATACTGCTCGCCTCGGCTTCGGGTGTTTCTGGCGCTCTAGTCACTTCATCAAGAGTGCTGGTAACTGCCTCTGGAACATCATCAGGTCTCTCAGTTTCAGCATCTTGTATTGGCCTTTCAACCTCTTCGCTCGATGTATCTCTGGACTGGTACCTTTTTACACCTGATACATTTCTCTTATACAGGACTCCAGTCGGAGACTTGACTGTCACCATACTGCCACTTCTAGATACGACAGTACAGGGTTGATGGTAATAAGGTGTGTCTAGCTTACCACCAGTTTCATGCCTCACTAGAACATTATCTCCTGACATGATGTCTGAGTACTTGGCTCCACGTTTCGAATCTGTGTACAGCTTTGCTGCACCTTTCTTTTCAGCATCGTGGTCCCTCATCTCCTGGTCGTCTCGGATTTCCTTTATTTCTGGCATTTTTGTGCGGATTTTTCTCCCAAAAAATGCTTCTGCAGGATTTTTTCCATTGGTTGCATGAGGCGTTGCTCGATAGACAGCCACATAAGATAGCAATGCTTCTCGCCAATTTTGTCCTTCTGCATGTGCAATCCTCAATCGTTTTTCAATAGACTGATTTTGTCTCTCTACTTCTCCGTTGGCTTGCGGCCATTTCGGAGTTACTTTATGATGGTGGATACCTGTGGTCCTCATGTATTCCGCAAATGTCTCTGAAATGAATTGTGGACCAATGTCAGAGTATAATGTAACAGGTAATCCATATCTTGCGAATATCTCTGCTAAAGCTTGTATTGTTTTTTCAGTGGTTGTGGACTTCAACACCACGTACTCATAGTATCTGCTGTAGTAATCTATCACTACCATAATTGATTCACCTGTCGGTAAAGGTCCAAGAAAATCAACAGCTATGTCGATCCATGGTCCTGTCAGGAGTTGCGTACTCCGGATAGGTTCTGGCGGATTACTCCTACTTGTGATTTGGCATCCGTGACAAGTTTTAACAAATTTCTCTGCATATTTATCACAACCTGGCCACCATACCTTGGTTCTGAGGTTTTGCTTGGTACCAACAATACCTAGGTGTCCTTCATGCGCTAAGGATACGATCTTCGGTCTCAATCTTTGCGGTATCACCAATCTGCAACCTCTTAATACACACTGTCCGATGCAACAAAGTTCGTCTCTAATGGGAATGTAAGCCTTGTGAGTACACTTGTCCCATTGTCCTCTCTGTATGCATTCTCTTATTTCCATGAGTTCTGGATCACGTTCGGATTCTCTCTCAACCTCCTTCGAGGTCACAGCTTTCGGTATCGCCTGAATAGCTACGAAGCATACAAAGCTCTCTGTTTCTGTTCCCAATTCTGCCTTGGATTGTGGACCACCATCCTTCACCAATCTGGACAGCGGATCAGCAATGTTTGCTTTCCCTGCAATGTGGATTACTTTATATTTGTAGGGTTGTAGTCTGAGTATCCATCTCTCTGTTCTGGCACATGGTTTGGATCTAGGTGCATAGATCACCTCTAATGGCTTATGATCTGTGATGAGTTCAAATTCAATGCCGTATAAATATGCATGGAACCTCTCACAGGCCCATACAAGTCCGAGTGCTTCTTTCTCTGTCTGACAGCGCTGGAATTACCCGTTCTCTGGAGGAAGGTGCGTGTTCCCAACAAGTGGATCCAAATTCTGGCAGCCTGCCGATTTTAACGGAGAGAGCATGCAGGCAGACGACGCCATTGTCTGAAACGCTTCAGGAATCATTTCATCCTAAAAATCTCGAATTCATCCGTGATTTTTTTTTAAACTGCGAGCTGCAGGGGGAGTCCAGCGTCGACTCCCTGAGGAAGTCGGGGTGCCGTCGCTGGGAGTCCAGACCCGCAGCAAGACCATTAAAATGCCTGTTGTTGAGTTGCAGCAGGAGCTGCAGTTACCTGGTTCTGCCACTATGTTAGAGAAAGAAGGGCTGAGCTTTTCTAAATTACAATGTAAGCAGTTAAATGCTGTCATTCAGCTTATAATGAATGAGTTGGCTCAAAGGATAAGTTCAGAATTTAATACAGTTAAAGTACATGTAGAAGCATCTTGTGAAGATTTTAAAAAATTTCAGTCTGCTTTTTTGGAATGTCAACAACAAGTGGCTTCTAATACAGAAAAAGTGTTGAAGGTTGAAGAATCCATTATAGAATTGTGAGAAAGTGAGAAGGAGTTAGAGAGGAAAATAGACTATTTGGAGAATCAAAGTAGAAGGAATAACGTGAAATTTGTGGTTTGCCAGAAGGTATGGAAGGACAAGATCCTCTTCGGTTTTTACAGATTGGATCACACATTTTCTGAAGGCTTGGTATAGGAAAGGGCTCATAGAACTTTAAGGAAATCATCTTTACATGGTCAGCCACCAAGACCTGTAATAATTCGATGTTTGAATTATTTGGATAGAGAAGTAAAAATGCGAGAAAATGACAAACTCCATTATTGATTCAGAATAGCAGTTTTTTTCTATCCTAATTTGAGTCAAGAGGTTCTTCAACATCGATGTCGATTTAATCCAGTTAAAGACGTTTTGTAGTGTAAAGGTTATAAATCTACTTTTCTCTATCTGGCAGTGTTGGAGGTGTTTCATGGAGACTATCAATCTCGGTTTTTTGAGGATGATCAAGAAGCAATGATTTTTGCTGATTCATTTCCTGATATAAGAAGACAAATACGTAGTCCACCATTGACTCCTAAAGAAATATCTCGTTGTTCTGGAAACAGAAGAAATGGTAGAAATGGGAAAAACGGGAATGGAAAGAGTCCAATTTCTTTTGAAATGGGATCTTTGAGTTTGGAACCTCTTGGATGAATAGTAGAATCTTCTTATTCATATTTTACTTTTTACATTATTATGATATTTTGAGATTTTTTTGTTCAGCGGGGAGGAAGAAATTTGTTCTAGGTTCTATTAGTCATCCGCCACTGGTGGGTGATCAACACCCAAATTTTGTTTAGGGATTATTACCTTTTGGTAGGTTTTTTCTGGGGAGGGGGGGTTGTTAATTATTTCTTTTATTTTCATTTCATCTAGCTTTTATTTTGCGATTTTTTTTTCTCCTATTGAGGGCCTATATATGATTATTTGAGTTTTTATATAAAGATATTATTGGTCTTTAGTAATATTAGTAGATATGTTAAAGTTGAGGTTTGCTACTTTCAATGTTCGCGGTTTATACAGTTTGATTAAGTGTAACGATGAGGGACAGCCATGGTATTGATAAGAATTATTTGTTTCTTTATTTTTAAATTTGATTTTTGGTAAAATGTGTGTTTGTTAGCAATATGATTTTGCCTGAAATTACTAAATTTGAGACTTTTCTTATCAAGGTACCAGAGAAGGGTTATATTTCATTTATGTATTAAATGATATAGGATGGTATGGATAAAAAGGGTTGGGATAAATTCAAATCTGTATAAGACCTTTAGATCTGATAGTATCTTTATTGGGCAGTTTGCAACCTCTGAAAGGTTTGTGATTAGATAAATTTCAAATTGCTTTTGTATACTTAGCATTATTTGTGGAGAAAAAATGTATTGTTCATATGTAGAAAGATACAAATATGATTGATATTAATAGATGGCATAATGAGAGAACATACTGTTCAATAATTGAAAAAATTTCATATGCTTTGTGTGATAACTATAGATTTTTTATTAGTAAGTGATTGTTATATTCAGAATATTTACATTTTGATTTATGGTGATTAGATTTTAATATGTCTGTTTCATTTTTCCTTACTATTTTTTCTTTCTTTATGACTCTCCTTAGGAGAGCTGGCTGAAGGGGGAGGGGGGTTCTCTTTTTCCATTTTTTCTTTTTTTTATAAAATATAACATTCGTGTTTTTGCTTTATTGTTGTATATGTTATTTACTATCTGTACTTTGAACGAATAAATAAAGTTTTTTAAAAAACCAAAAGTCATAGAGTACCCCATATCCCGTGTCCTTTGTTGGAGCTTCCTTATCGAATTTTCCAAACAGGAGCCGCACATAGGAAATTGAGAGTCAAGGAAGGATGGGTTAATTTAAAAGGCCTGAAGTACTCAATGCAAAATCATCACCATCAATTCAACATTTCCTGGTGGTGGTCTATTGCAGTGGCCCATTAACCAGATGCAATAACGTTCCATTTAATTAATACTGATACTTCCTTTCAGGAACACAGCTGTCGAATTATGTACTGCAAATTGAAGTGTTGCTTCTCTATCCAAATAACTCAGACATCGAATTATTACTGGTCTCGGTGGTTGACCATCTGAGGGTATTCTTTATAAAGTTCTATGGGCTCATTCCAGTGCCAATCCCCCAGAGAAAATTTCTTGCCCTAATATTTGCGGAATTCAGTCTTTTAAAAAAAATGAAGTCTTTAAAAAATGATTTTCCAAATAATCTATTTTTATTTCTAGCTCCTTCTCACGATCTCCCAATTCTATTACTGATTTTTCCACCTTCAACACATTTTATGTGTTAGAAGCCACTTGTTGTTTACAGACCAAATATGCATCTGAAGTTTTTTTAATTCTTCATAAGATGTATCCACACGTGTCTTAACCATATTTAATTTTGAACTTATACCAACATTCATTTGAACCATTTCATTCATTTGAGATGTCAACGAAGGTTTTATAACAGCTTGAATAACTTCATTTAATTGCATACACTGTGAAACGGTAAATCTCAGCTCTGCTCTCTCTGACATAGTGGCAGAACAAGGTAACTGCAGCTCTTGCTGCAACACAACAGAAGGCATTTTAAAACTTTTACTGCGGGTCTGGACTCCCAGACTTCCTCAGGGGGTCTCCGCTGGTCTCCCCCGGTATCTCATTGTTTTCTCATCAATTCGCGAAGAAAAACGATTTCTTATGATTGAAATCCTACCTGATGCATTTCCAACCATGGGGTCATCTTCCTTCGTGCTCCCTCCACTGAAATCGAAAGGCTTTCCAAATAGGGGTCCACTTCTTGTGAACACGCGCCTTCTACCGGAGAATGGGTAATTCCAGCACCATCCTTCATTTGGTGAGCAATAGGTATTTTTTTAGCCCCTACAGGCGATCTTTGGAATTTAGGCAATGAAGAGATTGAGCCTGGGGCTGTATCAAGTCGTCTAGGCCCCAAATCTTCAGCAGTTCGAAAATGAAACTTCTTTTGAACTTGAGGTTTTGTATTTTCACCATTAGTGGCCATAATAATTCTTTAATACTTTAAACTAAATTTTAAAAAGTTTAAACTTGAAAACAAAGAGTTATAAAACGGGTATTTAAAAGTCTGGCCAGAGAGGTCAAATTTGCACGTCTAGACTCTAGCCATCTTGCCACGCCCCCTGCAACTGCAGTTCTGGCAACAATATGCTTTTTATGTTGCTTCAAAAACATTCCCTTCTACTTTATGTTTGAAGCCGAGGTGGATATTGAAAATGTTCCGTGGGACTGCAATATAAAACCACGATATTTGAATGGTTAGGTAAGGTCTTAACGCCGCTGTTGCCCTTCGATTTAGCTCTGCTGCTCTGCGTTCTGACAGTCAGACACATTCTAGCTGCCGCACAAACACGTTTATTTATGGAGTGACACAATCAAAGTTCAGAGAACAGTTTAAAAGTGCCATTAAATATCCCTTTATCTCTCCATTTCAATTAATTCGCTATCTGAAGAGGTGAATGTAATCTATTGAATACATTTCATGGATGTAATGTCTGAATGGGAGTCTTATCATAGATGAAGGACACCAACATCCTAACCACAAACTCTGCTCGCTTCGAGAAGAATAAGAAGATACCTGAATTCCAGAAGCTCCAGATTCAAGAACACTCAATATTTTAAGGGGAATCAAGCTCTTGAGTCTCCCATTACCCGCCTTTTCATAATCTACCGGGGAATACAAAAATAACTTTCTATGTTTTGTTTAAATTTAAATTTTACTTTTAATTTAGACATAGGTTATTTTTGCCCTTGAGCCCATACTCCCCAATTACAACCTAAAGCTCACGAAGACACGGGAAGAAGGTAAAAGAAACTCCTAGCAGATCGAGCGGGATTCTAACCCTGGTCACGATCGCTGGAACCGGAAGAGTGTTGTGCTATCGACTACGCCAAGCGTGTTATATACAAGCTCTTTTTGACTGAGCAATGTAAAGATTTAAAGGAGGGGTGACAAAACATTTTTTGGTTGTGGGCCACATTCACATAAATATAAGGAGTCATGGGCTAAACGATATTAAGCCCGAGAGCTTACCATCAGTTACACTGCAAGATAAACGGTGTTTTGAGACCAGAAAACTCCTGTGCCATTGCACATTCATTTTTCATCAATACAATTGCACGGCACCACTGAAGCGTATAACTGTGGGCATTACAGTAACTTAGTAATGTGTTCAGATATTACAATTGGCATTTAATTTAAATGACTACAATAAATCTCTTTACAACTGTGCAATGCGACATATAATGCTGGGTGCAAAATAAGAACAATGCTGGGTGCAAAATAAAATCAAGAAAGAGACAAGGCCGTCTCCCACATTCCTCCACAACTCTCGGCGAATTCAGTTAATCATCCAAGTGCCCACATTAATGATCATCGTTCATTGTGTATATTTGTAGAAAGTAAAACCCAAAAACCCAACACCCAACCCCAACCAACCAATTTTCCCCTGCAGCCGCTGCAACCGTGTCTGCCTGTCCCGCATCGGATTTATCAGCCACAAACGAGCCTGCAGCTGACGTGGACTTTTTACCCCCTCCATAAATCTTCGTCCGCGAAGCCAAGCCAAAGAAAGAAATAATGATAGACCATTGACGTAAACAGATTCATTACAAATCAAACACACTTCGCCTTGAGTTCTGTGGGTAAATAATATTCATTTTCCCAGAGTCTCTGAACTTTTCGTCATTCCTTGCTATTTCCTTCTTTTCTGTTTTGTTCCATGCAATCATTAAATTAAACGATATTTTAACGAAGGTAACCAGATTTTTTAACCGAGATTTT
Organism: Narcine bancroftii; assembly: GCF_036971445.1. Taxonomy (NCBI): domain Eukaryota; kingdom Metazoa; phylum Chordata; class Chondrichthyes; order Torpediniformes; family Narcinidae; genus Narcine; species Narcine bancroftii. The sequence continues at coordinate 229,544,296 of NC_091471.1, forward strand.
TTAAAAAGATGATACCGAGGTAAACTTTTTATTAAATGAGGCAATTGTTTAATTTAACTGAGATTGACTTTCTATCATGATAAGAGTCGGTCTTGTGGTTGTAAAAAGTGGAACCGACAACTGGTCTTGAAACTAAGACGTTTAATGTACATACAGTGGAATCTATTGTAAGAGACAATGATCTAACAGCCCATGATCCATTTTTTTCTTCCAATCCACCCTGGGCCTCAAAGGTTGGCCCGTGGGCCGTAGTTTGGCCACCCGTGATTTAACGAATACTATTGGATTTTTTCACGTTACCTGCACGGCTATAGCACTTGAGAATGTTTGTGTATCTGTACATTTCACTAAAGTTCATGACTAAAAATATCATTCTCCGAATGCTTATCGATGCTCCGGTCCGCACCCGTTGTACCGAAGTGCAGACAGACGATGACTTCAAGTATTTGGAATGAACTATCTCCTATGACATGACTGGAAAAAGACGTTGAAGCGACGGTCAAGAAACGGCTCTATTTCCTTGACGACTCAGGAAGTTCGGCCTGTACCACTTGCGCTCAGGGTCGGAGGTCTATCGAAAGCATCCGATCTGAATGCACCACGACTTTGTACACTATTGGAAGAAACCTTGGAAGCTGGTGAAGGCAGACCGTGGACTCCGACTCCCTCCCCTATTTGCCTCAGACAAAAAGACCACCAATACCAGAAAAAACGCTCCTCTCCTTCCTCCCGTCGGGGAGAGGTCTCGGGAGTGCGAAATTATTCACCAACGGAGTCGAAAACAGGAGTTATACATAGTTGTACAAAAAGGTTGTAGAGGGCGCGTAACTCGAAAAGTAAATGATCTCGATTTTAATCATATATAAATTCTTGCTGTGATACATGTAACAGAGGAGAATCACCAATAGATCAGTGGTTAGAACGCTGAGCTTTAAAATCAGGGATCACGAGTTCGTTCCTGCTGGGATCTCGTTTCTGTGAGGGGCTCTGGACAAAGTGGAGATTCTCTGTCTTCCTCTCGGTAGACAAAAGTTAAGAATTTCATGTATGTTACATTCTAAATGTCGTATTCCATGACAATAATGGATCCTTTATCGTTTAGATCACGTGTTCTGCACATGTCCTGGCCTGGAAAAATACTGCAGAGATGTCTTCCATACTTGATCTTTAATTCTTGACATACATTTAGAGCCGAATCATTCGGTTGCTCATTTCGGATCAACGTGAAAGGATGATGTTCTTTTGACTTCAATTAAATGTTGAACACTATGCTTTGGCTAGGCGAGCAATATTACTCAGATGGAAGGATGCTACTCCATCCACTGATGCTCCGTGGCTGTGAAAAATTGTGTCATGTTTGAACATGGAAAAGATTTATTGTTCCATTAATAAATTGGGTACAAGATTTCAAATAATGTGGAGCCAATTGAGACATTTTCTTAGTGTTTAATATGATATAATACTTGAAATGTAATTGATTTTTCTCTGTTTTCATTTTATTATTAAATATGCTTATAATCATACAACCTGTACAAAGTAGGAATGGAGTTTTGAATTTTCATTAATTGGAATAACCTTACTAATATGCTTATAAATTGTGGCTATGTCTTATGGTTTCTGTATCTTCTTTTTTTAATGAGTGAATCTGTTATTTACACTTAACACTCCACAGTTGCTTTTTGTACTTTTAAGATTTTTTTTGGTTGAAAATCAAACTGCAGCAGATTCTGATCTTGATGAAGGGCGCCATTCCGGCACGGCGACTATACTTTCTTTTACGCTTATGAGTTCCCCCAGGAGAGTACTTTTAATTCAAAGACGTGAGTTTTATTTCATATTCCGCGACCGCGAGGTCTGGGCCTAAGATGACGGCTCTGTGAGCGGCATCGGCTACGAGGGGTTGCAGAATCCGGGGAATAAGGACAATAGAAAACGAGGAAAGCGGGACCACAGCGCACAGCTTTTGGCGACTCGATGCGTGGGCCCCACACAGGCTGTGGGCTGCTGGGGTTTGCGCTCATATGATTCAATATTCCTTTGTTATAAAGAAGCAAAGTTACACGGGATTTGTTTTAGTCTGCCGTTCGGCGTGACAAATTCAATATAGGCAGAAATTGCCTGAAGCATCTCTTACAGTGAGAGAAATAGCAGCAGAGCGGAGGCCCTCAGAGTCGCTGAGTGTCCGTGGATTCGCCTCCAGCGCTCCTGCAGCTCTACAGTCTCCTGTTTGATCCATGGGCACGCAAGCGCCAGATTCAAACCTCCTTCACGATGAGTGCCCTCGGCACCTTTCCCATCAGGTTCCAATCTTTGGTACCCCTTCAACCAGTGCCAGCCAGTCTCAAGCTGTCTGCCGCGTGGGGCGAATATCTCAACCACAGTCGACAACAGCCTGTGGCCTGCATCCGTTCCTCCCCTCCCATCTCTAACAACGCGCTGCCCATGTGTTCTTCAGCCATATAGCCCCAAACTGATCCGCCGCCATGTCACCGTCCCCTGCGCCAATTCTCTGCTTTCCCCGATTCTGCGAACCCTCGTGGGCTGGCGAAGATCGTAGGCGCCGCCATCTTGGGCTCAGACTCCAGGGACTCAGAAGCTTTAAATAAAACCACTATCGGCTCCATTAATCGCCATGGACTGGGGGTTAGGACCCCACGGGGTAGAGCTGTAAATTTGACACCCTGCTCGCCGCGGGTCTGCACCAACGGCAGCGCTGCAGTTTCACCGCCTCCCCAGCAATCTCCACCTGGATTTCACACATGGTTGCGGACAGCTGGGGACTGGGTTGAAACTCGCTTAAAGGTGACGGATTATCGGAACCGCGATGCCAGAGGTTGTCAAGTGAGCTGAAGACTTCCTGTTTATGTCGGAGGTTTGGATGTGGAGCTCAGCTTTCCGATGGTTTGGACTGACGTCTGTGCAGCGGCAGAGGGGACAAGGGCGCTGCAGGTGAAGATACGGACACACGGTGACACTAAGCAGCCTCTAATTTTCTATCCTTTCTCTGACTGAAAGAGATGCGGTGAAATTTCTACAGATAGCGAATCTGTCTACCTTACTGTTGACGAAAGGAAAATTTGTGTATTATTACACTGTTTTTATAACTCAACAATAAAATAATCTTGAACATTTCCTTTCCTGCAGCCATTATCCTCCTGAATTAAGTCCTCTCAAACTCACTTATCAAATGCTAATTGACCTATGCATTAAAACATTGCACGCGCTCTAGGTTGTCCTGTTGTGAACATATCAGATTTGACTTTTTGGGATGGAATGGGGCCATAATCTTGTCCCACGATGGAACAAAGTATCTTATCAGAGGTTTAAATGTTGGTTGGGAATAAAACAACTTTGCTTGGGCCACCTTCTCCACGATTTCGATAATATAGTTCGAGTTGTTTGCTGGTTGGGGATCACCGAAATCCATTCCCCAGGGTCGCAGATCCTAACACTATCTAAGGTAAGGAGAGCTGTTTCCCTGTGTCCATCAGAGCCCTTACAGTGTATTTAATGGCTGAGTGCTTGGGTCTTGATTAGCCAGTCGATCAAATGTTGTAGGGAGAAGACCGGGCAGTGGAAATGAGTTGGAAAATCATAAAATGGCGGGACAGTTTCAATGGGCTGAAGTCAATTTATGCTCCGATGTCTCATGGTTGTATGCACTAAATGGGATCCATTGATTTCCCTACAATACTGCTTTCACTGGAAAAAGTTGCAGCCGAGAACATTTATATTATGTAGAACTATTTGACTTCTGAAGTTACATGCAGTCCTCATATATACACCCCAACCCCAACCCAATCCCCCTCCCCCCATCACCACACCTTTATCTACTCTAGTTTCCATCCCCTTGCGAATTTCATTAAAACCCTCTGGTGCCTCCCCCAACCCTCGCCCGGGAGCTCTCCGCAAGGATATTTGTCCCCCTGCAGTTCAGATGCATGCAAACCAACACTTCGGAACAATTCTCATCTTCTCTGGATGATAGCCTAGTGAACCAGAAACCTGAAGGCCTCCCCTTTGTACCATGTCTTTAGTTCCATTATCCTGCTATTTCTATCCTCAGTAGCACGTGGCACGCGTAGAAATCCTGAGATTACAACCCTGTAGGTCTTCTCCTTCACCCTAGCACCCAGGGAGTTAGAAGTCTCCTCCTAACCATCATTAGTCCCGATATGGACCACCATCTCTGGCTGTTCACTCTCCCTCCTGATAATGTCAAGAAATCGATCTGAGATATATCGGACCCTGGGAACAACAATACAGTATATCTCAGAATCTCCTATCTGTCCCTCTATCAATGGAAACCCCCTATCACTATAGCTGTCCTCTTCTCCTCCCCTCCCCTCAGCCACAGGAACAGACTCCGTGCCAGAGACCTAATCACCATGGCTTGTCCCTGGTAGGTTGTTCCCCCAATAATATGTAAAAGGCTATTCTTGTTATTAAAGGGACCGGCCACAACGTGCCCTGCACTGATGGTAGGTTCTCTTTCCCTCTCCTGACTGTCCGCCATGTAACTTCTTTCTGCCTCGAGGAGTATGACGACGTCCCTGTAACTCCTGAATATCAATTACACTTTCTCCTAAAATGGCTCAGAGTTCATCCGACTCCTGCTGAAGTTCCCTAACTCAATTTTTCAGAAGCTATAGTGGGATGTGCTTCTTGCAGTGAAGTTCTCAGCGATGTTTCTGGCCTGCTTAATATCTACGTCCTGCAAGATGTGCACGTCCTTTCCGTGGCTGAACTTCCCAGTATTTATGAAATAGGAATAAAAGAAAAAATCTGATTTTTCCTTGCTTCAACTCCTGCACATTGACCTTAGTCTCTGCTCACCAAAGGCTCAACAGCAGAAATCTTAAAGACCTACTCCTACCCTCAAACACTCACATACTGGCCACTCTGAAAGACTTCCTCCCTTCTTATTGCTTGGAAATAATTGGCCACTGGAGAGATTCAAATGAATATTTACCGATCCCATTGCCGATTTATCTGCTTGGATCTGGCTTCCTCCACGACTCGCTCAGCAGCAATTCCCACTGTCCGGAGTCAAGATCCAAAGAGCACTTATTAATCCCTCTTCTCACACCTATCCAGATTGGTCCATCTTCTACTTTTTCACTCATCGCTGCATCCTGTCTATATCCTTTTGTATCCTACGACAACTTTCAAAATACTCCGCAACTCCTCAGCATTCATATCATCCCAAACCTACTGATTTACCCTTCCACTTCATTTATAAAATCACAATGAGGAGTGCCCAACTAGATCTCTGCGGAATTCCACTAGTCACAGTCGTCCAGGCAATATATTTTCCGTCCACATCTATACACTACTTTCAACATGCAACACAATTTTATAGCCACAGGACAAGATTTCATGGATCCCACGACTCATGGCAATTTCCTTTATAACCCTAATGCTCAAAACCCAGAGGTCTCTGATCTGATAAAGCACATGATTCAGTAGGAGATCTAGTCTTGCATTTCATCGAGTTAACCTTCAAAATACTGTGGTCTTCTTGTGCACACCTGACAAATTCTGCAACATCCGAACATTTTGCCACAAAGAGGTGCCAGTCAATATTAGGTAAGTTGACGTCTCCCCAACCAACCACCCTGTGATGTCTGCACCGTTCAAAAATCTGCCTCCTCATCTTCTCCTCAGCGGCTAGTTGGTTACAGAATACTTGCAATAGAGTCATCGCTCCCGTCCAGTTTGGGGCTTGCACCACACTAAATCATTAAATGATCCCTCCACATGGTCTTCCCTCTCCGCAGCTGTGGTATTATCCATAATTAGCAACACCAATTCTTTTTTTCTGTTATCTTCCTTTCGATCACTTTTGAATCATGGAGACCGTGGAACCTGTCACATCTACTGATCCATGTTCTATGCTCTACGTTCTTTGACTTTATTCTTCATAACTACAGGACAATAATAAACACATTTTAACCAGGCAACCTGACTGCAGTTTGCTCCATCGCTGCACGGTTCACCTACCTTTCCAACAACGGTTCCATCATCTGACCTTGCGCTCTATTCCATTCTCTCCAAACAAGTTAAAACCTTCCCCGGCAGATCTTGCATGTCTTCACGTATGAACATTGGACCCTCTGAAGTTCATATGCATCCGTACCCTTTAGACATTCACCAGAATAAATCCCAAACTTCCACAACTTTGATCCCTGCTGCCTGTAACAACTCTTCATCCACGCTTTCATCGGTCATTAATTTATATTCGTGACTCAAAGCCATAGAGTTTAATTTTCTCCAAGGTCTTATATTTTCACTTCATTCCTATCTCTCTATATTCACTGTTCAGGACATATCCCCTTTCCAATCTAAACGATCACTATCAACACGTATCATCCCATCTTCTGTTGATCTTCCCACTCCAGATTGCAATTGACACGACAAGAGACCCCTTTTCCCCTTGCATCTGGGAAGCCGGAGACCATCAAAGAGTCTCAACTTGTCCTTAAAATCTCTTGTTTGATCCGCAAACAATGAATATCGTCTCACTGTCTCTCTCCTCCTATCTTACAGTCCGTTGGCCACCGTGCCAGAGATATGCCTGCCGCAGCGTCTCGTCTCTCCCCCCCCCACCCCCCCCAACCCCCAACATTAGATTATCGCTAAACTGTTTAGCACATAAAACACAGAACACTATAAGAGAGTACAGGATCTTCGGCCCTCGGTGATATACCGGCCCATATATTTCCATAGAAAATGTCAAACCCTTCCAACCTCATAAACTCTATCTTCCTTTCATACATGCGCCTGGGTAAAAGTCTGTTGAATGCCCCTGGTTCATCTTCCGCCACCATCCCTGGCAAGGCATTCCAGGCACCAACAAATGTTTGTGTAAAAATCTGACCCACGATGTATCCTAGTATTTGCTATTACTGCGCTAGGGTAAAGGTGTTGTCTGTTACCTTACTTATGCCTCTCAGAATCTGTAGATTTCTTTTAAAGCTCTTCACATCCATCTTTTATCCAAAGGTCCCTGGTCTGCCCACCCTGCTTCACCCAGACTAATTTTCCAATCCACGGAACATCCTGTTAAATATGCTCTGCAACCTCTCCATAGATTTCACATCCTTCCTAAAATGAGGATACCAGAAATGAACACAATACTCTATGAGTGGTTTCACCACAGATTTGTAGATGTGGAACATGACGTCTCGACTCTTGAAGTCAATCACTCTATTAATGAAGCCAGCATCCCATCGGTCTTCCTAGCTATAGTATCAACCAGCATGATCTATGGATTTCGACCCAAACGTTTCTCTGTTCCTTGACACTGTTAAGTAACTGTCCATTCAACCTGTACTAGATTGATCTCAAAAAATGCAGCACCTCACACTTATCCGGATTTAACTGAATCTGCAGCCTGTCTATATCACATCCACGCTCTTCTTTCTAATCGAAAGCCAATATTTTTTATCCACACAGTCAGGATTCCATGTATCCCATGTCTAATAACTTTCTGAAAGAATCTCCCATTAGATAACCTGTCAAATTCCTTTCTAAAACCCATGTAGACTACATCTACAGCTCTATCCTCATCTATTCCCTATGTTACCTCTTAAATAAACCCAATTGGACTCGAGAGGCACGCACTTCCCTTCGCAAAGCCAAGCTGACTATCCTTCAGGAAACTACTTCTCCAAATGATCATACATCCTGTCTTTAAGTATCCTCTCCAATACTTTTCACACCTCTGACGTAAGGTTCATCGGTCTATAATTCCCAGGAATTTCCCATTACATTTTTAAACAAGAGGGCTGAATTTTCCGTTCCAAAGTCACCAGCACCTCTTCCATGAACAGGAATGACAAAATAAACACATGGAGTTTGACAAGTACAGCCACGGCAGTTCGCAGTGCCGACAGCTTCTTCCCTTTCAATCTCCTGGCAATCTCACAGCTATCAGAATATTGCATCCTACGTGTGACTGGCTCCCTGAAACTCCAGTCCCTCAATCCCTCTGCCTTCCGACTGCAGGTGTTCAACCACCTCCAGCTCAGGTTCTCTCACGCGATTTATAAAGAGCCAGAGCAGGATGGACTTTTGGGTTCAAATTCAAAATTGTGCACATACATTTCCTGGGTGAACACTTCTGGGAATATCCGTACTGGAGCCTTCAGGTCGACGCAATCACAAAGAAGGCTCGCCAGAGGCTATATTTTGTAAAGTGTTTGAGGAGATTCGGTATGTCACCGAAAACTCCCTAGAAACATCTATAGGTTTTGTATGGAGAGCATTCAGTCTGGTTGCATCACTGTCTGGTACGGAGGTGGCAATTCACAACACATAAATACAATCCCGAGACATAACGGGCACCAGTCTTAACTCCATCGAGGACAACTGCAAGAGGAGGTTATGCAGCCTCTACCCTCAAGGACTCCCACGACTTTGGCCATGCCATTTTCACTCTGGTACCATAATGAAAAGGTACAGGAGGCTAAGGTGCAGCAAAAGGACAGCTACCTCCCCGCTACCATCAGATTCCTGAATGATCATTGAATTAAATAAGCTGCCCTACTTTGAATTTCCGTCCACTATCTTTATTTTGGGTCAGGCGGTTTATATGAATGTTTACCCTGTGATGCTGCTGCAAAACAACAAATTCCGTGATTTGATCATGACAATAAATTTTGATTCTGATTGTGGCAGGTGAAGTAATCAGTGACATTTGTTGTGACCCAGATTTCCCACATCCAACAAGAGGGACATACATCTCCCATGAGTGCTAGTCACAAGGCTCAGTTTAAGCAGTAAGATCTCACCTAGTCTTTCCTGTGCCTTCTTACTGAAGCCATTTCCTTTAGGGGTGCTGTCATGGCCAACGCAAAGGCCTCATTTCTTTAGCCTCCGAAACACTTGGGGCCAAAGTCTCTGTGTCCCATTGCCCATCATTGCCGCTCCACATGATCTCCTTTCCTTCTATTGGTTTCACACAAAGCATCCACCTTTACCAATGTTTGTCAGCACCCACGCTCTTGCCTGAAGTCTTGCCGCTGCGAACGTGAAAGCCATGCAATCTCGTACTTGTACGGGCGCTTTCAAGAACTCCTTTAACATTTTTTTCACGAAGACTAGTATATGGATTTAATGCTGAGGCTTGACAAACCGTGGGTGAGACTGTATATGGAATAATATGGGCAGGTTTGGGTACAATTGCTAGCCAAGCAAATGCTCGCGAAATAGAACGTCCAGAAGAGGTTCGCGAGAATTATCCGAAGCGGGGGTGGGGTGGAGGCCGGGGTGGTATTTACCGTATGAACAGCGTTTTATGGCTGTGCACGTTTGCTTGGTTGGATCAGGTGTGATTTCACTGAAGCCAAAGTTGTTTGTTGTGGTGGAAAAATCAGGGCCGCAATGAAGAATAAAACTACGTTTACTTAGAATAAAGATGAGAAACAATTTCGTGAGGGAGAGAGGCGATCTAATCTGTGGAATGTGTGAAGGCAATGTAATTGGCTGTATTTGAATAGCAGATTGATAGTTTTTTTTATTAACATGGGTGCCAGATGCCATGGAAAAAGAGAAAAAAAGTTTGAGCTGAGATCTACAAAATATTACTTAACTAGTCTTTTACAGCTTTTCGAGGATGTCACCAGGAACATTGACGAAGTAAATGTCGTGGAGGTTAGTCCACAAGATTAAAACGGTCGTTGTTGATGGCGAAGTAGTGAACTGGTTCGGAAATGGCTGGATGGGAGAAGCCAGAGAGTAGTGGTGGATGATTGCTTCTCCGAATGAAGGCATGTGACCAGTGGGTGCCTCGGGTATCAATTCTGGGATCGTTGTTGTTGTCCATATCAGAATCTGGATGATAACGAGAGCAGCAGCTTTGTTGATGATACTATAATTGGAAGCGCGTGAATAGCGAAGAACAAACTCAAAGCATTTCAGAGGATCGGAACCAGATGGGAAAATGGGCTGAAAAATGGCAGATGGAAGTTAATGGAGTCAGGTGTGAGGTGTTGCATATTCGAAAGAAAAACTGCGAAAGGACTTAAAAAGATACGGTGAGAGTAGGAGGACCTGGACCCCAAGAGCTCCGAGATCAGAGAAGGAAAAAAGCACAACAGTCAAGTTAGAAGAACTAAAATATGCAGTGAACAAGATGATATCACTTACCTGCCAAATATGGGAGGAAAAATGCCAGCCAGCAAAAAGTGACCGGGAAAGCGATATATGAATAGAGCAGCTCGACCCAATCCGAGACGACGGGTTCAACATGGGGCGGAAGATCGCGGACCCGGAGAAACGGCCCGAATGGTGGTGGCGATGCGACCAGAGGTGTGTACCCGGGTTCGCCGGGGAAACAGTCAACAGTGAGGTCGTAAACCCATAAAGAAGCGACGACGCGGTCGGGGATCGATGATCGGAGACAGTGGGCCCAGGGGGAAGACCGACTGCCAAGAAAGCCAGAATTCCAGGGGCACTCGAGCCCGAGCCCCAGTAGACGGCAAGAGCGCGGAGGGGCGAGTGCGCGCGACCTCGGACCTGCGGCAGAAGAGGCAGGAGGGCTAACGCGTCGAGTGAAGGCGGAGCAGCCCTAGCCAGAGCAACGAGCTCGAGCCGCACCTGTACGAAGGGTGACGGCCGGCGGACTCGAGAAGATGAGGACGCGGAGATCTCGGCCCCGCAAAGGCAGAGGCGGCAGAGACCGTGATTGACTCATCCAGCGAAGAGGGAAGGAGCACAACGGCTGGCAGGCACGGGAAGAGGAGAGGCATAGTAGATCCTGACCCTGCAGAGTCAGAGGCAGCTGATGCTGGGATGGAACCATCTAGTGATGTTAGAGGCGACGTTGTGGCCAATCGCAGTGGCTTGAAGGTAGTAGTGGCAGGGAGAGGACACAAATCCTCGTTATGGGTTATGCTGGAAGCAATGGAGAAAATGGAAAAAGTGATTATATTTCGACATAAGCAAAGAAAGGACATTTGGACACTCCTCTGGACTGATGTGAAATGTTTCAAAAGGAAAAGTGGCTGACGTAGAGGAGAGAACAGGGGATAATGAGGATAGAAAATTGAAGCTAGAGAAAGAGGTGGCAACATTGGGGGGCGTAAAGGAGCCGCCTCTGTTAGAGAAATTGACGCACTAAAAAATTATAATAGGCGAAACATCATAAAAATTGGAAGTCGGCAAAGAGGGGTGAAACCCTATGGCCTCTTTCCAGCGCTAGGGCGGTGGAAGTGCAGAAAAAAACACAGTTCTGTGAGTCTCCAGGCTAAGAACATACAGAAGTTAGTTTCAATGTTAATGGCTTGAACGGGTCGGTGACGAGGACAAGAAACTTGGCACACATTTTAACAATGTGTGTTGATCTGGCTTTTATCCAAAAAAAACTCACTTAACAGAGCAAGAACACCAAAAATTGAAAAAGGGATTGGTGAGCAAGGTAGTAGCCTCCTCGTTTGGCTCAAAGGCAAGGGGTAGCAATTCTGATAGGGAAGAGTGTTCCAGTGAGAGGGCAGAACGTGACTACAGATAAAGCAGGAAGATTTCTACTAGTGCATTGTCAGATATATTCAGACCCCTGGATATTTCCTCAGATTTCCAGCGGGAAAGGAGAACAAATTGGTTGGGGGAAATTTTAATTTTTGACTGGGTCCTGTCCTGGACAAACCAACAAAAAAAACTGAAACCAAGTACTAATATTGATTGTGTAAAAGAGATGAATTTGATAGATGTATAGAGATGAAAACATCTGAGGGAGCCGGAATACTCCTTTTACTCTACGTAATATGACTCCGACTCTAGAAAAGAATTTTTTCATGGCTTCAGCCCATGTAGATGGTTGGATCATGGAGGCCGAGTACACAGCAAACGATGGAAATGCGAGACAAGAAGGATATGTCATTACACAGTCTGTGGGGGAGTTGCAGAGCCAAATAGGGTGTTACAGAGACAGGGAGGGGTCTGCAGAGACAAGCAGGGTTTTATAGAGTCAGTGAATGGAGCGCTTGACGTCCTGCTTTGCGGAAACTGCCAAAATGTTTGGCCTGGAAGTCAGCCTGAAGAAAACTGAGGTCCTCCATCAGCCAGCTCCCCGCCATGACTACCAGCCCCCCCACATCTCCATCGGGCACACAAAACTCAAAACGGTCAACCAGTTTACCTATCTCGGCTGCACCATTTCATCAGATGCAAGGATCGACAATGAGATAGACAACAGACTCGCCAAGGCAAATAGCGCCTTTGGAAGACTACACAAAAGAGTCTGGAAAAACAACCAACTGAAAAACCTCACAAAGATAAGCGTATACAGAGCCGTTGTCATACCCACACTCCTGTTCGGCTCCGAATCATGGGTCCTCTACCGGCACCACCTACGGCTCCTAGAACGCTTCCACCAGCGTTGTCTCCGCTCCATCCTCAACATCCATTGGAGCGCTCACACCCCTAACGTCGAGGTACTCGAGATGGCAGAGGTCGACAGCATCGAGTCCACGCTGCTGAAGATCCAGCTGCGCTGGATGGGTCACGTCTCCAGAATGGAGGACCATCGCCTTCCCAAGATCGTATTATATGGCGAGCTCTCCACTGGCCACCGTGACAGAGGTGCACCAAAGAAAAGGTACAAGGACTGCCTAAAGAAATCTCTTGGTGCCTGCCACATTGACCACCGCCAGTGGGCTGATAACGCCTCAAACCGTGCATCTTGGCGCCTCACAGTTTGGCGGGCAGCAGCCTCCTTTGAAGAAGACCGCAGAGCACACCTCACTGACAAAAGGCAAAGGAGGAAAAACCCAACACCCAACCCCAACCAACCAATTTTCCCTTGCAACCGCTGCAATCGTGTCTGCCTGTCCCGCATCGGACTGGTCAGCCACAAACGAGCCTGCAGCTGACGTGGACTTTTTTTACCCCCTCCATAAATCTTCGTCCGCGAAGCCAAGCCAAAAGAAAAGAAAAAGAAGAATGGATTACAGAGTCCGAGAGAGAGTCACAGAGTCAGGGAGGGGTCGACACACTGATCAAGCTGTTTCAGTGCTCCAACTGCGGGAAGAACTTGAAATGGTCGTGTCAACTAACAACATGCTGGCAGCTCCACACCGGAGAGAGGCAGTTCATCAGCCCTGAGTATGGGAAGGTGTTCGCCTGGTCCTCTATCCTGCTGATGCAATAGCGAATCAACTCTGGTGAGAGGCCATTCACCTGTTCTAAGTGTGGCATGTGTTTCATCCAATCCTGTGACCTGCTGAGACACCAATGGGTCCTCACTTGGAAAGGTCATTTGTCTGCACCGAGTGTGGAAAGGACTTAACGCATTCCTCCCACCTGCTGCCCCACCAGTGTATCCACACCGAAGAGTGGCCATTCACCTGCTCCGCGTGTGGGAAGGGCTTCGCCTGATCTTCCAAACTGCGGATCCACCAACGGCTCCATTCCGGGGAGACGCCTTTCATCTACCCCAAATGTTGTCAGTGCTTCACCTGGTCCATCGTCCTGCAGGCACATAATGGGGAGAGCCATTCACCTGCCCAGAGTTCGGCAATGGCTTCATCCAGTTCACCGACCTGAAGCCCCAATAGTGGGTCCAATCTGGGAAGAGGCCATTCATTTCTAGTTCACCCAGTTGAACAGCCTTGTGTTTACTCATCACGTCTGCAGAGTGTAGAATATTTAAACATCACTCACTCAAACACCAGAAGGGACTAGATTTTTGTGGTTATTGGGGCAACAAATCAAAACCAGTCTTGTTATTGATAATTTGCAATTTGTTTACAGGTTCAAGTTTATTGTCACATGTTGGTGCATTGTGGAAGTTTGTTGTGGAGCGGTCAAGCTAGACATCCCGTACATATACTAGAAATTAGGTCACAGTCCAGGAGTACAGTTACAGGGACAGATCTGTTGGTACACGTCAGAAGCAGCATTTATTTTACAAGTGTGAGGATCATTCAAGATTTTAGGAATACGGGAAAGATACTCCGTGAATCTGGAGGTATGTGATCTCACACTGGCGAATCTTCTCCATGGGGAGGAGGGTCAAGGGAGTGTGTCTGGGGATGGGTGATTCTTTTAATATCTTGGTTACTTTTCCAAGGTGGCAGGAAGTGGACGTGGAATAGATGTTCTCCATCAATGTTAGTGAGTCCGATTATATATTTTAAAAATTTAACAACATAGCATGTTTAAAGGCTCTCCAACCGACGAAACCCGTGATGCCCAATTAACCACCTAATTACAGGGGCAACCGACAGACACGTTCCAGACAGGACTAGATTCTAACCTGGGTCGTTCCTGCTGTAATAGCATCCCGAAAATCATGGCACCCAATGAATGGAATTAAATTTCATGTCCTGGATCTATACCAAATAAAGCAGCTGTGTTTGAAAATGGATTACATCCCCTTGTATCTCTGTAATACTCTCAGTGTGAAGTATAAAGACAAGGCCATTTAGTCCACTCTGGGAGCATCCTGGTATCTCTACTCCTGTACATGTTTCTGCCCCAGACCAGCCCCCAACAAATTCACTGTGTTGAATACTCTTCTGTTCCTTTCTCCTCTCTGAATTCTCTGAGTTTCCCCGTCTAGACAGATACACTGTTCACCTGAAGGTAATAAACAGGAGAAGGTGTTGACAATCCGGCCTGATGTGCCTCCTTTCCCATTCAAGAATATCATGGCTGATATGGCCGTGGACTCAGCTCAACTTGCCCACACTTTCCCTATAACCCTTAATTCCCAAGTCTGTTAAAAAACAACCCCTGCCTTACATACTTTCCACAAGGCAAACTCCACTGCTTAATTAGGCAGGGAATTCCACAGATTCACCACTCTGCTCGAAGCCAATTTCCGGTTCCACCAGATGATGACAAGCAAACGTGCTGGAAAAATTAACTAGGTCACCAAGCATAGTAGAAAGCAAAGGGTAACCAATGTTTTAGGCCTCAGCTGATACTTTACTTCCTACAGATGCTGAGTGATGGCTCAGTTTCTCCAAGAAGAGAGTATATTGCACAGGAGCCCTGGTTCTACAGATGTTCTTGTTTAACTCTAAGCAGATGGCGTCAATATCGATCTCCAATTTTAAAATAATCCTTCATTCTCCCATCCATCTGACTTCCTTCCACCAGTTCCCTCCCCATTCCATTGTTTGATCATACAGCATTTCTTTACAGCCATATGACCACTTACCCATCACCTCTCGCCTCCTGCTTCTAACTGTATCCATTTGGTGATCACCCTATCTCCACCTTATGTTCATGTTTACCTGAGTTTTGGCATAATTAAGAAGGGTTCAGTCCCGGAATGTAAATTGCCTATCACTTTCCATGGACACTTTGTAAGCTGCTGAATTCCTCCATCACATCTATGTGTTGTTCTCATTATCCTTGATTTAAATCTTCTCCCCCATATCTTGAGACTCCGTCCCCAGTCCTGGTGTCAGCTGTCAGTGGAAACAAGCTCTCTGCTTCTATCTTACCTGTTCCATTTGAGGAATTTTTTTTCCAGAACAACGCCTTCGACAACAAGGCCATCAGGCAATGGTGAGCAGAAATGGAAAAGGAGCACTCTATGGATCCAGTGGGTTGGTTCCCCGAGCAGACTGTCCAAATCATCTGGTGGCATGTCTCATTGCCAGAGCTCACAAATAAGCACCAGGTCGAAGCCTGACAGGTTGTGAGATGCACCCTTCCAGTCAGAATTTTCTTGTACAATCGGAGCATTACCCTCCATGCAAGTTGCCCTCGGAGTGGCTGCAGTGGAAACTTTCGCTCACCCCTTTGCTAATCAAATCGTATGTGATGTTTCCTAATCTGCACATTCTACTTGGCCATTACTCTCCAAACCAATAGTGAAAGACAGGCCTTAAATTGTTCATCTAATTCATATTATCACAATTATTTGTGTTGCGTTTACAGGATTCAAGAATGAGAGGAACTTGACTTGCTTATCTTCCCAGTTAATCATAGAATGCTGCAGCATAGAAAAAGGCGATTCAGGCCCTCTTGTCTGTTCTGGCCATTAACATATTTCTACTGACCTGCTCCCATTCCATAACCCTCCATACCTCTCTCATCCATGCACCTATCCAATTTATTCTTAAATCAATTGATCATGGCCATATTCATCACATCCGATGGTAGCAAATTCAACACTTCCTGGGAAAATCCCATAGGTCAGAGAGTCCTCTGTCACGCTGCTGCTGGGGATGAAATGTGACATGCACCCTGGCATTCTTTTCCACACACTCTATGCGAATCTGCATTGTTACGAAGTCCAGAGGACCCCAAAACCAGCAACAATAGATATGTACCACAACACAGAGTTACTTAAACTAAAGTTGTTTTAATTATATTTGAACAAGAAAACAGAATTAAACTTTAACTTATCACTTAACCCCCCCCCCCCCCCCCCCACCCACTTCTAATACGAAGCGCAGGAGTGTATAATTGATATTTAAGATTTGAAAAGTTCTTTGGATCACTGTCCAATCTCACTGGTTGTAGGCATTTCTTGTACTGTGCACAGAAGTTAGCATTAACAAAGTTCACCAGTCTTTGGTGCTTAACAGGCAAATGGTTACCACTCAGGAGGGTTCTTGCTGGTTTTCAGAGAGAGGGGGGTTCCTTTTCCAGGACATCGGCAACTGATACCTTCTCAATCAGTTTTGCTGATGAAACTGTCCCCTTCAGGGTTTTCCTGATGACTCTCTTTATTTCAGGTGACCTTTCACACTGCCAGTCTTCTCCTTTGACCAGGCACCTTCCAATGCTTGCCACCTTGTCCTTGTGGAACTGATTTCTATCACTCTCATTTCTGTTTCACTCCCTCCATCTCTGAGAACAAAACTCTTCTCCTCTGTCTGCAAAGATCACATGCTGTCCCAGGCAAGCTGCTATCGATACTTTGTTGCCTCCTGCAAAAAGCATTCTGCAAAGGTCCTGCAAATATACTGTGTTTTAACATGTGTGTGTGCAATCTGCTTTAACAAGTTCTCCCAACCGACCTCTAAATACTCTGTAACAGCATTCAGCAAATATATTGGCATCAATCTCCACATCATCGCAGCTGTCCCAAGGACAACGGGCGTGGTGGCTGATGTTCTGACTGGGAGGGCTCTTCTCATCGCCAGTCAGGCAAAGTTCTGGTGCTTGTTTGTGAACCCTATCGATAAGGCATTCAGCTCTATGAGCTGCATGGTCTGCTCATGGAACTAATCTACCAGATCCATCGAGTCCTCGTCTTTCAATTTCTGAAGGATGATCCGTGCTGACCACTGCCTGATGGTCTTGTGGTTGAAGGTGCTGTTCTGGATATCTGTTCCATGAAAGGAGTAGATAAAATAGAAGCAGAGAACTTGTTTCCACTGGCAGCTGACACCAGAACTAGGGACAGAGCCTCGAGGTATGCGGGATTAGATTTAGGACAGAGATAATGAGGACAATGCATAGAAGTGTTGGAGTAACCCAGCAGGTCACGTAGCATCTATGGAAAGTCATAGGCAGTTTACGTTCTGGGCCTGAGCCTATTTGAATTATGTCAAAAATTAGGCGGACATGCAATTAAGATGGGGATTGTGGGCAGAGAACAGATCAGCAAATGGACACAGTTGGAAGAATAAATCAAGAGGTGATGGGGTAAAAGTACAAAATTCTGGAGAGACTCAGCAGGTCAAACAGTGTCCTTTATATAGCAAAGGCAGAGATATATAACCGACATTTTGGGGTTGAGCCGTTCATCAAAGTTTTAGGCTTAAGCCTGAAACTTCGGTTATGTATCTCAGCCTTTGCCACATAAAGGACACTGTTTGACCTGCTGAGTGCCTTTAGCATTGTATTTTTTTTTACTTTAACCACGGTGTCCACGGAGAGAGAGGTGATCGGGAAGTGGTCATACAATTATAATATATGCTGTCTGATCAGGGAAATAATGGGGATGGAGCTGGAGGAAGGAAGTCCGAGAGAAGCCAGGAGGAATGGAGGGTTAGTGAAACATTTGAAGTCAACGTTGACGATATATCCTAGGGATAAAACAAAGACATCTTCAGATGCCGGGGTTGAGTGCAATACACACACTTCCTGGAGAAACTGAATAGGTTACTTAGCACCTGTCGGAAGTAAAGGAATATTTAAGGCCCAAACGTTGATTGCCCTTTACTTCCTACAAGGTTTTATGACCTGGTGAGTTTCTCCTGCACGTTGGTGTCTCACCATCTGGGTGGAACCAGAAATTGGCTTCACGCAGAATGGTGAATCTGTGCAATTCACTGCCCAGTAAAGCAGTGGGGTTTACCTAGGGGAAAGTATTAAAGGCAGATATGGGTAGGTTTATCACGGACTGGGGAATTAAGGGTTGTACGGAAAGGGACGGTGAGTGGAGCTGAGCCCACGGCCAGATCAGCCATGCTCCTGTTTCTTACATTCAGTGAACAGTGCTGCTGTCTAGAAGGGGAAGTTCAGTGAACACAGAGAAGAGAAAGGAACAGAAGAGTATTCTAGTTCTATAAGGTGGTTGGGTGCTGGTCTAGAGCAGAAACATGGGCAGGAGGGGAGATTCCAGGATGCTCCCAGTGTGACCCCAGCTGGATAAATCGCCTTGTCTTTGTACTCCAATTTGAATGGATTACGAAGATGCAAGGGGATGATACACAGATTACAAACACAACTGCTTTATTTGGTATAGATCCAGGACATGATATTTAATTCCTGTCATTGAGAGGCATGGTTAACCAAATGTTATTATAGCACCAGCCACCCAGTTTTGAGTTCAGTCCTGCATGTCAGGAGTCTGATCGTCCACCACACCACCCCCGTGATAGGTAGGTTATTTGGGGAGCACGGGTTTCATGGGATGGAGAACCTTCACCCATTCTATATTGTTAATGTTTAAAAATATATAATCGGACTCACTAACATAGACGGAGAACATCCATTCCATCCCCACTTCGTGCCACCTTGGAAAAGCAACTAACATATTAAAAGACTCACCCTTCTCTGTTCACACTCCCTTTACTCTCCTCCCCATAGAGAAGAATATTCACCAGTGAGAGATCAAGCACACCGCTAGACAGAAGAACAGTTTGTTTCTTGTGTTCTAGAACTCTTGAATGATCGTCATATTTGTCTAATAATGCTGCTTTTGCTCTGTACCGACTGATCTGGCCCTGTAACTGCACTGTGACTCATTTGCTAGACTGCTCCAAAACGGAGCAGAGCTCTTGGAAGTAATACAGTACGAACGTGACCTCATGTGTGTGGTTATAGAAAAATACTTAATTTCCCCATGTGATAGGAGAATGAGTAGTGGACATTGTTCAGATACATCTTTAATGAAGCATCCTTAATTGTTATCCACATAACAATTACAGTACAGAAACAAACAATATAGACCCTTATAGTCCACAGTGATTTACGTGAAACTCCAACTAGCTCCACCTATATACACCCTGCCGATAGCCCTCCAACCCCTTCATATTTATGTACTCATCTAACCTCTTCTTAAGTGTCAGAAATGGCACTGCTGCAACTACATCTTCCTGAAGGTCATTCCACTCAGCCACCACTCTTTGAGTGAAGAAGTATCCTCTTACAATACTTCTAAAGTTTTTACCCCTAAACCTTAACTTATTACCCCTTGTTCCAATCTCCCCTACCCTCAGGCGAAAGAGCCTATTTATATTTACTCTATCTATTCCCTTCATAATTTCATATACCTCCATCAAATCCCCTCTTAATCTTATGACCCAGTAAATGAAGTCTCAGTCTATTCGATCTTTCTCCGTATTCGAGACACTGCAATCCAGACAGCATTTTAGTAAACCTTCTTTGAACCCTCTTTACCTTATTTCTATCATTCCTATAATTTGGAGACCGGAATTTCACACTGTATTCCAAACTTGGCCTCACCAATGCCTTAAACATTTTCAACAACTCCCAGCTCCTATATTCTATGCTATGATTTATAATAGACAGCATAACAAAATCCTTCTTCACCACCCTATCTACATGGGAATCCACCTTCAAAGAACCATTATTCCAATATCCTTCTGTTCCTCTGCGTTCCTCAATGCTCTCCACTTCACTGCATACATCTATTTCAGTTATTCTTCCCAAAATGAAGCACCTCATTAACCTACATCAGCCACCTTTCAGCCCACATTTCCAAGCAGTCCAAATCATTCTGCTATCCATGAAAACTCTCCTCACTAATCCACAATTCCCCATATTTTTGTATAGTCTGCATATTTACTCACCCAATTTCCCACCCCATCATCCAAATCATTAATGTAAATGACAAACAACAAAGGACCCAACACCGACACCTGAGGCACACTGCTCATCACCAGCCTCCATCCTGACAGACAGTTGTCCTCCATGACTCTCTGGTTCTTATCTTCCAGCCACCGTTGCACCAATCTGACTAACTCTGTATTAATCCATAGTGACTGAACCTTCCTCACTAAACTTTCATGCGGAACCATACTTAAAGCCTTACTGAAATTCAAGTAGACTATGTTAACTGCTCTACCTTCATCAAACTTTCTAGTCACTTATTCAAAAAATTCAACGAGATTTGTCAAACACAATATCCCCATCACAAACCCATGTTGGGTGTCACTGATCAATCCCTGCCTCTTCAGATAGTTATACATATTATCCCTAAGAATACCTTGCATGAGTCTCCCCACAGACGATATCAAACTTACTGGCCAATAATTGCTGGGCCTACCCCTTGAGCCTTTTTTAAACAGTGGAACCGCGTTTGCAACCCGCTAATCCTGCGGTACCACACCCTCCTCCAGTGACCTTTAGAATATCACTGTCGGAGCCTCGGCTATTTCCTTCCTGACCTCCCTTAAGATTTTCAAAAAATCTCATCAGGACCAAGAGATTTATCTACTTTTATATACCCCAGAAGTTCGAAATACTCCTCTTTACTGATCCCTATATTTTCCATAACTAACCCTCTTGCCTCACTTATCCTACACAATTCAATATCTCTTTCTTTCGTGAATACTGATGTGAAGAAGTCATTATATATCTTTCCATCTCATATGCTTCCTCACACATTCTTCTGCTCCGATTTTCCATTGGATCTATTCTATCCTTCACTCTCCTTTTTCTATTCACATATTTGTAAAGAACCTTCGGATTTACTTTCACCCTATTTGCTATAGCCTGCTCGTACATTCTTTTTGCTTTTCTAATTTCCCTCTTAAAGTTCTTTCTACAATCATTCAAGCATCTCGTCAAACCTTTGCTTTTATATTGGGGTACCTCCCTCGAATCATTAAACCAATATCCTTGATTTATTTTTCATTTAAATTTTTGTCATGGGGGATTGATAACAATTATTTATAATAACTTGATTGATTTAAGAATATGTTCAGGATGGGCATCAAGAATTAATGGGAACGAAAGTGAATATATCAATCCAGATGAAGACTGCGATACTCAGACACTTGAATGAATCTGATTAATAATAATACATTCTGTGCACTACATTGTTTATTACAATTTAATGTAGTACCTAGAAGACATGTGTCTGAAGTTAAACTATCTCATTTTCATTCTGATGTTAATCCACTATATGATAAATGTAACATCTTTAAGACCACTCTGAGCCATAGGTTTTGGGAATGTCCCTATCTAAAAGAATGTTGGGAACAATTTTTCTAAACATAATCAGAGATTCTGAGGAATAAATTGGAGCCATGTCCTTTTATTGCTTTGTTTGGTTATTCTCAAGAATAAAATATTTCCTTGAACATAATTCAAATAAGAATAGTAGCTTTCACTTCATTGAGAGTCAGATGAGCAATTTTGATGAAATAAAAAGATCAGACAGCACCATCATACGTGCAATGGGTACAGGATGTTAGCTATTGCTTGAATTTGGAGAATATTAGCTAGCAACATTAAAGAGACCAAGGTTGAAATTGACAGGATATGGGGCCTATTCATGCACTATTATCACAATTTTAATACAGAGACAGAGAGATAATTGATTTTGTATAAATTGCACAAATCCTTATCTGTGTTTTACCCAGATATTTAATACCTTCCTGCAGTCATTTCAAATGACTTCCCTGTTGGTTCGTCGAAGGCATGATCTCATTCTTGTACCCTGAGCCTTCCAATATTTCTGCAGTGTGGTCCTCGGCCTGGCCAGCAAAGCCACACCCACCTATCCCCCGGACCTACTGAGTGGAAATGGTGAAGATGTCTGCCCATTTGCTCAGTACCTCCTCACCATAGTCGATCACTTCACCAGATGGCCGGAAGCAACTCCGATCACTGACACGTCTGACGAATCCTACGCTCTGGCACTGATCCCGACCTGGGTGCCAAGTTTCATATGACTAGCCCACATAACGTCTGATAAAGGCACACAATTCAGCTCCAGCCTGTGATCAGCTATAGCCAGTCTGTGGGGAATGCAGATAAACGACACGACTGCATACCATCTGCAATCAAGCAGGTTAGTTGACCGCTTCCACAGTCACCTGACGTCAGCACTCATGGTCCCCCTAAAGGGGCCCAACTGGGTCCTTCCTGGAATCGGCACAGCTACCAAGAAAGACCTCAACGCCTCATTAGCCTAACTGCTCTACCGTGGACCCCTGATCATTCATGATGAATTCATACCAGTCCCGCGCGGGCAGGAAGAAGAACCTGCAGCAGTCCTGGACAGGTTACTTGAGAGGCTCGGCAACCTGGCCCCCATTCCAACTTCACAATATGAACGCACCTGGACCTGAGTTCATGTTTGTTAGAAGAGGGGGCACACTGGCCACCTCTGCAGTGGCCATATGAGAGTTGTTCAAGGTGATCAAGAATAACGAGTCCACTACATCTTGGATAATGGGAGAAAGAAGAGGTTTTTCTGATAGACCGACTCAATCTGGTCCATGTGGACTTGACACAATCAGTGGAGGTCCAGCCAGCTCAGCCCAGGGGCAGACTGCACAAACAGATACTCTTTCAGACCTTGTACACTGGGGACTGTTGCGCCGGTTCTAGAGGGAGGTCATGTGCCAGCCCATTAGGTACATGGTTGAACTGGTGAAAATCACAGACGAATGCAGCTAAGGAAATCCTCTCTCAAAATGGCGCCTGGTTTTCTGTCTCCTCTTCATCACGGAGCAAAACCTGCAAACGAGAAAAATGTGCCGACGTAACTTCTGGCGAGAGCGCCGGGGACTGGAATATAATTAAAATCACTTTTTTTTAAATTATACTTGAATAAGAAATGTATGTTAATGTTTTATGCATATGCGAATTAAATAACATTTTCAATAAATTTAAACTTAACTCATCAATTTTTTATTAAAATTGAATTAATCATTATCAGATCTATATTTTAGATATGGCCAGGAAGTTGGTTTATTTTGCATTCTAGTTGGAAGTGCCTCAGAGCTAGCACATTTGGTTAGAGGTAGGAAATCTTTTGGAGAAGATTTTATGGGTTAAACGGCCACATGACCTGATATTATATTTGTTGGGTAATATTAAAGTAGTTAGACCTAAATTAAGGTTAACTAGTTCACAAATTGGGTGGGGTCGGGGGTAAGGGAAGGGAAGGGATGGGAATATTCTCGTTCTGCTTCAGTGTCCTCTAACTATGATCAATTTACAGGACGAAATATAACAGCCAAAAGAGGACACAGTGACGATGTGATTTTCACGATCTGATCAACAGAGCGAATCAGTGCGCAAAGTCTCAAAGGAGCAACACCAATTTGAATGGCCAGTATATATGTGTTTTACACAACTTTAACTGGCTTTTGGGATCGCAAATGTTTCACTTCTGAGACTTTCCATGTATGACGCAAAATGACACACAGTATATGAGAGCTGGGATTTAACTTGAATGAAGCCATTGTTATTTTTACAGTTTTTAACGACTACTTTAATACGATTTGGCGATTATAAAACAGCAGACTGTAAGGAAACGGAAATCACGAAGCTTTTCTTCAGAGTTTGCTTCAGAGAAATCGTCGGGATCTCGAAGACAGATTCATTCTCATAAACCATGCTTGACACATTTTTGATCGTCAGAAAAGTATATTACATCTTAATCGCTATTATTGGGATACCTGGTAAGAACAATGTCGATGTAATATTTTCCATTCTTCATGTGAAACATTGAATTCGTTTAGTCGTAGGAGATGTTGCAATCAAAAAGTGAGAAGACATCGTCTTGCAAATTCATGTCATGCACATATTAGTTCATCGTGGCTATGTTGCTGCCTGGTGAAATTACAATCAGTCGGAATGCTTTGGTCTGGTGGTAGTGGATCTACGGAGTTTCTAAGCAACTGTACATTTTTATGTATTTATGTCACATTAAACCACATTGACATTATTTATGAATATCCCATTGAATATGAACAAAATAAATATTCCACATATTGCGAGAGGCTTTACAGCAATCCCGTGAGGGTAAGTGTAACTCCGGTAAATACAAGTGCGTTTGGGGATTTTTTTCCTTATTACATTTTATGAAACACAGGGATTAAGAAGATTCAAGTTACGGATTAAAGGAGTGTTGTTTAGCAAAATTTTGTCTTCACTCAATTCACTCAGTGGACTTGAAACTCGGTGGGGGTGGCGTGTGGAGGTGTGAATTTAAAAGTGGATACTTATTGCCGTGGGGCTTATTAATTTGGAGACGTGGGGAAGGACAGCAAATGTGGTCTCCGCAAAAGAACCTACAACCAATATAGTTAGAATTATTTATAATGTTCATTTAAAGCATGAGGAACAAGCATTTAATTGCGACTGGAAGTTCAACTCATTAATTTAGAACACAAATTTCTCAAAACATTCAGCTGGTCCTCCAGCACTGAGGGCAAGAGAACCAGTTATTACATCGGTCCTGAACCGTGTCCTTGGATCAAAGATTAAGGACTGATTACGCTAACCTTCCATTGCAAACATTGCGGTTCAGCTTCCTTAAAATTCCTTATTTAGATTCTGTCACAGCGGCTGACTTTAAGGCGGTAATTTGATTTCAAACACTTATGTTGTTCTCGGTGGGTCGTCAGTCCTGTTTAGTAAAAGACGCGATCTGACTTAATAGGGGTCTACAATATTTTAGGAGGCGGAGATAAGGTAAAATGTCAGCACCTTTTCTCCAAGGCAGGAGCAGCCAACATCAGACGACATCTGTACAAAGTGATGGGAGAAAGGTATGGGGAGACATCGGATGTCAAATATTATACTCATAGAGTTGTGGGTGTCTGTAATTTGTTGCCCGGAGTGATGGTGGAGGCGGGAACAATCGGAGAATTTAAGAGAATCCTAGGCTTATGATGAAATGAAAATACAGGGTAATGAGGTCAAGAGGATGTTATAATATTCTATATTCTGTTATTTCAGCCCTCGATGTTGTGCGACCTATATAGCCCTACCAAAAATATTAAACCCTTCCTAACTCGTAACCCCCTGTTTTTCTTTCATCCATACCCAGCTTTAAAAGTATCTTAAATTCCCCTCATGTTTCTCCATCCAGCATTCCAGGAACTCACAACTCACTGTTAAAAGTATTGAGCCCTGATTTCTCCGCTAAACTTTCCTCCCTTTCATTTTGTTCAGATGTCCTCTGGTTCCTGGAATAAGACCCAGGCTGCAACCTCATTTATTACTCTCTGAATTTTGTAGATTTCTATTAAGGCACCTCATATCCGCCTACACTCGACAGGGAAAAGCTATAGTTCTGCTAAACTTGCCTCATCAGATTTAATTTCTACTCAAGGCAACATCCTGATGAATCTCCTCTGCACCCTTTCCATTGCTACCGCACACATCCAATAAAGAGATGCCCAGAAATGAACACAATATTCTCCTGTGGTCTCAACAGATATTTGTATAGCTGCAACATGACCGTTCGACTCTTGAAATCAATCCGCTTACTAATTAAAGTAATTTTCCTGTAGGCCTTCTTAATTATCCTACCAACCTGCATGGAAATCTTGAGAACCATACAAATAATTCATAACTCATAGATTTTTTTAAAAAGTGGTGTTAGTTGTTGTGCGACTATTGTCTCCCAACGCTGAGCAGGTTGACACTATTTTAATTTCTACATATTTTGTGCAATACAATGGACTGCGATATACAGTAAATATACACACATGCTTTGCCTATTTGTGATAAACAACAATGAAGAAAAGTTTGGACCATGGGGCGGCATTATATTCAACTCGCTTTCAATTACAAATTTTAACCATTACATTGTGGGATGATGTTCTTCGGTTAACTATGTAACAATGGAACTGTAGTCACATAGATTGGATGCAATTACTGGAAACAGCAAAAATCTCTCTCTCTCTCTCTCACCCTCTCCATTTTCCAAGCAAACAATAGGAGTTAGTCTTTTGCTCCCATCTGTTTTCTTAGGTAAACAAAACTTCTCATTTACCTTTGAGTGAGTCCTTTGCAGAAAGGTCAGAAGCCTTGTAAAAATGCTCAACATAGACGACCTGGCTCCAGTCGATTCATTTGATGACATCTTTTCAATTAGCAGCTAGTTCTGAAGTGTGGATAGCATTCTCCATATTTTCTGTAAGATTACTGAATATGAATTCTTCAGTATTTCAAATAAGATCTGTTTTAAAATGTTTATGTCTGTAACCTACTCTATTTTTACCAATCATCACCCAAATATATATATTCTATGACAGTAATTCTTTCCATCTTCTCAAATGCTCTTCCAACTTTTTTTAATAATGGCAAATAATTTAACTTAAACAAATTATCTACATTTCTATTAATTATTTCCCATAATATTTTATTGCATCATTTTACCATTTAAATTTTGTCAATCTTTTATACTGTGAATAATCCATATCCACCATAGGCATCACCTCATCTTTGTCAACATGGACATTCTTTCTTCTTCTTTGGCTTGACTTCATGGACGAAGATTTATGGAGGGGTAAAGTCCACGTCAGCGGCAGGCTCGTTTGTGGCTGACAAGTCCGATGCGGGACAGGCAGACACGGTTGCAAGGGAAAATTGGTTGGTTGGGGTTGGGTGTTAGGTTTTTCCTCCTTTGTCTTTTGACAGTGAGGTGGGCTCTGCAGTCTTCTTCAAAGGAGGTTGCTGCCTGCCGAACTGTGAGGCGCCAAGATGCACGGTTTGAGGCGATATCAGCCCACTGGTGGTGGTCAATGTGGCAGGCACCAAGAGCTTTCTTTAGGCAGTCCTTGTACCTCTTCTTTGGTGCACCTCTGTCTCAGTGGCCAGTGGAGAGCTCACCATATAACACGACCTTGGGAAGGCGATGGTCCTCTATTCTGGAGACGTGACCTACCCAGTGCAGTTGGATATTCAGCAGCATGGATTCGATGCTGTCGGCCTCTGCCATCTCGAGTACTTCGAGGTTGGAGATGAAGTCGCTCCAATCAATGTAGAGAATGGAGTGGAGACAACGCTGGCGGAAGCATTCTAGGAACCGTAGGTGATGCCGGTAAAGGACCCATGATTCGGAGCTGAACAGGAGTGTGGGTATGACAATGGCTCTGTATACGCTGATCTTTGTGAGGTTTTTCAGTTGGTTGTTTTTCCAGACTCTTTTGTGTAGTCTTCCAAAGGCGCTATTAATAATAGTCCATATAATAGCCCAATAATAGTCCATATTATTTCAATCTCTCTTTCAACTTATTTAATGTTAATTCTGTTCTCCTTAAATATACTATAACATCATCTGCAAATAAACTATTTTTTATAATTTTCATTAGTTACTTCAAAACCTTTAATTTCTTTATCAGTGCTACCCATTTCTGCTAATTGCTTGATTGCTAATGCAAATTTAAAAAGGTGATAATGGGCAACCTTGTATAGAAGAACATTCCAACAAAAAGGGTTTTGACATTTGTTTATTTGTAATCATGTTTCATTTGGGTGATCATATAATGCCTTTATCCAATTTATAAAATTATTTTTAATCCCAAAAGCATTGTGTTTCAAATAAAAAGTCCCATTCCAACCTTTTTTTTCCCCTGCATCTAATGCTACTACTACCTCTGGGTCCTTTTCAGTTTGTGGGAATTTAGAAGACGCAAGGCCTAAAATAAGGCTGTCGAAATATCAATTAAAATCTGTTAAGCAATCTGGATAAGTGTGAGGTGATGTGTTTTTGAAAGATTAAACCTGAAAGCTGAACAAAGGATAAATGGTCGGATACTAAACAATGTAGAAGAACAAAGGGGTGTCGGCAATCCAAATACATACATCTCACAAGGTTTTCAGAATGGTTGATTGGATAATTATGCAGCCCTATGGGATGCTGTAATGGAAGATTTGAACCGTGTCTTTTACTTTTGCAGCCTTTGCTTCTGCAAGGCTGAGAACCAGCTTGTTTTTTTTTTAGAATCAGCAGACATAAGCTAAATTCCACCGAGGGAACAGAGATCCAGTTATCTGAAGAAAGGACATCTGTTACCCAAGAACATTTAATTTTCCTGCTTTTTTGGTCACAGACTGTCAGAGGCCTAGCCTTGATGCAAAATAAACCATTGTATCCAAAGTGATAAGCTGAAAATTATGTTATTCGATAGAAGCCTAGCATGCTAGCTTACTCGCTTATCTTTCTTGCTGTGGTGAGAATAGGTGCTTGGGTAAGCAGTTTTTGGGTAATATGAACCATGATCCCGCTGCTGAAGTTTGAGACTCTCATAGAGGTGGCAACATCTCTCAGCAAGAAGAAGAACTTCTAGAGTCCAGCCAACATCCCAGACGGGTGAGGTGGAGAAGCTGCTACCGGCGCCCTGACAACCTACTACGTGTGCGGTCATTGCCTCGCTTCGGCAGTTAGGACCATTCCAGGCATTGATAAGTATAGTTGGGAAGGGCTTGCATATTTTAGTTTGAAATCAGCTTTTGAATTTGTAATAAACATTCGTATAAACTGAACTGCTCTCGGTGTGTGTGTCTATTTTCTTTTGGTAGCTCAAACACTGTGACCAATCTAAAACGAACAAAATGAGAGGTATAAGTTTACTCAAGACAGATGCAGAGCTTCATAGGTCCGGGGCTTGAGTTCAGGAGTTCAACGGTCATGTTGCAACTCTAAAAAATCTCTGGTTAGACCATATTTGGAATATATTGTTCACTTCTGTTCAACTCATTATATAAAAATTATGTGGAAGACATGGAGAGGTTGGAGAGGAGATTTACCAGAATGTTGCCAGGATTGTAAACAATGTCTTCAGAGCCACGTTAGCAGAGCTGAGACTTTTCTGCACAGACAGAAGGATTTGAGGTGATTTAAGGTCCACAGATGGAAGACTGCCAGCACTTTTAGAGCAAATGTCAGTCACCTGTAATAAAGTGAAGGGAGGAAACCTGAGGAAGACACCCAGTTTGTGTTTTATACAGTGGGTAGTGGGTGCCTGGAACGCCTTAGTGGAATTCCCTCGTGCTGTGTAGGATGCGATACGTCGCAATTTTAAATCGAAACTCCATTTCTCCGTCAATCTCCGGACACTGGCGGTGCAGGTAATAATATTACGGCCACCTGAACAGAGATTAATATAAACTTAAATTGAAATTCAGACCCACGAGCACGCGCTGCCCAAATAATCGAATTAACCTATAAATAACCCGTTTTGAAAAGTGGGCAGAAACCAGAGCACCTGGAGGAAACCCACGCAGAAAAGGGGAGATAGTACTAACTCCTTGTACACAGAACAGATTCAAACGTGGGCAGCTGGCGTTTTAATAGTGTTGTACTAACTACCACACCACTGTGCCGCTCCTTACATCTTAATAGAGTGAAATCGTTAAAGGGGAATCTGTGTAGCTTGATTCCAATGGTAAAGAAAAGCAGACATGACATTATTAATTGCTTTTATTTTCTAGTTAATGTGATGGCGCTTGTGATCTTGTCCCGGGGAAAGTGCGGCCTCTCCACTTGCACCACTCTATACCTGGTCGCCATGGCAGTAGCGGATCCTCTGACCATCATCTTCAATGTCGTACTGGGGCGTATCAGTTATTTATATTTCCCTCAGACTTTCCTGCATGTCACTCCTGTTTGCAGCGTTATTGTTGTCTTGGCTCGTGCCGCCACGGGATGTTCCGTCTGGTTCACCGTCACCTTCACCTTTGATCGATTTGTGGCCATCGGCTGCCCGAAGCTAAAAGCAAAATACTGCACCGTCAAAACAGCAGGAGTGGTTTTGACAACAGCAGGTATTCTGCTCTGTTTACAGAAAGTTCCTTTCTACTTCACATTTGAACCCGCGAAAGTGATCGGAAATGTAGGCTGGTTCTGTTTACAGAAACCGAGCTGCTTCACGGATCCATCATGGGTGGCATTTAATTCCCTGAATACCATTATATCGCCATTATTCCCATTTGTGTTAATTCTGCTGCTTAACGCACTTACAGTCAAGCACATTTTAGTGGCTAGTCGTGTTCGTAAAGGGCTGAGGGGTCAGAGCAAAAGAGAGAACCACATTGACCCGGAGATGGAGAAAAGGAGAAGGTCTGCCATCTTGCTCTTCACCATCTCTGGCAACTTTATCCTGATGTGGTTGGTACATCTTGTCCATTTTCTTTATTACACCATTGACGGAGGGGACCTCACTCTTCAAAATGACTCCGAATACATATTATCACAGTCCGGATACATGTTTGTGAGTTTAGGGTGCTGCACAAACACGTTTATTTATGTGGTTACTCAGTCCAAGTTCAGGGATCAATTTCTCAATGCACTGAAATATCCGCTTAGCTGCAATTAAACTTAAACAGAACGTCACCCGAAGCAAACAACTGTTTTTCAAATCCAAACGTAACATTAGTTGGCTGTTTGAAACAGTTGGAGTGCCGAGAATAGATGGGATTTGAACCGTGGATCGGGCAATGAAAGAGACCATGCAGCCTAATTCCACATAGATAAAATTCACACATACCATATCGATTGCAAGAAGAAAAACAGGATAAGTCTGATCCGGGTGAGGTCATCTGGGCAGTTAATCTTGCAACGGTATTCGACAGATTGGTCCATTCACTCTACTCCCCGCCTGACCGTTTCCCATTATCGTGAATTCCAGCATTGATCAAAGTTCTGTCACATTTTGTTTTACTTAAATGTATTCAATAATGTAGTCTGCTTGCTCTTTGTTAAACGAATTCCATAAAGTCACCTCGAGAGAGAAGAAATTGCTCTTTATTACCTTCTCCGAATCTTGAAACGAGGTTTACAATTTCTACTCTCATATTCTTGGGGAGACAATCATTCTGCTTCTCACATATCAATTGATTTACTGATTTTGTAGGTCTTGGTAAGATTCCATTGTCATCGTTCTGAACTCTCATAGGTCTCTACGGGCTATTCGATTTCCTCTCATGAGTTGTGCTCTTTATTTCCGAGAGCAATTTTATGAAACTCAGCGATGCTGCCTCGAAAGCCAAGAGATAATATTCCCTGTGAATGAGATAAGATTTAAATACTGTACTTCAGGTCGGGTCTCTCCAACCCCTGTAGAGTTATAGCAAGACCTCCAAGCCTTTAGTCTGTCCACGTTCCCATCAAAATTCTGATGCAAACATTTGAGTGTATGCGCTATTTCTGTGGAAAACCATATATTAGAATTGACTCCGAGCCTTAATATTTTGCACCATGATTTCTAGAAATTAATCAATTAGGATATGTCACTCAGTAATATCCGGATAAGATGCTCAACATAAAAGGTGATTGTCCACCAGACCACAATTTAAAGCACATCGAGGGAAATTAGCTCCTGGTGTGAATTTAGAATGTGCAGCCAGCATCCTTGTACATCCTGAGCATTACACAAGCGACAAATATGTCCCTAAAGTTTTGGTCAGATTTGTCTTGGCTTCAACTTTACCGGTAATATTTCCTCGGTGGATATATCAGACATCAGTTTCTTTCAAATGGTAATCTATCCAAGTGTAAAATAGGATAGTGCTGCTGAAATGTGTGCACTCTTTCATTATTCATTCATTTGATAGAAATATAGGTGCACAATAAGCATTTCTCCCAGCATCAAATATAACTGACAATAGTGGAAAATCACAGCCGTGAGGAACATAGGAAGTAGGAACAGGAGTAGGCCAAAAATGGCCCATCAAGCCATCAATACGATCATGGCTGATCTAATTTATGACCTAACTCCACCTACCTGACTTCTCCCCATATTCCATGGCCAGTTCAACAAATGAGACCGCATTTGTTGAGACCAAGAGAAAATTCAAACCATGGAGGAACTGCATGTCGAGTAGTATCAATGAGAGAAAACAACGCTGCACGTTTCAGTGTACTCAATCAGAATTGAGAGTGGAGAGGGGAGACAGCCAGCAGA
Organism: Narcine bancroftii; assembly: GCF_036971445.1. Taxonomy (NCBI): domain Eukaryota; kingdom Metazoa; phylum Chordata; class Chondrichthyes; order Torpediniformes; family Narcinidae; genus Narcine; species Narcine bancroftii. The sequence continues at coordinate 229,576,614 of NC_091471.1, forward strand.
TTTAGATCCAGATGAAATGGGCCAAAAGCCATTGGGTGAACCAGCTGGAGCGGTAATGGGCAGGTGGGATGGGTGAAATGTGGAGTGTAGGCTGTTGATTGTTATGTGCCAAACAAGGAATGAAAGGCAAGGTGGAAAATGGGTTCAGAGGAGAAAGATGAATTACAGAAACTCAAGATATGGATGGCTCAAGGAGGAATATCTTGGGAAACATTAACCGATTAAAATGTGCTGTTGTATTCTTTGCAAGGGACTGGTCTTCGCATTAAACACCACTTAAGGCAGCGAGGTTCATATGTAAATCAGGTATTTCATTCGGGTTTCAACTCTAAACCACAAAAATTGCAATTTTAATAAATAAAAGAATATCCAAATGTTGAAGTTTAAAACTTTTTTTATTCTTAATTCATTTTGTGCCTGTCTCTTTAGATAACTATTGTCTACAGTGATATTATAATGACCATGATTTAATATGTCATAATATCCACTGAGTCTAATGGCTTGTTCTTTCATTCTACAAGAGGGGAAGAAAACATGAGCAAGAGAATTTTTACTTTGAATTGCGAATGTTTTTACATTTTTGTATCTCTTTAAAGTTTGTTCATCTCTAAAAGTTTTTTGTATCTCTTTAAGCTAATATCTCCATATATCTCTATAATACAGTAAATACTTTGTTATTCATCATTATGAAATTTTTAATGTGAAGCTATGCAAACTGTTTATCCATTTTATCAATTAAAACTATATAAAGTAACAGCCACAGAGTTGGACACGTAGAATTAAAGAGATCATGCTTTAGAACACACATGTCAAACTCAGGGCCGCGGGCCAAATTTGGCCCATGATATAATTATATTTGGCCCGCAAGATCATATCAAATATGTATTAGAGCTGGCCCACTTGCTGCCACGCCAGGATCGCGCATGCACAGCTAATACTACAAATCCCAGAATGCTTTGTAAATGCATTGGTGCCGGCCCGTCAGGCCACTAATCGCCCCCACCTCTTCTCTTTACTTTCATTCGCATCTGCGACCTGTCGCCTAACTCACATGTAATAAACCCCTTACGAAAAATGGCCAAACGAAAGACAGAAAACAGGACCTTTCAAGACAGGTGGGAGGCAAACTCTGACCCCAGAGTTTGATGAACTTGCATCAAAGAAGAGATGCCAAGTATCTGGTTTAGACCCAGGTGCATCAGAGTAAATCACAATGTAGCAAGCTAAGCTGGGATTAATATTTTCTTTGGTTAACTTTGGACTGTTCATAGTTGAAATATTGGATTTTCATTGAAGCAAGTTGTTATTTTTTTGACTTGGCTTGTGAAAAAAAATACATTTAAAAGGAGCTTAAAGGCTATAGAGAAATATTATTTATTTAATATTTTATTTCTCATTTGTTAATGCTTCTTCTGGAAAGACTTTATATAAATCTATTATTAAACATATATTTTAATAAGAAAAATTTTAACATTACGTATGTTGAAAGAAGAGAAAACATGCAGATGTTGTTGAAAATTTTCAACGACTTCGTCCAAGTTTTTAATTTTGGCCCTCTGTGAATTTGAGTTTGACATCCCTGCTTTAGAAGATGATACACTGAAATTAGGATATATGAGAATAAGGAAAATATCTATATTTTCATTCAAAGAAAAATCGCATTGTGAACCTTGTTCGGAAGAAAGGCATGTAAAATTCGTCTAAAATAATTGATAACCTGATTTAAAGCCAAGAGAAGTCCACGCTGTATTAATAATATATTCCAGAAGTCTGTGAGACCATGACTGTGAATTATGCAGTTTGAAATTGAGCTAAGAACTGGCCAGTCACCTGCGACCTTGAAAGAAGTAAGATGCAGCTCTGGTAGCAGAATTGGCAGGAAGCCCAGAAGATGATATTGTAAACATTGAGATAAGAACTTTGTGTGCCAAACCATAAAGACAATTCAATTAGCAGAAACTATTTGAAAGGGACAGTTCCTAAGAACCAGATGCTAGGGCATAATCCAGGTTGCAGTTTGAAGAACCCACGATGGATAAGAAGTCATGTCAGGCGAAAGACCTCGAAAAAACACCTCCTCTCAAACAACTGTATGATCGTGAGTTGAGCCAGCAAGGTGGACCGACAATGCCTGACAGGAGATTGGAGCGAGTAGCTGAAGAAGAAGCAGCTTCAACGGGCAAACATGAAGAAGACTCTGTAAAGGCGCTGCATGCCTCATTAACTGGCTTAACAGTTAGTGGAATTGGAACAGATGAATGAAAGTTGCAAAGTCCCTTTGGTGAGAAATGTAGAGACTCAATCAGCGGTATCTGAGAGTCCAGATGTGAATCTTAATTAGAGTATTTCCAAGGTTATAAGCACATGAATAGATTCCAAATTTTCAAAGTTATCTGGAGCATGTACACCTCTGCGTGCTTCAAGCATATAATCTATGCACGATAAGGCAAGTTGTCTTGATTACTTTATGTGCACAACAACAGTAGTGGAGTAAATATATGATTTAGAGGATAACGAGATTCCAATTAAGAATCTGCAACGGGAGGCGTGGCAAGATGGCGTGACATGCAGTCCTAATCCTCCCCAGCCAGTTCTTAAACACCCGTTTTTAAAATTTAATTTAAGTATACAAACGTTTTATTTTTATTTCTAAGAATACTATTTGTTCATAAGACATAAGACTCAATTACAGAACAAATTACTTTTTAAAGGTTGGAACAACGAAGTCGTCGTCTGGAAACTCCAAGCCACAGAGAACTCCAGCTAGGTTAAGTATTACGCTGATTTGTTGATGCGTTCAGCCGACATTGGCCCGCCCGCTCGCGATGTCGGTCGTGCGGGCGACCCGACTAAGAGGAGGGCCCTCGAGTACGCGCTGCCGTCGGGGGAGCCGAGGACGCGCAGGATGGCGTTGGATACCGCCCCTGCGCCACCCCTGGTCTTGCCGGGATGCGCGGTCCCTCTCGGGTCCGCGATTTGCTGGAACGTGTGTGGTCTGTGGGGGGGAGGACCAAGCGGCGGTGTCCCGATGTGGTCCGCGTGCCACCGTCGAGTGTGCAGACCCGCAGACGCGCAGGAAAAGGCCCGATAATAGTGGAGCAAGAATAAGACTTACCTGCAATGACCAGTTGGCAGGAACAATTGGAGGCGGAGCTTGCAGAAGGTGAGCCTCAAAATGTGGAACTGGAACCTAGATTGAATTCTATTTTTGCTGTCCTGGAAGGGATTGCCTATCATATGGATAACATATCTCAACAAATGACTCAAGTGACAACTAAAATCTCTAACATGTCTGAAGGTATGTCTACACTTAAGAGGGATGTCAATAAATGTCTTACATCAGTGGATGTAGTACAAGAACTTTTTTTTTTAATTGAGAAAGTTTTTTCTGAATGTAGGTATCAAGTATCAATAAGGACAAAATAGAGAAAGTGGGAGATTCATTCGTGTATTGGGGAATCCAGAAGAGAGATTTGTTGAAAAAGATTGATTAATTGAAAAATCAAAGTCGGAGAAATAATAGAAAATTGTGGGTCTTCCAGAGGATACTGAAGGATCTGATCCAATAAAAAATATTTAAGAACTGGATCCACGAGATGCTGGGTAAAGAGATTTTTCTCGTGAGGTTTAGTATTTGAGAGGGCACATAGAGTGTTATGGAAGAAACCATTACCGGGACAACCACCAAGAGCAGTTTAATTCGATGCCTGAATTATCAAGATAGAGAAACGATTTTGGAGTTGGCAGTACAGAAGGCAAGATAAAGTCAAGCTCGAAAGATGATTCAGAACAATAGAGTTTTTTATGCGGATTTGAGTCAAGAAATTATTAGGCATCAATGATGTGTTATGGCGGAAGGGATATAAATTTGCTTTCGATTTCCTGCTGTGTTGAAGGTCTTCTATGGCAATTTTCAACCTCAGTTTTTTGAAAATGATCATGATGCATTGGCTTTTGCTAATTCATTACTGGAATTGCATGGCCAGGGAAGAGTCTCGCCGTCGTCGCCTAAAAGAAGGGCTAATGGAAATGGAAATGGACAGAAGGGAAAGAATTGGAAAGACGGAAAGAAGGAGTTTTCACATACAGTCTTATTGAGTTTGAAGACCTCAACCAGTCATTGGGAATGGAGTCGTTTGGCTGAATAATTTTATAATACTGAATTGTATTATTATATATATTGTATTTCTGGCTGGGGTGCCTGGATGGCACTGAAATCTTTGATAGTCATCTGCCACTGGTGGGGTTCACCACACCCAGTTTTTTAGGACGTTACTACCTTTGGGTGTTTTTTTTTTCTTTTTTGTGGGACATAATTATTTTTCTTTTTCTATATAAACTTTCTTTAAAATATTAGGGGAGGGAGAGTGGATTTCATTTATTAGTAGGGGAGCGATATTTTGAATTAAGTGATTATATTGTTGGTTTTTTAAGATGTCTAGTTTGAAATTTGCAACTTTTAATGTTGGGGAATTAAATAATCAAATTAAGCAAAAGTGAGTTTCAGCTTATATTAAGAAAATGAAAATTGATATTGCCTTATTTCAAGAAACACATTTGACTGAAAAAGAGCATTTGAAATTGAAAAGAGATTCGGTTGGTCATGTTTTTTTTAATTTAACTCTAAGGCAAAGGGTGTAGCGATTTTAGTTCATAAGAATTTTGCTTTTGTGTTGCACACTCTGGAGGAGAATGCTGGGAGGGTATGAAAAGTGGGTTGTAAAATTTTTAATGAACTTTGGACTCTACTTAATATCTATGCACCTAATGTGGATGATGAGGGTTTTATCTCAGATGCTTTTATGTTATTAAGTCAAGCTAATGAAAATATTTTAGTTGGGGGGGAGAGAATTTCAACTGTGTTTTGGATCCTTTGATGGATAGATCCCCAAAGTGTATAAGGAAATCAAAGATGGCGATGCAAATAAGGGTCTTGATGAAAGATTTAAATTTAAATTTAGTAGATATTTGGAGAAGGGTTAATCCTATAGAGAAAGATTTTCTTTTCATTCTTCTCGACATGATTCATTTTCCAGACTAGATTTTTTTAAATATCGGCACATTTACAAGGAATGGTATTGCAGGCAGAATATAAGAGTAGAGTTATATCAGATCATTCTTTATTTTTTTTTCCCTATGAAAGTTCAGAGGTAATACGTTCATCCTATAGATGGAGATTTAATACAATGTTGTTTAAAAAACCTGACTTTGTTACTTTCATTAAGGAACAAATTGTTTTATTTTCTTAATCGAAAATGCTAATTCAGTTAAAAGTCATTTTGTGCTATGGGATGGGTTAAAAGCTTAATTAAGAGGGCAGATAATTAGTTATACTACTAAAATTAAGAAAGGGGATATGGCTGAAAGTCTTAAATTAGACTTGAAAATTGATGAATTTGAGAAGGAATTTCAGAAGAAAGTGAGAGAAGACCAGAAAATAGCTTTGACTAGATTGAAACTGCGTTATAATACGTTGCAGACTTATCAATATGAATGCTTAATTAATCAATCTAAGCAACGATATTATGAGTTGGATGAGAGGGCATGTAAAGTATTTGCATGGCAGTTAAAGAAGGAACAGGCTTCATGGGTTATTAATGCTGTTAAAAATAATTCAAATGTTACCTATAAACCTCAGTAAATTTATGACCAGTTTTATTCATTTTATAAACAAATTATATGCCTCTGAGGGGATACAGGACAATGGGTCTATTTATTCCTTTTTGTCAACACTAACATTATCAGCATTAGAAGAAGAGGATATTATAGATTTGGAAGTTCCGTTTACAGATTTATAAATTTGTGGAAATGCCTAATGGCAAGTCTTCAGGTGATGACGGGTTTTCGGTGGAATTTCATAAAGTTTTTTACGAATATCTTCAGTGTTTGGGGAGCTATTACAAGTGACTGACCATAATGAGTCACCAGAATCTTCTTCTAGTGCTCTAATTACTTTAATTCCAAAGAAAGATAGAGATCCGTTAAAGGTGGCTTCATAAAGACCTATTCCTTTACTGAATGTGGATTATAAAATAATAGCGAAAATGTTAGCAAATTGACTTGCTAAATATTTGCCTAAATTGATATATGTAGACCAAACAGGTTTTATTAAAAATATATATGCTTCAGATAATATTTTTTAATGAATTAGTTAGGTCAATGTATACCGACAGCAATCCAACCATCCAATGGTGTTCGCTCTTGATGTGGAAAAGGCTTTTGACAGGGTCTAGTGGGATTTTTTATTTAAAGTTTTGGAGAAGTTTAAATTTGGTCCTTTTTTATTGGTTGGGTTAAAGCTTTATATATGAACCCTACTGCTAGGGTGGTGACAAATGGTCAATTTTCACCGTTGTTTAAATTAACATGTTCAACCTGACAAGGTTGTCCATTGTCACCAGCGCAGTTTGCATTGGCTATTGAACCATTAGCTCAATTAAGAAGGCAGAATGATTAGATACGAGGGATGTGAGTTATGGATGAAGAGTTTAAGATTAATTTGTTTGCAGACAACGTTATTTTATATTTAACAAACCCAGAACAACCATTGCCACATTAACGGGAATGTTTATTACAGTATGGAATATTGTCTGAAATTGCAGTGTGTCAATTTATATTTCTGTGGAATGTAAATTTGTTACGGGAGTATAATATGCCAATATTAAAACACTTATTGATGTTATGGACAAACAAAAATAAGACTAAGGTAAAATGTCCATTTTAACACCATTATATAATAATCAGCTTATTCCTTTTTCAATATTTAAAGAGTTGGGATTCTAAAGGTAAAAAATATTACAGGATTGCTTTGTAGAAAGACAGTTTCATTCTTTTAATCAATTGAAAGAACGCTTTGATATTGCTAAAAATTCTTTATTTGTCTATTATCAACTTCCAACTTTGGTGCAAAATATGTATGGTAGTGAGATGATTTTACCTGTATTGTCAGAATTTGAGTCTTTGATTTCTTATATACCAAAAAAAAAGGGCTATATCTCTGTTATGTATCAAGTATTACAAGATAATATGGATAAGCCAGAATGGGAGAAATCTAATTTGGAAATGGAAAAATGACTTAACTTTTGCTTTTCCTGAAGAATATTGAGCGGATATGTGTTATGATCGTGTTTCTAAATTGATGAATGCGCGGTATTGAATGGTTAATTATTTTTTTTTTACATCAGTTATATTTAACTCCTGAAAAATGTTAAAAATATGGTTTTAGTAATTCGGATTCCTGTTTTCGATGTGGTATGTGTGTGGAAACTTTTTTGCATGCTGCTTGGTCCTGTATGTAGGTGCAACCATTTTACGAAGAAGTCAAGTTAATTTTGGAAAGACCGTATGATATTTAAGTTATCATTAGATCCATCCATTTTTTTAGTGGGTTATATGATTCCTTTAATGGGATTAGGATTGGATAAATTTCAAATTGCATTTGTATATCTAGTATTTTCCAGAGCTCGAAAATGTGTAGTAACTACTTGGAAAGAAAATGTGGCAATTAATAAAATTCGATGGCATAACGAATTGAAAGCTTGTATTGTTATGGAAAAAATTACATATGTTTTGCACGATAATTAATATTTTTTGTTAACAAGTGGCTACCATATTTGGAATATATGCATTTAGATGTATTTTGAACTAGTATACTGTTAGTTTTTGTTCAGATCTTTTTGGCTCTCCTGATGGGAGGGGAGTGTGGAAGGGGATTTAATTTAATTTTATTTTAAAACAATTTTTAAAATTATTTATTTCTTACTATTTTTTTTAATTTTGTATATATATATATATACATACATATAAAAATGTTGTTATTGACTATATATTATTATTCATGGTTTCTCAAATAAATAAAGTTTTTTAAAAAAAGAAGAATATGTAACTGAGGCCAGAAGCTGAAATCAAGAATCAGCAACTAAAGTTACAAAAGGCTAGTGAAGAATGAAATAGATTATTGGATGAAGAAAAGAAAAAATCTAGATCATGAGGAAGAACATGATATGAATATGGCCAAAGTGATGTATCCAAAGGGCTAGCACCTAACCTTCCACCAAAGCCATGGGTACCACAGTCACAATGAAATAACATGCACTTTTGTTTAAATTTCAAGTTTCCTTTATTTTTTATAACTATTTATTTAACAAAAGTTAAAATACAAATATTGAGTAAAGTATAGCGATAATACAATTTTTACCTATATACTACCTCTCCCCTCTCATTCCCTCCCTCCCAACCTCCCCCCTACACATCAATCTACCAAAAAATAGAATAATAATAAATGGAGCTAAAGTACATATTTGTCGGTTTTTTTAATGCTGAGAATGGTGCCAATCCCATCTAACAAACATCATATTTCCAAACCTACAATTTTCAAACATGGATTCTACATTTTAATAATTAAAGAATAATTATTATGTAAATTATAAGTTATATCTCCAAAGGAATGCAAATTCTCAATATAGTATGTCACCTTTGAATATTTAATTCAATATCATGCTTCCATGTAATCGCCATACATTTCCTATCAACTGCTGAAGCTAACCGGACAAATGCCATTTGTAATATGTCTAATTTTGAAGCCAAAGTCAACGTTTTGGCATATCCCAATAAAAATAAAAATGGATCAAGTGTTAGTTTGAATTTGAACAAACTTTCCAAAAACTCCATAATTTTGTATCAAAATGGCTGTACCTTTTCACAAAGCCAAACTGAATGCAAACAAAAGTACCTATTTCTTTTCAACATCTAAAACATAAATCTGAAGAACTAAATCCATATAATTTTATCTTCTTGGAAGTTCAATACAACTGGTGTAAAAAGTTATAATCAACCAAACTATATCTCACATTAATTAATCTTGTCATACTATCCTTACACATTGTCCTCCACCCCTGCTGAGATATTGGAATTGATAAATCATTTTCCCATTTAATTTTCATTTTATCCAAATCAGGTTTAGTCATCTTCTTCTGCAATAAATCATACATTTCTGAAATAAAACCTTTTTAACTCCATCAGTTAATAAACGTTCAAACTTAGATCTTTTAGTTAATTTTAATTCATGCTCTAAATTATCCAATAATCAAGTACATATTTGATCATTGATAATATGCAAACAATGAATTTGACATAATCCCAAACTTTTGCTTTAATCTATTAAATGATAGAAACGATCCTTCTTCATAACAATCTCCCATTAACCTAATACCCTTCTGTTCCCAAATTGTCAGATAATGATTGTTCACCAAGAAAGAAAGTAATTTATTCTGACATATTGGAGTAGAAACAGAATTTTACCATTAATTCCAATAATTTGATCCCTGGTATCCCAGGTCTCCATCAAATGTTTTAATATCGGTAAATCATATTTTTTTAAAGATATGGATTCCATTTATAAATTAATTGTTCTATATTTTGTTCAGAAATCTATACCAATTCAACCTTAGCACAAATGCAAGGTTGATCCTTATCAAATATCCTATTAATAAATTTCAACTGAGCTGCTGTATAATAATTCTGATAATGTGATTATTGAAGGCCTCCTCGAGCGTATTTCCATGTCAACCTTTGTAATTATACTCTTGATAACTTACCTTTCCATAAGAATTCTTTAAAAAATACTTCAGAAGCTCAATGGAATAGACTGTAAAGGATACTGTATACGAGGAAGAATATTTATTTTGATACAATTGACTCGACCCAATAAAGTTACTGGTAAGTCAATAATGTCAACAGTAAGTCTTTCCACCTGTCTAAATCAAATTTTATTTTATTTAATAAAAGTATATAGTTTAACTTATAGAAATGTAGATTATTAGCTTCAACAACTATTCTTACATACTTAATCCTATTTGAACATCGAAATTGTGTCATCTGCTTACAATCCAAATACTCGTCATCTGCTACCAGTAATATTTCACTCTTCTCCCAATTAATTTTATAACCTGGATTTCCTCATATTGCTTCAATTGCTTTTGTAAATAACCCAAAGATTCCTTAGGCTGTGTTAAATATATTAAAATATCATCTGCAAATAGATTAATTTTATATTAATTTGGACATACTTTAAGCCCTTTAATATTTACATTTTGTCTAATTGCTAAAAAAAAACAATGGTTCTACAGGTACACAACACTTTTTCTGGATATCTAAAATCTGGTAAGTGGGGAGAGAGAGATGGCAGCGTGAGTTGGGTGGGTGAGGGGGAATGAATGGTAATCAAGTTGATCAATAAAGAGAGAAAAACCGGCAGCACGAGTTAGGTGGGCGAGGGGGGCAGACCTGCAGCATCCGTCAGACAGTGCGAGTCGGACGGGAAAGCGATGACAGCGCAAGTCTGATGGGTGGGTGGGAGATGGCAGCATGACTGGAAGGGGTGAGGGTGGATACAGCAGCACAATTCGGGTGGTCTTAAATCTGGCTTTCCGAAATCTGGAAAAATTCAAAATTTGGAACAGACTGTCCCCTGAGGATTCCAGATAAAGGATTGTGAACCTGTATTACCATCGCAATTAATGCTTGTGACAATGGGCATCCTTGTCTAGTCGATCTATTTAACGTAACTGAAGGTGACATTTGGCTGTTTTTCACCAACATGGCAGATCAATTCTTATATAAATCCATAAACCAATCAATAAAGAGTGGCACCATTTTAAATTGATCTAAAACTTTAAATTTAAAAAACTCTATCAAAAGCCTTTTCAGCATTTAAAGCTACTATTGATTGTTGCTTTCTAGAAACATTATCAATTTACAATATTATCAGCAGAATATCTATTACATGAATCAACTGCCGCAAAAAAAATAGCTAATCTATTAGCTGCACCTTAGCTACAATTTTAATCAACATTCAATAAAGGAATAGGTATATATGAAACAATTTTTAATGGGTTTCTATCTTTGTTTTCTGAATGACAGGAATTAGTGCCTTAGAAAAAGACTCTGGAAAGAAACCGTATCTGTAGCTTGTTTCAAAACAAATATCAAGACTGATAGAAATAAATCATAAAATTCTTTATAAAACTCTGAGGTAAATCTGTCTTCACCTAGTAATTTCCCACTGGGCATAGCCTTTAAAGCTTCTTTACTTTCGAAATCTGTAAAGAGATTATCCAAATCTTTCTTTTATTTTTTTCTTCCAATAACGGTAAGTTCAACTCTGACAAAAATGATTCAATTCGGTCGTTATCCTGCACCACACCAGAAGTATACAAGTCCTCATAAAACAAATGAAATTCTTTATTAATCTTCTGGGGTTTGTAGGTAATAACCAAACCTTCTCTAACTGTATATATTGTCCTAGAAATTTGTTCTGTCTTCAACTGCCACTGCCCATAAAATAAATTTACTATGTACTGAATTAGCATTTATATGTTCAACAAAAGTTTAATGTGGCCTCTAATATATTCAGTAAATTCAGGTTGCTTTAACAAAATATACTAAATCTCCAATGATATGTAGTTTCTACATTTACAAGAAATTAATAGTAAAGAATGATCAGAAAAAGATCCTACTCTTGTATTCAGCATGTATAATTATACATTGTCATTGTGCTATGTTAAAAATAAATCTATAATAGAAAAGAAAATCATGTCTGGATGAATAAAAAGACAACATTATCTCTGTCAAGTTTCATCTTCTCCAGATCTCAACCAAATATAATTGTTGACAATTGTTTAGCAATCTTTGTTCTCTTTCAAGTTGTTGGAGATTTGTCGAATAACAGATCCAAACAGCAGTTCAAATCACCTCCCACCAAAACATTCTCATTCGCTTGATTCAGACATTAAAACGTTTCCATTACAAACCCTTCATCATCCACATTGGGTGCATAAACATTCATCAATGTCCACGCTTCAGCATAAATGTTACAATTTATGACCAGAACTCTCCCCACTGTTGCAAATCTGAATTCAATGTAAAAGGTAACTTTTTATGTATTAGAATAACGACTCCTCTCACTTTGGAATTAAAAGAAGACACTACTACATGCCCAACTCAGTCTCTTTTCAATTTTTGATGTTCTCTTTCAGTCAAATGTGTTTTTTGTAAGAAGCCAATATCAATCTTTGCCCCTGTTTTTTCTAGGCATTTTATACAGCAAGACACTAAATCATCTCACGATCCTGATAGCACAATCATCAAATAAGAACTGAACGTGGAGATTGACCTGGAAAAGGTTTTCTCCTTATCGCTTGGTTTGCTCTATCTAATTCCAAACAATCGGGGAAAGCTTCAATCCCCAACACCTCAGGTATCAACCTCTGAAAACATTTTACAAGTTCTGGTCCTTCCATATCTTCTGGAATCCCCACAATCTTGATATTATTATGTCAACTCCGATTTTCCATTGAATCTATCGTCTTCAAAAACTCCCTCTTTTCAATTTCCCAGCCAGTGAAAGAATCCTCAATGTCATCCACTCATTCTTTATACGGTTCCACCTGACCCGTACAATGAAATTTTGCTTCTTCAGTCTTCTTAAATTTGTCTTCCACTTAATCGACAGCCTTCAAACATTTATTAACTTCAATTTTACTGACGAGATATTATTTTCACTATTGAAATTTCACCACATATATCATTCATTTTCCATTTTATTTCAGTAAATTGTTTATTAGCAGCAGCAAAACTTTGATTTACTTGCAACTCCAAATTTTCCATCTGTTTATCAATGTCCATTAAAACTGAATTTGTAGATTCAGCTCCAATAGGTGTAGTTTTTGAAACTTGAGGCCTACCTTCCATTAATCTGGCTGCCTCCAAGAGTAATTATTCTTCCTCTTCTTGACGGGGATGAATTTCTTCTTCCTCTGCACCTGCTGTCACTTGACTGCAGGTCTGGACCCACCCCCTCCCATGCCAGGGCAAACTTGTCAGCATGGTGGAGGCTGAGTCCCTCCGCACTCTGGGCCCAATCCAACAATGTGCAAATGCACGAGTCCCCGCGTATACCCGACCCATCTGCAGCATGCACATGTGCATCGCCAGATGCATCACTGTGCATAACCAAGTCACTGGCCGCATATGCACGCCTGCTACCATGCACCTCACTTCATGTCTCCAGCATGCCGACTGCACGTTGATCTTTGCGCAAGCGCTGTTTGCCCTGGTTGACTGATAAACCAGGAATGCTAAGAACATCAGTGCCATCTTGTGGATTGGGACACAAGGTAGGCACCGGCATTATATTTAACTTGCCAGTAGAAGTTATCTGGGGCTTGCATATCACTTAACTCGACTCTTAAGGCTCCTTCTGGAAGGTAGGCCGAAGTTCTTCAGCAATTTCTGCTCATTTAAATGTCATTGTCTTCACTATTGTCCTATTATTTTCTTCATTGCTGTTGAAGTCAATGTTTAGTCAACTTCCTATCACTTTAAAAATTTTATCAAACATTTGTATAATGGGCTTTGATTAGTTCAGTCGGGAGAGGTGTTTCCTCATGTCTTCTTCCTACACCATCTTGCCATGCTCCCCCAATAAAAAACATAGTCAAGCAAGAAACTAGTACTCAAATGACAATGACCAATCCTATGGAAAGAGCTAGTGACATTCAATCTCTCCAGATTGCACCATATATAGATGCTTCCCAGAAGGGACACTACCATTGAAAATGTTGTACAATATTTGGAATGGCATGTGCATGTTAACACTGTACCAGATTTGGAAATATTAAGGATGCTTCAATGGTTATTAAATGTGCAATGAACTTTAGGTCATTGTCTCAACATAAATCAAAAGTATTACTGCTGTGTCACATACGTGCAGGAAAGAACAAGGAAACAAAAGACAAGGAGGATAAAACTGTTCAGGTAAGCTGTTTGTATTGCAAATGTAAGCATGCTTTAGAATGATGTTCAAGATTGGATAAAAAGTTGCATGATGAGAAATTAAAACTTTTTTAAAGAAGAATGAAATATGTTTAGGATGCTTCTGAAATAAACACAACAGAAAAATTTGTAATAAGTGACTCAGTGGTGATGTATGCAGTTTTTTTTTTGAAACTTTATTTATTAATTTTAACATATAAAGAAAGTCAGTAATTCACATACAAACAAAATAAAAACGAAGTAATACAAATACAAAGTAACATAATTAATACAATACCAATCTCAAAATCTCCCCCTGACAACTAAAAACTAAGACTAAAAGAAAAGAAACTATTTTAACCCCTAAACCCCACCCCCACAATAAAGTGATGTATGCAGTTTAACGTATTCCAAGTTACTGCACACTCAAAGAAGAAAAGGTGAGAAGGAAGTCAGAAAATCTGACTGCAAGACAAAATACATAGCCATGGAGGATGCTTCAGCTTTGATTCAGATATACAGTCTTACTGGGGCCGGTGACAAATCCCTATCAATATTATCTGTGCAGATTAATGCTAAAGAGGTCAGCTCCATACTGACATCCTATGCATTTCTTGATCCAGGAAGTACCGCATCATTTTGTATTGTTGAATTAATGAATAAATTTAATCTTCACAGAAAAGATCTCAGATCTTATTGAAGACAATGAATGATGAAAGGAGCATTGATCTTCCAATTGTATATACTCAGAAAATTATCCCTGTGAATAAGAAGAATATTTTATATCATATGATATGAAAGAGTGCGATCATCTAAAAGATGTTTGCTTATCCACGATTAATGCTAAAATCGAGATGTTAATTGGATTAGATATACCAAAAGCTCTCAAACATCCAGAGCTAATAAGGAGTAAAATTGACAGACCTTATGCTGTGTTAAAATTGCTTGGATGGACAATTAATGGACCACTAGGAGGAAAATGAATAATGATCGGGAGATGTGGAACGTGAAGTTCACAGAATTTCATTTGTGACATCTTTGAGAACAGTTTAAAATTTATTTTCCTGAATGTCCCACAGATATTCAAAAACTTTACAATGAGGACAAACAGTTTCTGGATTTACTTACTAATTCTGTTGACATGTTGATGGTCATTATTGTATAGCATTACATTTGAAGAAAAGGAAAATGTGAATGTCAGATAATAAAATAATTGCAGAACTGTGTATGCTGTATTTGATTAGAAAATTCTGCCTTTAATTTGGAATATGCAAATGTCATGTAGAACCTGTTAACTAAAGATCATTTATAAAACGTAACAAAAAGTATCTTGGAAAGTAAAGAAAGTTGCAAATGGAGTTATATATCCTGAAAATAGAAACTGCGTGTAGTATTTGATT
Source organism: Narcine bancroftii (assembly GCF_036971445.1). NCBI lineage: Eukaryota > Metazoa > Chordata > Chondrichthyes > Torpediniformes > Narcinidae > Narcine > Narcine bancroftii. The sequence continues at coordinate 229,591,826 of NC_091471.1, forward strand.
ATGGAGCATCATTTCAAGGAGATACGTTCAGTTCTCAACCTTTACAAGGTTTAGACAACCACTAATTGAATCAAATATTCTGAAAAGATGTAGTGAAGAGCCTATTGCAATTGCTGAAGATATTGAAGCGATGTTCCATCATGTAAAAGTACCATTAGAAGATCGTATTTTTTTAGGATTATTATGTTGACATAATGGTAATTATAGTAAATACATGATGGAATATGGAATAACAGTTCAACTATTTAGAGCAACCTTGTCGCTGAGCTGTGCAAATTTCGCTCTCAGGAAATGTGCTGAAGATAATGAAGAGCAATTTAGTTATCGAGCTGTAAGTATCACCAGAAATAAATTCCATGCTGTTGATTGTCTTCCTTCAGTTGTTTCAAAAAAGAAACAATAGATCTTTATCAAGGGATAAAGGAGATCTGTAATAAAGATTTCTTCCTCATGAAATAGATGAACAACTGTTAAGATATTTTGGCTGTTATTCCTGAGTCCAAAAGAGTAAAGGATATAAATCATATTGATTTGGATTGTGACGTTCTACTTGTCAAACGAATTCTGAGGGTAAAATGGTGTGTTCAATCCGATGTTTTCAAATTCAAATTTTTTGAAAGAATGGCCTTTAACAAGAATAGGTATTCTTTCGATTGCAAGTTCAATCTAAGATCCTTTGGGAATATTGGCACTGGTAGTATTAATAGCCAAGAAGACTATACCACTATCCATTGCCCAAGGTTGGATAAATTCGATTGAGTGTCTAAAAATGTTAAAAAATTTTTAAGTTACCAGATATTTTAAACCAACAGGCTTTGGAATTGCCACATTTGCTCAGGTACACCAATTTCCTGATGCAAGTGAAGGTGGTTTTCATATGGTCAGTTATTTAGTACAAAGAAATAATCAACAGCAAGTACATTGTAGATTTATAATGGGAAAAGCCAGAGTGGATCCATGAAAGCCAGTGAACATTTCTCGAATGGAATTGACTGTCACTACTCTGGCAAGCAAAATGGACACTAAGTTAAGACGGAAATTACAGATGGAGTTAACAGACTCTATGTTTTGGACTGATAGGACATCAGTGCTTAAATACATTAATCACAAAACTGTGGATTCCTGTTCTTTTGGTGGACTCTATGAAATGACTATATCCAAACTTTCATCTGGTCAGGCTTTTTATTCTGCAGAATTGTGAATTATCTACACAGAGTCTCACAGGGATGTTCTCTCAGTGAAAGCTGTTAGAGAGATTGAGCTCATGTTCTCAAAGCTTTCCTTTTGTCTAGTTCAAACATGGGCAGAGTTACATTTTGCTCAATCAAAAGTTTATACTGTACATTCTTACCCTATACTATTACTACTAAGTAAAACTTCCATTGCTGCATAAAATTGGAAGCCTCTCATCAGACGTGCTCGATGATTGGTTCAAAGTAAATTCCTATAGTTGTTCATGGTGCTAATTGGTCCTTTTGAATTGCCTTGCCAGCCTTGCGAGAATGCTGTAAAACCTAGCTACACTATCACGAGCTGTTAACCCTTTCCTTTCTCAAAACAGCAAGGTTTCGTGCCTTTGTCACTAACACATTTAATGAAATTGATAGGTTTTCGCATGATAATCAAGGGAGATATGTTAAAACAGTGGATAATACAGCTGATATGGCTTCAAAAGGAACAAACGTTCAATCACTTCCGAAATTAGTGGTTGTCTGCTCCTCAGTTTCTTTTGTGATCTCAAGAAGAGTGACATCAAATTCTGGAAGGGTTAAAAGAAATTGGAAAGGAGGATACTGAAATCCAAAGCATTAATGTAAATATTATACAAATATCTAATGAAAATGATCTGATCACTCAATCAAGTTGCTAACATTCTTCATGGATACATTTGAAAAAGGCAGAAGCATGGATTCTTAGATCATAAAAACTATGCTTTTAAATTGTATAAAGAAAGAGAACCTGAAGATTCGGAAGAGCTGCTACTGAACAGTTGATGGGTTGATGATAGCTGAATTGTAATTAATTAGTTTGTGTCAAAAATAGTGTTTGATAACGAGATATCAAAATTGAAGAAAAATTGAATGTTATGAAATCCTGTTTAAAAACTAAAATTTATTCATGTTAGTTATGTATGAAGAGTAGAACGAAGGTTGGAAAAGGCAATATTGCCAGAAGAAGTGAAGGATCCAATTATATTAACTAAGGATTTTCCAATTTCTGATTTGATTGTTCGACATATACATGAGAAAACATGTCAATTTCAAAAAGGAGATATCTATCCAAGACACAGATGGAAACAAGTGTAATTTATTGCAGATTTCTTTTGGAAAAGAGGGATTAAAGAATATCTTTCATAATTACAAGAACAACACAATTGTTCTAAAGCATGTGGAGATATTGTAATTATTATGTGCAGAAGACACTTTCCAATCTCTCGTATTTTCAATTTCAAAACATGTCATCTTCACAGAAATATAAGTGTTGTTATTCCAAAATACTTATTCAAAACAAATACTCTGTACATCCATCTGTAAATAGCTTTAATTCATTGATATAAATGGATAAACATTTTGGATAACTTCGCATCAAGATTTTCATAATGATAGATACGGAAAGCTTTTGGCAATATTTGAAGACATAATAATATAAAACGATAAGAAATTATTAAGATGAATTCAAATGAAAGCATTTCGATGTTTACACCTCCTCCATGGTTCTCCAAAGAATGAGATATAAATGAATATGCACAGATATTATGACAATGACGTCTGAGTAACTATGTTTAAAGTGAAGCAACAATTTTCCTTAAAGGGGTGGTTATAAAATTAACTAAGAAGTGCAAACACAAGACTGGTCAATTTGATAAAGAAGATATTTATGCAAATCGCAGATGGAAATGAGTGCAATTTATTGCAAATTGATTTTGGAAAAGATTGATTAAAGAATATATTTTATTATTACAAGAATGACAAAAGTAATCTAAAGCTAAACGCTGTTTTGCATGTGGAGATAGTATAATTGGACGATTCTTCATCAAGAAATGTTTGGTTGCTATAAGAAATTGAGGATACGTTTCCAGATAACAAATGTTTCATTTGGAAAGTGCAGATTAAAACCAAGACAGATAAATTAAATAAACTTATTATTAAAATCGGTCATTCACAGGAAGCTGAAAGTTTTGATTTCTAATCTGATACTTACTACATTTACTTTGTGCATCTGTAATCCTGATTATTATATATTAGCCATTATTTTCTATTATAATACGAAGAGCAGGATAGTAAAAGTTAAAACCTTGTATATTTGATTCATCGATAATTTTGTGCTTGTCTCTTTAAGAGAATATTTTTGTTACCTTAGTGATGATGATGTAATACGCTGTAATATCCGTCCAGGCTAACAGCTTCCTCTTTCATTCGACAAGATGTGAAAGAAACGTGAGAACGAGAATTTTTACTTTGAATTGTGTATCTCTTTAAATTTAGTGTATCAATTTAAAAATTTTGTATCTGTTCATCTGTTTATGCTAATATCTCTATATAACATTTGTATCACTATCATACAGTAAATACTTTGTTATTCGTCTTTATAAAAGTCATTGCGAAACTATGCAAAATGTGTATCTGTTTTATCAATGAATTAAAACTGCATAAATTAACAGCGATAGAGTTTGATATGTTGGATTAAAGACATCCAACTTTGGGCTATCGTCGCTCACGCTTTGGAAGATTATATTCTTAAATTACGATATATTAGAATAAGGACAATGTTATCTATACCAATATGTTCCATCTCATGAAATACGAGACTGAAATGGGAGATATATCATTGTGGCAATTAAGCTTTTCCAGAAATAGATGCCAGTGGTTACTTATTATGCGCCCACCTTTCCTGACGCATTCTAGGCTGACACACTATTAGGTAGATTTCCTTCCTTAGCGAGGCACGGGGTCATTTGGAGCGGCGGTTGTAAATATTATTATGGATCCGGGTCTGAACTGATATAATCTCCACACCACATCCCAATTTGCCATGGCCAGGTTTTATTCTGATTTTTATGTAACAGACTGACTCTTGGTGATTTCGCAATTCCTCAACTAAAGGTATTCATTCTTTTACAAGGTTCACAATTCCAGGCGCTGCGACTGATTATTCCTTTTTGGATGGCCCTCAGTCCATGTGATGTTTTCCTGGATTATTCCAGTATTTTATTATCTGATGACGCACCATTATTATGGGTCCTTCAACTGCTAATCATCCCTTTACTCCAGCGCACTGGAGACATAATTCTCTCCTACTAGATGACAATAAAAATGTGAACGTATTTCACACTCTCCCAGTGATTCCTTCTCTCATAATCAAAAAGAGTCAACCTCCTATTCGCTAATCTGGGAGTCGGTAACGTGTTATTTGAGGGGTCAAATATTTTCATACTCGTTTTCTTTAAATAAGAAACACACTGCCAGGATGCATCCGCTATCAGTGAAATGGATCAACGCCACGCATTTTGTCATCCCCAGAATTAAACAAGTAATGTCTTGGTTCACAAGCAGAATTTCACTTACATTAGCTATACAGGAGGAGTTTTTGTAAATTCAAACTCGAGGTTCACATTACTCGAGGTACACAGGGAAACGTCAAGTTAGTTATTCAGCCACAATTTTAAACGTTTGATGCATCGAAGCTGATGCCCCAAATGAGACACTCCTCTAATAACATGACATATCATCACACGGAAATTAATTCTGCCTTTAAATATTTATTTTCATCACTCTACAAATCCCAATACGGTTTTGACTGCAGCCATATCAACCATTTAACTTACCACTCTTACAACATGGGGTCACGTGATGCGGGGAGAGTAGGAGCATCTCGAATCTCAGAGCTCCCAGGCTCATAAGAAAATAAATTGAGGAAAAACTTCAAACGAATCAACAAAATACCTGTAAGGGACGTGGGATGACGTCTGAAACAGAATAAAGGCCACAAAAAGCAAACTCAATCATAAACTCAAAAGAATCGGAGTTGAAGCAGGAACCCCGACTCGATGTGCCGACTGGTGGGGAAATGTTGGGGACACATCGAGGCCGCTACAGGAGACGATGCTACAACAACAACCTGTACAGAAAGAGAGACGGGATCCAGAAGGAGACGTCACTCCAGAGCAGCAAGTTGCGGCTGAAAGCTCTACAGATAGCCTCGAGGAGAGGGAATGGCTTGAGACCCCCACTTCCCACAATGAGAACGCCAGGTGAGGCGCCCTCGCGTCATGCGGTGACACCGACAAGTTCAGCAGTCGGGGGTTGACAGGCCGGGGAACACGGAGAAGGAGCCGGGTTGAGATATTAAAAAGCCGGGAGGACTCGGCATCGGGTACAGCGTCGGATCGAACGGCGCGGCATGCCCGAGCTCTCATGTCGCATCCAACAGCAGATCGTGTGGTGCTGCGAGCTACAAAGGACTAGGCAGCGTCGGGTCGGGAGCAGCATGAGCTCCAGCTGCGGGTCCATTGATGGTGCAGGAAAAGCAGTGAACACCTGCAGTGGGAATGACGAAGCCATGGGCCGTGATGAGGATCCAGACAGCGATGGAGCTGACAGAGGAAGACTCTACAGGGCCACAAGGCTCAGAGTCTTTTCTCTGAGGCAAAGCAGTCATGGGAGCCCGGCGCCCTCCCTGCGAGATGTGATGGAGGCTTTGGGCCTCATGGAGGGCAGATTCTTCCAGTCAAGAGATAAAAGAGCACAGGACATGGTTGAAAATTCAACAAAATGCAGAGTGCCGTCTCAGGTCTGATGGGAAGGATGTCAGAGGTGGATGAAAGAATGGGGGCAAGCGAAGACACCTTACATGATATGGGAAATCAGACACATTGATGAAGGAAAGTGACCATATATGGGGGAACGTAGATGCCCTCGAAATATATAATAGGGGAAATAACTTTCAAATAGTGGTGCTAAAAGAGGGTACCAAGAGAGGAACGCTGCGAGCTTTTTCCAAAGCTGAATCCTTGAGGTGTTGGCCAAAGACATATTAAGGGAAAAGATAGAAATAGAGTGGGCACACTGGTCCCTCTTCCCGAAACTGGGATCCAGGCATAAATCACATTCTGTCCTTATGTTATCAGGACATGGAAAAAAATATTGGAGGCAGCGGCAGATGGTCCAAAATAAGGGAATGTTCTATTGAAATAGAGGGGAATATTTTTCATATACCCTGACATTAGTGCTGCACTTGAAAGGCCTGGAAAGTGTTTGATCCAGCTAAAAGCCTGATAAACAGAAGGTTATGACGTAGACACACCCGGCAATCCTGAATGCGGTGCTACTGGGGTGGGTGGTGGAAGATGGTATATTACTGACCCGAGGAGATGCGCAATCTGTCATAACGGGAGGATGGTGATGAACTAACGGATGTAGACAGGGGGAGGGAGGGAAGGCTACAATGCTGGGTGAGAAGCATGATGTAAGAATTGTTTGGGGCTATCTTACTGGGTTATCTTAGTTTGCATCTTTTCTTTTACATTTTCCTTGAGCTAGTTATTATAGTTTCTGTCTTTTACCCCCAGTATCTGGCGTGGCTCGTGCAGTCAGGAGTGGGAGGCTGATGACAAAGGGCTTGATGAATGAGGGACAAAGGATGGTAGAGGTACAGAAGATATTTAAATCTAATCCCCTCCAGTGCAATGGTAAAGAGCAAAAATTTGCAAGTTTCAATGTCAATGGCTTGAACAGTTAAGTAAAGAGAAATAGAGTCTTAGTACACATTAAGAAAATGGAAGTGGACCTGGCCTTTCTCTACGAAACACAATTAATGGTACAAAAGCATTGAAAGTTGAACGAGGATGGATGGGCCAGGTTTGAGAGCTAAGGGTTAACAATTTTGATTGGGAAGTGTGTGCTGGTGAGATTGCATGGTTTGACTGAAGACAAAGCAGGTAGATTTATAATGGTGCACTGTCAAATATACTCCGAGTCCTGGAACTAATGTATTAATATGCCCCTAATATAGATGATGAAAAATTTATACCTGCCATCTTCCTGAGATTGGCAGAAGAAAATTCTAATTGAGGGAGATTTTACTTTTTGTCTGGACATTGTTTGGACAGGACAACAAAGAAAATAATGAAAATAAGGGTGGCACGTGCCACCATTGATGGAATTAAGGAGCTGAATTTGATAGACATACAGTGGTGGAAGAATCTTAGGGAGAGGGGTTATTCCTTCTATTTAAGACAACATGGTCTATTCTAGAATAGATTTTTCCTTACCTTCAGCCCATATAGAGGGTAGGCTGATGGAGGCTGAGTACATGGTCAGACTTCCCTCAGATCATTCACCCCTAGTAATTAGGATTGAGATGCCAGACAAGCAGAAGACAGTATACAGATGGTGTCCTAATGTGTTGCTGTTAAGGAAGCAGGAGCTTTGTAGTTTCATATGAACGCAGAAGGACATATTTTGTGAGGTCAAATGTACCTCGACTCCAGATGAATTCCTTTGATAAGACATATTTAAAGCATATTTGATGGGTATAATAATTAGATATCTTTGGCTTGGCTTCGCGGACGAAGATTTATGGAGGGGGTAAAAAGTCCACGTCAGCTGCAGGCTCGTTTGTGGCTGACAAGTCCGATGCGGGACAGGCAGACACGATTGCAGCGGTTGCAGGGGAAAATTGGTGGGTTGGGGTTGGGTGTTGGGTTTTTCCTCCTTTGCCTTTTGTCAGTGAGGTAGGCTCTGCGGTCTTCTTCAAAGGAGGTTGCTGCCCGCCAAACTGTGAGGCGCCAAGATGCACGGTTTGAGGCGATATCAGCCCACTGGCGGTGGTCAATGTGGCAGGCACCAAGAGATTTCTTTAGGCAGTCCTTGTACCTTTTCTTTGGTGCACCTCTGTCACGGTGGCCAGTGGAGAGCTCGCCATATAACACGATCTTGGGAAGGCGATGGTCCTCCATTCTGGAGACGTGACCCATCCAGCGCAGCTGGATCTTCAGCAGCGTGGACTCGATGCTGTCGACCTCTGCCATCTCGAGTACTTCGACGTTAGGGGTGTAAGCGCTCCAATGGATGTTGAGGATGGAGCGGAGACAACGCTGGTGGAAGCGTTCTAGGAGCCGTAGGTGGTGCCGGTAGAGGACCCATGATTCGGAGCCGAACAGGAGTGTGGGTATGACAACGGCTCTGTATACGCTTATCTTTGTGAGGTTTTTCAGTTGGTTGTTTTTCCAGACTCTTTTGTGTAGTCTTCCAAAGGCGCTATTTGCCTTGGCGAGTCTGTTGTCTATCTCATTGTCGATCCTTGCATCTGATGAAATGGTGCAGCCGAGATAGGTAAACTGGTTGACCGTTTTGTGTTTTGTGTGCCCGATGGAGATGTGGGGGGGCTGGTAATCATGGTGGGGAGCTGGCTGATGGAGGACCTCAGTTTTCTTCAGGCTGACTTCCAGGCCAAACATTTTGGCAGTTTCCGCAAAGCAGGACGTCAAGCGCTGAAGAGCTGGCTCTGAATGGGCAACTAAAGCGGCATCGTCTGCAAAGAGTAGTTCACGGACAAGTTTCTCTTGTGTCTTGGTGTGAGCTTGCAGGTGCCTCAGATTGAAGAGACTGCCATCCGTGCGGTACCGGATGTAAACAGCGTCTTCATTGTTGGGGTCTTTCATGGCTTGGTTCAGCATCATGCTGAAGAAGATTGAAAAGAGGGTTGGTGCCAGAACACAGCCTTGCTTCACGCCATTGTTAATGGAGAAGGGTTCAGAGAGCTCATTGCTGTATCTGACCCGACCTTGTTGGGTCCAGGAGCTGCTGGCAAAGAAGCGAGCTGCCCACCAGGCTCACCTTACAAAGCCGTCCTGTCCAGAGAAGAAACAAGCCTTCCGTCGCGCATGCAGCCATCTTCAGCGCAAACTCCGGGAGATCCAAAATGAGTGGTGGACTAGCCTCGCCAAACGAACCCAGCTCAGCGCGGACATTGGCGACTTCAGGGGTTTCTACGAGGCTCTAAAGGCTGTGTACGGCCCCTCACCCCAAGTCCAAAGCCCGCTGCGCAGCTCAGACGCAAAGTCCTCCTCAGCGACAAGATCTCCATCCTCAACCGATGGTCAGAATACTTCCAATCTCTTTTCAGTGCCAACCGCTCAGTCCAAGATTCCGCCCTGCTCCAGCTCCCTCAACAGCCCCTAAGGCTAGAGCTGGATGAGGTTCCCACCCTGGATGAGACATATAAGGCAATCGAACAACTGAAAAGTGGCAAAGCAGCAGGTATGGATGGAATCCCCCCAGAAGTCTGGAAGGCTGGCGGCAAAACTCTGCATGCCAAACTGCATGAGTTTTTCAAGCTTTGTTGGGACCAAGGTAAACTGCCTCAGGATCTTCGTGATGCCACCATCATCACCCTGTACAAAAACAAAGGCGAGAAATCAGACTGCTCAAACTACAGGGGAATCACGTTGCTCTCCATTGCAGGCAAAATCTTCGCTAGGATTCTACTAAATAGAATAATACCTAGTGTCGCCGAGAATATTCTCCCAGAATCACAGTGCGGCTTTTGCGCAAACAGAGGAACTACTGACATGGTCTTTGCCCTCAGACAGCTCCAAGAAAAATGCAGAGAACAAAACAAAGGACTCTACATCACCTTTGTTGACCTCACCAAAGCCTTCGACACCGTGAGCAGGAAAGGGCTTTGGCAAATACTAGAGCGCATCGGATGTCCCCCAAAGTTCCTCAACAATAATTAGATATACTAAAACAGTAAAGAGGCAATACGAGAGGGAAGTGGTTGAATTAGACCAAGTAATCGTTTGTCTTGAAAGGGACTTCAAAAATCGCGTTCAGAAGATCAATATAAGGTTTTAGCAAAAAGGAAGTTGAAATATTGCAAACTTCAAACATACAGCTTGGAAAAGGCCATATTAAGTTGAAAGGAAAAATACTATGAATTTGGGGAAAGAGCCAACAAGGTCCCTGAATGGCAATTGAGAGCAGAGCAGGCCTCAAGAACAATCAATGCAATACAAACTGGGGGTGGCAGCATCTCTTACAAACCAAAGGAAATTAATAATTTTTTTCAGATGTTTGGACATTGATGAATGTTTATGCACCTAATGTGGATGATGAGGTGTTTATGAAAGAGGCTTTTTTGAAATTGAGTCAGGTATATGGCAACGTATTGGTGGGGGTGATTTCAATGGTTGTTTATACCCCTTATTGGATAAATCTCCAAAAATGTTGGTAAAACAAAAGTAGCTAAACGGTTCTCAACAGTAATGAAAGAGCTGAATTTCGTAGAGATCTGGAGGAAGTTAAATCCAACAGACAGCGAGTTTTATTTTCACTTGGACAGACATGAATCTTAATTCTAGTGTTGATCTATTTTTAGTATTAGCATAATTACAAGGTAGATTTACACAATCAGAATATAAAAGTAGGATATTTCTGTTCATTCTTTATTATAACTTTCCTTTATAGTTTCTAACAGAGTTGAAACAACATATCGTTGGAGATTTAATACAACTTTGCTGTAACGACCTTAATTTATTGACTACATACGGGAACATATAAAAACATTTTTGGAAATAAATGATGAGCGAGATTGTTCAGTAGAGTGTTAGATTGTATTATGGGATGCTTTAAAAACTTATTTGAGGGGCCAGATCATTAGTTATGCAGCCAAAGTTAAGTAACAATATTTAGTGAAGTGCAAAGATTTGTAGAATTGATAAATTGGGAAAGGAAATACAAAGTAACACAATGGAAGATTTAAAAGCTCAGTTAACTAAATTGAAGTTAATATATAATACTTCACAAATGTATCAATTTGAAAAGCAGTTACAGAGACCTAAACAATGTTATTATGAGTTAGGTGAATGTTCCCATAAGATCCTGGTTTGGCAAATGAAAACAGAACAGACATCGAGGACTATTAATGCTGTGAGAAAATATACAAATGTTTCCTATAAACCTCAAGAGATTAATGATGAATTTTGTTAGTTTTATAAAGATTTATATACATGAGATTGTACATAATAATGATCATTTTGACACATTTTTGTCTAATTTAGATATGCCATCATTGGAAGATAAAGACATTATGGAGTTAGATTTTCCATTTAATGAGATGCATATTAAAGTGGCACTGCAATCTATTCCTAAGGGGAAATCCCCAGCCGAGGATGGTTTTACCTCTAATTTTTATAAAGTGTTTTTACTTACTGTTCCCAGTATTAATGAGAATTGTGAAGCAGGCCATCGAAATAGCTTCTTTCCCATAATATTTTTCAAAGGCATTAATTACTATAATTCCAAATAAAAGATAGAGGTCCACGAAAAGTTGAGTCTTATCAACGAAATATTTTATTGAATGTAGGTTATAAACTAGTGGAAAAGGTTTTACCTAATAAATTAGCTAAGTTATTTTACTGAAACTGGTTCATATATATCAGGCTGGATTTATAAAGAATAGATATTTGGAGGATAACATTGTCAAATTGATTTCTTTGATTAATGCTTCTCGAGAGCAACCCAACCAACCAATGGTAATGGCTTTGGATGCAGTAAAAGCCTCTGATAGAGTAGAGTGTTTTTTTTTTATTTAAAGTATTCGCAAAATTTAAATTGGGGCCACTTTTTATTGCCTGGGTGAAGGCATTATATAAAAAATCGATTGGCTAGGATGGTTACAAATGGACAAATATCTTCTTCATTTACATTGACTAGATCAACTAGGCAGGTCTGTCCTTTGTCACCAGCCTTATTTGCATTGGTCATCGAACCATTTGCTCAGATGATAAGACAGGATGAAAATATTAAAGGTATGAAGGTAAATCTGGAGGAATACAAGATTAATTTGTTTTCAGATGATGTTTTAATGTATTTGACACATTTTAACCAATCTTTGGGATGCCTGCAAACACGATTGGAACTGTCTGGTAAAATATCGGGATTTAAGGTTAATTGGGAGAAAAGTGAACATGCTGTTGGTAGAGGAGGATTATTCAAGTTGCAAACAAAATATTAGAAATTGGTGATCTGGTAAGATTAAATATTTAGGGATTGCTTTGGATGTTGATTATCATCATTTATATAAATTAAATTATTTGTCTTTATTGACAAAAATAAAATATGACTTGAATAAATAGAAAGATTTACCAATAACTTTGATAGGACGTGTTAATTATATAAATATGAACATTTTTCCATGAATACAATATCTATTTGAATCGATTCCCTGCAAACTTCCAAACTTTTTAAAGGATTTAAACGTTTTGGTACGACTCTTTTTGTGGAAGGGTAAATTGGCAGAGAAACTGACATGGAGGTATGCTTTAGGAGGATAACAATTGCCACGTTTTCACAACTACTATGAAGCAGCCCAGTTAAAATTTTTATTAACTGGATGTTTGATGTTGTTCGTCCTTTGGTTTAGGCTACAGTGGAGATGGCTCAACTTTTTTAACAAAATGTAGACCAATTGATTTATAAATGAAACCATTGTCTTTTACAAAATTATCACTTACCAGTGTTGAAACATTTAATGGAGATTTGATACAATAGTAATCAGATTGTCGGAACTGAAGGTAAAATTTCTGCTAAGACTCCACTGTATTAATATAGATTATTTTCTTTTATGATGATAATCAAAATCTGATATCATGGGAACACCAAGGTATTAAATTGGTACAAGATTGTTATGAAGCTGGATCTTTTCTTTCATTTAATGGACTTAGGGAAAACATTGGATTTGTCAAATACATTATTTGCATATTATCAAGTTCATGCTTTATTATTAGACAATTTTGGATGGAAATTAAACCTACCTAAACTAATGCATTTTGAAACTTTAATTACAGAGGGAGGTAAGAAAGGATTTATTTCAAAAATGTATGCTTTGTTACAACGTAAAATGAAGAAGCCAGATTTGTATATATCAAGAATAAAATGGGAGGAGGATTTAGTGATTCGAATATCTCAGGAAGAATGGATGCTTATGTGTGAAAACAGTATGACTAAATTGATAAATGTGAGTTATAGATGGGTTCATTATAACTTTCTTCATCACTTGTATTTAACTCCTGAGAAGTTAAAGAAATATGTATTTAATACTTCAGATTTATGTTTTAGGTGTGGTAAAGTGACTCCTTTTTTAAACTTAGTCTGCCTTTGTGAAAAGGTGAAACCTTTCTGGGGTCAAACTTTGGAATTTTTGGGAGGTCTGTTTAAGTTCAAGTTTGAACTTCATCCTATGTTAATTTTACTTAGAAACAGTAAAACATTGATTTTGGTTTAAAACTGGAGAAGTTTCCACTTGCACTAATTCGATTGGCCTTAGCAGTGGCTAAGAAGTATATAACAATTACCTCGAAACCTGAAATTGAGCTCAATATCCAGAGATGACATGTTGAGTTGCAATCGTGTATTCCATTGAAAAGATAACTTACAGCTTATATGATAATTATTCTTTTATGCTTAAAGTATAGGATCTGTATATGAAATATATAGGTTTACTGGTGTAACAAGGGTTGTTTTTTTTTAAAGAGAGGGCACACAGCACTGCAATGAATAAATAATCAACCATTTATATGTTACCTCCATTACACTTTATTTGAAGTAGTTTGTAGGAGGGAGGGAAAGGGGGAAAGGGGGGAAAGCTTTGTATATCTGTATTTTCTAATATGTCTGTAAACTTTAATAAATAAAATATACAAAACTAGGAAGCATGAAAGCAAAACCCTAAGGTTAATGATGGACTCGCTCTTCCCCACTTCCAATTTTACTGTTAGGAAGCACATATTAATCTATAGATTTCCCTGCGCTCTTCTGGAGTAAACAGGGAGAGACTTCTATTTTTAATCGTCATCTTTGGCCGCTATGGTATATTCTTCATTGCCCACAAAACCCACAAAGCACACCGACAACCTAATGATGATCAATCTGCTTTTAAATAAGATTCCAGATGAGATCCCACTTTCATTGGGCAGCGACATCAGTTCAGGGTTTCTTAAATAATAATCACTTATTTTCATCTTTCGTCATTCATTCTTTCTTCAATACATGGCAAACTAATGGTATCAAATGTCTTCAAGGTATTAGTGCATACGACGCTTAAGACCTTTACCTCTCTGTCATACCTATGGCCTTCCTGCAACACAACTATTTTGTTACTTTTAGCTGAAACAATTGACTTTGAAGTTTTTCCCAAGCTTCTCTGAGTTACCTACCAAACAACCCTGGGAAGATCTAAAATCAGTTACCTATGAGTGAGAGGGACAATTTCAAAGAAATATAGCCTTATCCTGTCAATTCAAAGTTCATCAGCATGGGAGCAAGAATTGGAAATTGAAATTAAGGAGAAACGGTGGAAAGATGTGATTTCAAAAATTCATTGTAGGAACTATTGGACTCGCTTAGGACTTACTCAGTTCAAGGTGATGCGCAAGGACTCTTTTCGAAATCCAGAATGTCAGACATTCATCCTGAAATAGAGGACAAATGAAGTTGGAGCAATAGCTGCCTTTCCCATCTAGTCACATATTTTATTGGTTCCCTAAAATACAAGCATTTGGAGCGGAGTATATGGCACTATCCAAAAATATTGAAAGTTAATTTGCAAAGATTCCTGTTGATGACAATATTTGGAATCTCCAACACCTCCCTAAATTACCTGAGGAAGCACGTGATGAGGTTAATATCTTGTTCCACTGGAAGTTTGATAGAGGACTGTATATTTTCATATTACACAATGGGTTCAGGATATTGTTTTCTTTATGAAACTGTAGGAAATCAAGTATTTGTCGCCATATATGATCCACGGGAATATGAGAAGACCCACTGCCCATACCCCTTTTCCACAGGGAATATGAAGAATTTTTTAAAATTAAAAAAGATTTCTTAATATTTTAAATCAATTTTAATACTAGATAATTAATCAGATATTTAGTCCATCTAAGCTGAGCAACCGCTTTATATTGCTCATAGTTCCCTTCAACCAATGGCATCATTTCACTTTTATCACAATAAATTTTATTCCCTGATATCATACCATACTCCTGTAACATTTTATACCATACAGCTAACATATTCTGTGGTTCTGTCATATAAATTAAAACATCACCCTCAAAAAGACTTATTTTATATTCTTCTTTATTTACCATAATTCCCTTAATTTTTACTTCCTGTCTCATCCATTGTGCTAATGACTCAATTGCTGAAATAAACAACGCAGAATACAGGGGACAACCATGTCTTGCAAATCCAGTTGAAGAAAAAGGTGAAATGAGTTGTCTATTAGTTATCATTTGGATTAATCCAATTAATACACGTTGGTCCAAATTGAAACTTTTCTGAAACATTAAACAATTAATTCCATTCTAAAATATCAAATGATTTCACTGCATCTAAAGGTAGATCAACGCTGGATGTTACTGTTCATGAGCATTGTGCATTAAGCTAGTCAACTTTGCCACATTTCAGCCGAATATCTATTCTTAATAAATTCAGATTGGTCTGAATTGACCAGACTGAATAAATAATCATTTATTCTATTTGCCAAAACCTTCACTACAATTTTATAATCAACATGTAACAATGATATGGGTCTATAAGATTCTGGCTTTAATAAATTCCTATTTTTCTTAGGTAAGGCTGTTATAACTGCATTAGAAAACGATTTAGGTAAACCACTTATTAACGTAGCTTGTTTTAACAGTTTTATAGTAAAGGCATTTGTAATGGAGAATTTTGACCATGTTATTTGCTCCTGCAAGGCTGAGAATCAGTAACCTGCTTGAGACTCAGCGGACATAAGCTAAATTCCACCATGGGGCCCAGAGATGCAGTTATCTGACAAAAAGACATCTGGTACCAAGAACGTTTAATCTTCCTGCTCGTTAGCTGGTTGCTGTTTGAGATTGATGGGATTTGGTTGGTCGCAGACTGTCAAGTGAGAGCTCACAGCTAATTAGATAATTGTATTCAAAGTGATAAGCTAGAAAGTTCTGGAATTTGATAGAAGCCTAGGTTGCTCGGTTATCTTTTTTTGTGTGCCGGGAATAGGTGCTTAGGTAAGCAGATTTTGGGTAATAACCAAATTCCCAGTCGGGGGAGGTGGAGAAGCTGCTACCGGCACCCTGGAAACCTACTGCAAGTGTGCGGTCATTGCCTCACTTCGGCAGTTGGGACCAGTCCAGGCATTTATAAGTATAATTAGGAAAGGCTTGCATATTGTAGTTTTAAATCAGCTTAAGATTTTGTAATAAAGATTTGTATAAACTGAAGTGCTCTCGGCATGTGTGTCTGTTTTCTTTCGGTAGCTCAAACACTCTGACCAATCTAAAACGAACAAAGTGAAAGGTACAAGTTTACCCAGGACAATTGGCATAGTCAGCAGGATTTGTCTCAAGATGTTTTGCCGAAAGAAAGAGGTGAGCCTTGAGCAGTTCTTGATTCCGGGATGGACTTCCAAAGATGATGGTTTTGGCATGTTGGCCAATACCCTGTCTTTGTTGTGACCACCCATTAGTTGCGATGAGAGGGTAGATCCATCAAGTGCGCCTCTGGGAGAGTGGGTTGCCACTCTCCATCGAGAAAGTAAATTTCATGTTAAAAAGGGGATGCTGATGGATGGTTCGCTGTTCAGCGTGAAGCAGAATTCATTCAGCGAGAAGTAGAATCCCAGCACAAGAGAGAGCAACTAGAGGAGGAGATAGAAGTCATGTGACAATGCAGTTCCATGATGAGCGAGATTGTTCGCACCAGTCAGGACCAAGCGAAAGAAAGGGAGGATAAGCATGTCCAAACTATCTACTGTAATATTAAACTCCGGCAGCAGCTCTGTCCGGATAAGGAAAAGCAAGGGGTAGAACCCAATCTACATTGTATTCATGCCATGATAAGGAATGGTGATGATCCTGATGTAATTGATGATTGAGACAGGAATATCTGGAATGATGACAATGGTAATAATGCAGATACCCTTTGGCATGTGCCTGACATATTCCCCTCTCCACCTGCTGTTCATGCCCACCCCATAAGGCAGTGGTCTTCCCAAACAGATGGAGATGGAGAGGGGTGTGATGTACTGGTTAGAGATTGAAGGGATAGATGCCCCAGCCTACCAAGTGGGCCCAGGGGTAGTTACCTGAAACCCTGCTTATGTTCGATGCCCCCTCCCCTCTACGGGATGGCCTCGGCCTCCTCCCGTCCACTGGGTAGAGGGCCCTGTGTGCCAAAGTGGGAACAGGGGTCGGGAGCAGTCAACGATATGGGACTTCTCTATAAAAGAGGTGGCTGTCATTGGAGATCGATTTAGGCAAAAGGCGGGAGAAACTCTGGCAGCCTGGGTTCTGCATGTTTGGGAACAAGGATGGGGTAATATATATTACCCATCACCAGTTGATTGGGAATTACATTTACAGAACAATTGGGGCACCCCAGAGGAGGGTATAGAAGTAATTTGTCAACAGGCCCTGGCCTCTGCCTTGTATGCAGGGCGTTTGAGGCTGTGGGTACATGGGGGTAGCCCTGATGAAGAGAAGTTCATGGCCATAATGCACACCTGATTGGTTTGTTCCACCCAATCCATTGTACGGGGACAGGTTCTGTCCGTAACTAGTCCGCAAATTGGGCACCCTGTGTCTGAGGAGGTGCACGCCTTATCTGGGTTTCAAGAATTAGAGTTGGGAGGTAAAATCCACTCATGTACAACCCAGGTTAAATCATACAAGCAGGATGAAAAGAGAGGGACTGCTGCTAATAACGGACCGACAAGAAAGGACCTTTTTCTAACCTTGTTAAAGTTAGGCGCACTTAAAAGTGATATTGATGGGAAACCTACTGCAGTCCTTTATGCCCTTTATAAGAGGAAGGCAGGAGAACATCATACCCAGCTGCTGAGTCATCATGGCCCAGCTGTGCCTTCTGCTCCCACTGCTGCTCATATCAAGCCAGCTTCTCTTGCTCCAGTTACCCTTGATGAGATACAACAATTGGTTAAAAAGGCTCTTATGGATAATAGTAGCATGTGGTCCTGGAAGCCCCCGAACCCTACTAAGGCATGAGAGTGCAGTCGGGATTCCCATGTCTACTCCATTGAGATACGGCGTATACACAGGGACCTGCAGCCATACATACCATTAACAATCCACTGGGGTGGGGGTAATGACTGCCAATATTTGGCCTTGGACGATACCGGTGTGGAGCACTCGGTGATTCCTGGTAACCCCGACCTCTGGACTGGACCGACATTTTGAATAGAGGGGATGGGAGGAGCGATCATCCTGTTGAAGGAAATAAAAATCCGCACCACAGTGGGTGATGACCCTTCCCCTGTATGGATATATGCCCTGATGGCTGTCATTGACGACTGTATCTTAGGTATCTATATGTTGGCCGGTACGGCCCTTAATAATAGCCAAGGGTGATTTGCATTTGAAATTCGGACTATTACAAAAAGATTAGTGGTGGGTCGGGCTAAGTGCGATCCTGCGATGGTGCTACTCCCACCCCAAAACCAGTATGCATTCCACCATATCGCCTCCCTGGAGGGCAGGAAGAGATTACTGCCACCATCATTGCTTTGCAAGAAGAAAGGTTAGTGAGGACTGCAATGTCACCCTTTAATAGCCCTGATTGGCCAGTCCAGAAGCTGGATGTCTCCTGGAAAATGACAGGTGATTATGGTTTTTTGAACAAACATGTCCCAACACTTGCTTGGGAAGTTCCAGACATTGTTACCCTTATTGAAAATATTGCTACTGGGAACTCAGAAACATGGTGTGCTGTCATTGATCTCGCTAATGCCTTCTTCAGAATTCTTATAGCTGAGGTCTCACAGGATCAGTTTGCCTTTACCTGGAAGGGGCGCCAGTATACCTTCAACCGCCTACCTCAGGGCTATGTACACTCTCCCACTATTTGCCACAGTCTAATTGCCCATAATTTGGAGGCGGTGCCAATATCGCCTTCTCTCTTGATTCATCATTATTTTGATGATGTGATGATCCAAGGGGCCACGGAGGAGATGGTGCAGGAAGGTATGGAGAGTGTCCAAGATACCCTGATGCAAAGAGGGTGGGCCATTAACCCTGCCAAGGTGCAGGGCCGATCCCAGACGGTTATCTTCCTTGGAATTCAGTGGCATGCTGGAGAACAGGTGGTTCCCGGTAAAGTTTGCAATAAGATCGCAGTCTTGGCCACTCTTACTAGCAAAAAAAGAGACGCAGTGATTCCTAGGATTATTGGGATACTGGCGGCACCATATTCCACACTTGGTATTGCTGTTACGTCCTCTATGCGAGATTACCCAAAAGAAAGCAGACTTTTTATGGGGTAACGATCAGGAAAGGGCGTTCCAGTTCACCAAGCAGGCTATTCTTCAGGCCCTGCCCATTGCTCCCCGCATCCCAGATACCCCGATGAACGATTGGTCTCCGGTACTGATCATGTGGCCTCCTAGAGCCTCTGGCAGAAACAAGAGGGCCTTCTGGTCATGAACCATGCCTGAGGCTGCCACTCCTTATTCTGCTTTTGAACAACAATTACTGGCTTGTTTCTGGACCCTGCTGGAGACAGTAAGAATAACAGGTAATATAGATGTTCAGTTGCAACCTGCACTTCCAGTAATGAACTAGGTCTTGGCTAATGACGCTAATCTAAAGATCGGGCTGGCTCAACAGTCTTCTATTGTTAAATGGAAGTGGTATATTCAGAGTCCTGCGGCCAGAGGACCTGAAGAGGTAGGCCACATACACAAACAGGTGGCTGATCTTCAATCTCCTCATGAGGATGTTGAACCTGCCTTGCCCCCTCCCCTACCCCCTTCACCAGTTCAGTGGGGTAAACCATATGATTCGCTTACTCCAGCAGAACAAGAGGCCGCCTGGTTTACTGATGGTAGTAGCCGGTGGTGCAAGGAATACAGAAGTGGAAGGTGGTGGCTTACCATCCCAGGTTGGGAACTCACTTATCAGAGGAGGGGGATGGTGGCTCCAGCCAGTATGCTGAGTTGAAGGCAGTCACTTTACCACTAGTCCCCCTGATCACTCTCTTCACCTATTTATCGATTCCTGGGCTGTGGCTAATGGACTAGTGGAATGGATGCCTGATTGGCAAAAGAACAACTGGCTGATACATGACACCCAGTATAGGGCAATCAGTTGTGGCAGCTGTTGTGGGATACTTACCACCATCATGAGATAACCATATATCACGTTGACACCCATACCAATGCAACGACGAACATGGCACAACATAATGCAGTAGTAGATCAGCTTGCCACTTTCAGCTGCACCGATGCCATCACACTGGCTCGATGGGCACATGAACAGAGTGGCCATTTTGGGTAGAAGGGATCAGCTCTGTGGGCCCATACACATGCCTTTCCCATCCATCAGGATGATGTCCACATGGTCGTGCCTACATGCCTAGCATGCCAGATTGTGAAGTCCCACACCATTCCTCCTGGTCCACATGGCTGAATAAGATAGGGAGCTCACTCAACTGCAGTCTGGCAAATTGATTACATAGGCCAAATGCCCGATTGTACGGGTAAACATTACGTCCTAGTAATGGTTGACACCTTTTCAGTCCTTGTTTTTTGCTTTTCCCACCAAGACGGCTGACCAAGCTAGCACTTACCAAGGAATACACCATTTAATTTCTCGTTATGATGTACCCGAGGAGATTCAGCCTGATAATGGCTCGCACTTCTCTGGGAAGGCAATCTGTGATTGGACAACTGAAAACGGTATCTTTTGGGTCCACCATATTTCTTATTACCCGCAGGCTGCTGGGTTAGTTGAACAAATGAATGGCTTACAGAAGGAACAAATTCGTTTATTAACACCACTGGGGACCCTGAAGGGGTGGTGCCATGTGCTGCAGCAGGCAGTCGACAATTTGAATCATCATCCTTTAAAGGGAGGTACACCTTTCCACCGACTTCCTCATGCTTCTGAACTACAGCCTATTCCAGAGGAAAAACAGTCATTCTCCCCCCCCCCCCCCCCCATTCCCGAGCTAGAAAATGCCAGACAAAAGGTATGGGTGGCACCACCAGGTAGTGGCCCTCCTGTAAAAGGGGAAATAGTGACACCTGCCCAGGGTAAAACTCAGTTGGTAGCTATTGAGGGACACGATGGTTTAGTTTGTTTAAATTCTGAAAGCTTACGGCATTGTGAGTGACATATGTCAGGCTTCTTTGTTCCAAGTCTTCCGTCTTGCACTCCTTCTGATTTGGCTTAACAGCTGCTTTGGTGCCATCAATTGCCATCAAATGTAATGTCGAGGACGTTCCAAGGGAGTTGCCCATGGGGGACAAAGCCCGATATATCCACTAATATTTCTGATATTGTTCAGCATGTTTCAAAATCTGTTTGTGAGCTTCAGCGTCTGAGTATTGTGGCCCACAAAGAGAGTTTGAGCCTTAGTTGGATCCTTTTAGATGGTAAACTGGTACATTTGCGGGATTGGGCCATACTATTCTCCATTGGTTGCTCACTTTATTGCTTAGTTTTGTGATTGTTGTAGTTTTGGTTTCTCTTTTTCGCTCCTTCTGTACTCAAATGCTTGTTAGGTCTCCTATGTGACAGACTGCGACCAAGGGGTGGAATGTAATGGAGGATTTAGACCATGCTTTTTGCTCCTGCAAGGCTGAGAATCAGTAACCTGCTTGAGACTCAGCAGACATAAGCTAAATTCCACCATGGGGCCCAGAGATGCAGTTATCTGACAAAAGTTATCTGTACCAAGAATGTTTAATCTTTCTGCTTTTTAGCTGGTTGCTGTTTGAGATTGATGGGATTTGGTTGGTCACAGACTGTCAAGGGAGACCTTGCTGCTGAGTAGATGATTGTATTCCAAGGGATAAGCTAGATGTCTTTAAGCTAAATAAATCATTGTATTCAAAGTGATAAGCTAGAAAGTTGTCTTGCAGCTAATTAAATCTTTGTATTCAAATTGATAAGCTAAAAAGTTGTGGAATTTGATAGAAGCCTAGGCTGCTCGGTTATCTTTTTTGTGCTGGGAATAGGTTCTTGGATAAGCAGTTTTTGGGTAATATAAGCCATGGTCCCGCTGCTGAAGTTTCAGAATCCCTGAGGGGTGGCAACATCTCTCAGCAAGAAGAAGAACTTCTAGAGTCCAACCAACGTCCCAGTCAGGGGAGGTGGAGAAGCTGCTACCAGCGCCCTGGCAACCTACTACAAGTGTGCGGTCATTGCCTCGCTTCGGCAATTGGGACCAGTCCAGGCATTGATAAGTATAATTGGGAAGGGCTTGCATATTGGAGTTTGAAATCAGCTTAAGATTTTGTAATAAAGATTTGTATAAACTGAAGTGCTCTCAGCGTGTGTGTCTGTTTTCTTTCGGTAGCTCAAACACTGTGACCAACCTAAAACGAACAAAGTGAGAGGTACAAGTTTACCCAGGACAGCATTAGCAGGTCTTTAATTGTTTAGTAAAATTTTGAAGTAAATTAATCTTCCTCATGAGAGTTTACGTTCTGAATTGAATTTAATGCTTTGATCATTTCTATCAAAATAAATGAAGAATTTGGGATAATATGAGCTTGACTTTTCAAAATTGGTCATTGCAACTTTGATTTTAAAAATTTTCAGTTTTATCTACGTTATTTATCGTCTCTGATGAATACAGTTTTGTATTAATATTCTTAAAAAGAATCATTTATGTCTTGTGATTTATATGTAATCTTAGAATACCTTTTAATTGCAATAAGGTCCTCGATGATTGTTCTGCTTTTAACTGACTCGCTAATACTTTGTGTGCCCTTTCTCCCAACTCATAAACCTTTTGTTTAGTTCTATCAGTCAATCGTTACATTATATAAGTCTGAATTGAGTTACACTACATCTTTTTATTTTCCAATAAAATTCTATCTCTCTCTCTCTGGTGGTTTTTTTTTTTAATTTAAATTAAACTATATTCCATTATTTGTGAAAATTTAAAAAGATTTGGAAAGATGGAACGACTTACCCATTACTTTGGTTGGAAGAGTTAATTATGTTAAAATTAATATTTTTCCTAGAATACAATAGCTATTTCAGTCTATTCCTTGTTTTATACCTCAAATATTTTAAGGATTTAAATATAATTATACATAATTTTTTGTGTAAATATAAGATGTATAGGGTATCTTTTGAAAAATGTACAGGGGAACTATGATTGGTAGGTTTACAACTTCCTCAGTTTCAGAATTATTATAAAGTAGCACAACTGAAATTTATTAATGCAATGTTTGATACAATGAAATCTAATGCTTGAGCTAAAATAGATACAATTGGTGAAAATCTTAAAACGTTTAGTTGATTTATGGAATAAAACTGATTATCAGACAGAGGGAAAGGTTAGATTTTCAATGAAAACACCTTTATATCTGAATAAACTTTTTTCCTTTTACTATAGATAATCAATTTTTGAAAATTTGGGATCAAAATGGAATTAAAAGAGTTGAGAACTATTTTGAAGCCAGAAAACTTTTAACTTTTAATTGTATGAAAGAGAAATTTAAATTTTCGCAAAAGTTTCTTTTTGTTATTATCAAGTTTTTAAAAATTATTAGAGCAATTAAGTCATGATTTAAATTACCTAAACAGTCTTGGTTAGAATTATTGCACACTAAAGATGATTTGAAAAAAATTATTTCCGAAATGTATAAGCTGTTACAAGATAAATTCCCTAAATCTGATATTCGTGATGTTAGAATTAAATGGGAAGTGGATTGAGATAGAAAGATAGATGAAAATGTATGGAGAAATATATGTAGAAACAGTATGACGAAAGTAATAAATGCTTATTATAGATTAGGGCAGTATTATTTTTTCATCAATTATATTTCAGTCTGTTTAAATTTTAAAATTAATTCCAGTTTATTTCCTCAGATACATGTTTTATATGTGGTTAAGAAGTAGTTACATTTTTTCATTCGACATGGACTTGTTCTCAGGTTAAATGTTTCTGGTTGCAAATTAATATATTTAGAGTACATTTTTAAAATAAATTTACTTCTTGATCCAATGTAATTTTTGTTAGGAGATATTAAATCAAGGGCTATAAAATTGAAGCTAAATATGTATCAAATTGAGTTTTAGCGTTTATCAATAGCGGTTACAAAACAAATGTTTAGCTATTAAGTGGAAATCTGATTTAAATTTAGGTATGCAAAGATAACATAATGAAATGAAGGCCAGTAATCCTTTAGAAAAGATTACATATAATTTTGGAGATAAGTATTATTTTTAATTAAAATTTGGAGCCCTTACTTGAAAGCTGTTGATATTAAAGTATGAAGTCTCGATCGCTCCAATGGATGCCCTCACTCCTGCAGCCAAGTAGATTTTTTTAGCTCTGACTTTAAAATTAAATAATGATCTCCCTTTTCTTTCTTTCTTTCTTTGTAGTTGTAGAAGGGACGGTAATAATTGTGAGTTTGGGAAGGTTGGAAATGATTGATCAGATGATATATGTACTTAGATCTAGTAGTTATTGTTCTGTTTGTATTGATTAATCATAAATAAATAATTTTTTAAAGAATTTTTTTAAACATTAGTGTCCACGTGTCAGTGTATTTACAGGTAAACAGGTCCATGTTTTACAGTATTTAATGATAAAAAGACCTGGCCTTGGAGGCTGCCATGTTGTATTTGGCGTTGTTTCATTCAGAGTTTCATTCAATGTTCCTTCCATGTCCGATGTAGCGGAGGCAGCAGCGGTGCTGGTGGTGGGGGGTAGCGGAGGCGGTTAAATTTAGGATTCGGTTAGGATCGGCGTCGACGACACCCGTTGGAGCCTTGAAGTGGCGCCCAGGACCCTGGGAGATTGCTTCCTCCATGATAGCCGGCCCTGCCTTCAATACCGGGGTACATTAGGAGATACCTCCCTCCCTGATATCAAGGCCAGTCTCTCCGTGCTCTCCGAAATACATTCTTCGCATACAAGATGTGTGGAATTTTCTGGAGTGATTTTTTAGGAAAATAAAGGGGGGTCTTGCTTGCTGTCAAATACGTGTACCTATTAGAAATTTGTCTATAGGTGGTAACACTTTAAGCGTGATTTCCACGAGTTCTTAACTGTGGGACGGTTCTACCAGTGCAATCTGTATTATAAGGAGATGCATTCAACACAGGTGCCAGGTGGTCATGAACTGGAGAGGAGAGAGTTGTATCTGAGAGTGTTTGTCTTGCTTTTTCTGATAAAAAGAAAGGAGCACAATGTACTTCTGTATAATGTGCACGAAGTTGCTTTGATGATCAATAAATATATTTTGATAAAAATAATTCCATCTGAATGTCCAGTTACTCAGCGAGTTTACCTGTCAGCGCCCTCTGCTAAGAAATGTTCAGTTATGTGTGTGGAAATCTGTCGTGCTTAATCCAAAATTCAATGATCACAGTTCACATTTATTGTCTGAATGTGTACATGATATCATCTAAACTCCTGAGATTTTTATTCGTGCGGGTCATACAGTATTTCTACATATCGGTAACTGCTAAATTTTCTACATTTAACAACAAAGGGTATGTAAACAAATAAAGAAATGTAAACCACTTGAGTGTTCAAAGCGCTTAGCGATTAGCGGCGTAGTGGTGAGTGCAATGTTGTTTCGCATTCATTTCGGTCGTGAAGCTTCTCTTTCCAATTTTGGGAAGGCGTAATGTAACATCTAATATTCTCCAAAGTCAAACGCCCAATCACATCAGGCACCTACTCAGTATGAGTGGGAGGGAAAGGATTTTGAATCAGAGTAATATTAAGAACTAAAGGCAGGGTAAGAAATACAGAAACAAAATCAGTAATAACTAATGCACAAAGTAAGTGTTCATAAATCAATCTCTATTGAGTCTGTTGTTGGGGAATCTGATAGTAATGGGGTACCGATTGTTCATGAACCGGCTGGTGCGAGTTATCTGGCATCTATACCTCTCTCCCGATGACAGGAGCGACAACAGGGCATGACCTGGGTGATGAGGATCCACGATGATTGCTGCTGCCCTTCGGGAGGAGTTTAGCTATCGCTGATAATGGCCATTTCAGTGATTGTTTCAACTCCTCTCTGAACTTGCGCTGAGTCGCTGCATAAATACAAGTGTTCGTGCAACAGCTGAGAAGCTGCAGCATATAACCTACCTCCTGCCAGATAAAGACGGGTTCATTGTAACCCGAGTAATAAAAGGTGCTTGTGATCCGGTAGTAAATAAAATGGATGAATGACGTCAGCCACAAGAGTATAAAACTACCGGACACGGTGAAAAGTAAAATGAAGGACTTTTTCCTATTTTTTATTTCTGGGTCCTTGGAATTTTCCGGGTTATTTTGGCGACAGAAAGCTTTGCGCACCCTGTTCGCCACCACAATGAATTTAACGGTCAACACATTGAGCGTCATGATGAGAAAGAACGGGAGGAAGGGTGTTGCGATGGTACTAAAAACTGAAAATATTATCCACAACAGGGCCGTGTAGAAACTGGATTTTGTGTGACAATACCACGATGTCCCGTTGATTATGTACAGGGGTTCATTCTTAAAGTACCAGGGTATGTTTTGCAAGCAGCCCAGGGTGGATACGGTCCAAACGACGGCAGCTGCGATCTTTTCCCTGCAGTACCTGGTTCTCAATTCTCGCCAACAAATGGCTACAAAACGATCGAAGGTGAATGCGACAGTTAACCAGACTGAAATATCCCGGGAGGCGTAAATTAGAACGAGTTTGAAACTGCACATTGGCGTGGTGGACAGGTAGCTGCCTGAGAAGTACATGCCGACGATCCTATTGAGTACAACTCCGGTGAAGAGAACGAGAAGGTCGGCTGCTGCCATTCCCATCAGATAGTAGATGATGCATTTGGAGAGGCCGCATTTCCCACGGGACAGAATTACAATGGCGACAATATTAGCTGAAATTAAATTTTATTAAATAAGATAATGTGAAGAAAGAAACAATTTCCAATTGGTCTCTTGCACCTGTCAACATGTCCACACGCATATTGGATAAAAGTCACCTAATGCAGCGCCTGGGCGCCCTCAAACGGGATGGTATTATTATTATTATAAATATTATTAGAAATTGAATCTGGATTTGGACACTTCCCAACTCCAATCATAAATCGCATCGCCTCCGTATTCCAACGCCCACCTTTCAAAATGCCTCTATATTATGGTAAATAGCAAATAAAAAATACGATACCGTGCACTTCAAATGCAACATAATGCTTAATTTATATTTGTTTTTTGTTTTAATTCAACCAAAATGTGATATCAAAACACGAACTAACCGGAGCCTGAAAAATTTAACAGCCTCTGCAAAAATTTCGTGTTTCACTATAATGTTTAATCGCATCGAGTGAACTTCACGTGCAGAAGTCGTAGAACGTTCATCTGCAGGAGGGAGCGAAGCTATGCTGAAGAAAAAGTGCCGAATATTGAATATGACCACACACAAGGGATATTTTTAAAATATGAGCGAATCGTAGAATGCAGAAATAAACAGGGAAGACATATTTGCAAGTGATATCAGAGTCATTCCATTAATTGTGGCGGTTTTGCACATCATTCCTGAGGTGGGGAGGAGAATGGAGGTAAACTCATACAATCGCTGAGTCCGAATTTATTAGTTCTACAGCGCGATGACGATGCAACTGGACCGCAAGACTGCTTCGGGAAAATTAGATGGAATGATGGAATTTTGCACAGGTTACTGCAGAGACAACTGCGGCTGAGTCTTCTAAACTACACGCTTCACCGAAGAGCCGGAGGCTAAAATGGTGAATTGTTTTTGAGCGTTGCGTGAGTTCCACTCTCAATAGAAACTTGCTTTGCGACACAATGCCCAGAGTTTTACTACGTAACCTTGGACCATATAAATATATTTATGATGTGCCACAGGTTACACGTTTCGCTGGATTAGTCTGCATAACCACAAGACATCGGAGCAGAATCAAAGCGATTTAGCCCATCACAGCTATACAGCCATTCACTCATCAGCCCCATTCCCAGTCCTTCTGCCAAAACCTCCAATGCCTTGGATAATGAGGAACCTAGCAATTCATGCCTTAAATACACCCAGTGAAGTGGTCTCCCAGGCGCCTCTAGCAACTAATTTCACAGACTTACCACTCTTTGGCATACGTAGTTCTTTCGCATCTCTGTTCTCAGTGGACTCCTTTCAATCCTGAAGTTTTGGTCTCTTATTCTGGACTCTTCCACCACGAGAAACAACCTTCCGACATCAAATGTGTCCATGCATTTTAAGGTTTTAAATGTTTAAATGAGATCACCCTTCGACCTTCCTATTTGCAACGAGTGCAGGTAAAGAAACTTCGAACGATTATCATTCGGGGACACATCCCTCTGAATATGCTCTGAACATTTTCTAACTTCAGCACATCCTTTCTTAAACGAGCAGCCGATAACTGCTCAAAATGCTCTCAGTGAGATCTTACTAGTGCCTTATAAAATCGCAACATCACATCCCTGCTCTAACATTCAATTCTGCTTTATTCCCAACTCAGGCGACGAAGTAACACAAAATATGCTCCACTTATTTCACCAAAAAGGTCTAATTGAAATGTGATTACAAGCTCATACCTGGAATTCCTGCAGTTGCCAGAACGGGGTAGTAAATGGCATAGACTAGACCTTTCGGTGGTTCATGCATAGTTTCACCGCCAGAAACATTGATTGCTGCCTGCCTGGAGATTTAGGCTGATAAACGCCAAGAGGCATCTATATATCTCCACAAAATCCGCAACGAGTCAATTAAGCGCAGTCACTCTGTTGTCACGTTATACTTGATTGATCAAGGAGTTTAAAAATAACGCTTTGATTCGGTGAGTTGCACAATTGGGGATGTGCCTGTGTGCTACGATAGTTGATATGAAATTTCTGCCTGTAAGCCCGGAACACAGATATGTACAGTGCAGTGCAGTCCTTTGGGACCCATGCATATGCCGTCCTTTGTTAGCCTGTTTCATAAAAACCTAATTTTACCAACCTCAAACCCGTAAACATCTATTTTCAGGAATAGCTGATCTCCCTCAACCAACCGACACCTGAAAAACAGACCCTGCTGGAGACTAATGTAAGGACTTCTCTTTGCTCATTTTTCGGGAAGAAATATTTATATTAATATGTAAGCACATTTTTTTATTTACATTTAATTTTTTGAGTACAATTGATAGTTAGAGTTCATGTGAACATCTTGCCTGAACCGCGGGAAAAGAATCTCAGCGTTGTATGTGATGTCATCTATAATATCTATAATATCTGACAATAAATTTGATCTTGAACTTTTCGGACATCCATCAATATCCTGATTGTACCTGACACGCCTACCACTCCCAGTAATACATTCTAGTCACCCATAACTATTTTAGATAAAGAAAACTAAATTCTGATATCATGCCAAAACATTCCTCCAATTATCATAAACAGATGATTTATTGTATTTTCCACTGAAGGAAAGCCAGAAGGAACATGGGAGAAGTGTTACAGTAACCTCTGTGAAGAGAAAACAATGCAATAACAGACCCCGCATCAAGAGTTCAACTCATGTTTATTTATTTTTCGAAGCAAATGGGCACTTTCTAATTAGCAAAGCAGTTGTAAGAAGCAATGGGGTCTTACTGCAAAAAAGCAGCCTGGTGCTCTGAAACACAGGTATTTATACAGACTGACTTCCTAGTTCCACTACCTTGCAGCTACATTTTTTTTAAATTACTGGCAGTTACGTCTCTTTTCAAAAGGGAGAACAATGCTATTTATGTGCAGATAGCTATTCTGTCCCACATTCTTTATTTTGTTGTTTGATTTCTCTCTGAGAAAGCGGGAAAAAAAGTAAATTATTTCATCCCACGGTCTTATCAAAGGTTGTTGTTTGAAAATGTTCTCTGTGTATTATGCCCTGTCCCAATGTCTTATTTTCCTACAGCTCTGACCGTGAGCTGTCCCAGGAACTGCTTGTCACATGCCCGGCCATCTGTCTTGTCAAACATTTCCTTTAACTGTAAGATTCAAAGGTTTCATTCATAAGGTGTAATTGGCTCTTCTCGCCTTGGTTCACACAGTGTATATGTACAGACAAATGTCCTTTTATCTCCTGAGCTATGCCATTTATAAGTATCAGGGAAGTCCAAGGGAATTTGAAGCTGTAGGAACGCGTTGGGCAAGGGGGTGGGACAAATACACTTGTTTCAGTACCCTTGTTTCTGCTTTCGCAGACACGCACCATTCTTTCTGCTTTCTCATTCCCTCCTTTTATCATTCCATGATAACGACAAATGGACTGTGGAGCATACCTGTTGCAACACATATTTACATGGACAGCATAATAGCAGTACAGCTACTAGGATAACTTGGAGTATAATAAAGAAAAAATTATCCACTGGATCCACTCAGTCCCGAATCATTATGCAAAGATATTGATTGAATATGCATATCGGCGTCAATTCCTTATAAGTCTGGATCTGTTTTTGGATGTGCCTCACCAAGTGTTCAAAGCTGTCAGGACCGATAATCGCACATTAACAGCCAGAATCATCGAAAATAAAGTCCAGGGCTATTCTATTCTGGAAGGCAAAGACATCTGCTGATAGTTGAGAAACAGCATCTTTAGCTTCCTTATGATCCTTTGCCGTGTCATTAGCCAATAGTTCCGTCGCTGAGACTTGGCGAATCAGTTCTCTAGACGCCTTTACTCTACCATAAAAATGGAACAGAATCGGAAAGACCTGCTCCGTTGTGGAGATGCCAATTGTCTATTGATCTAGCTTCTGCACGTGATGTACAGAGGGACCCACATAACATAAATCATAGGACCCCTTGGTCGTATCCAGGCATACGTCGTATAAATAAAATATGGTCCATTATATGTCGCTAAATTATTAGCAAATGTCATGCAGGTTCTGCACCAGTAACATACTTCCTTGGCTATACTTCTTCAGGATGACACTTGTATTGGCAGGCAACATCCTTGGGGAGAAATTGACTCGTACCCATTCGATTTTTCGAGGGTTTCATTAAATTTTCCTGAATCGAACTGGCGGCTGTCCATCCCTTTCCCTGGATATTGCCAGTCCACAGAGTCTCTCCACCTTTCCGTTTTCTACACGAGATTCAAGCATGGGCAGCTTATAGTGTGTGATTTGGTAAACTATACTTGCAAGCTATTTTCACGCAAGGGTTGGTCATTCGAAGGGACTTGTGGATCAGGAAGCGCTCAGAAAGTGAGTAAAGCATATCATACGCATAAATTCCCGTATCAAGACGCAGAATATTAATGTTGGGTCGTCGTTTTAGATTTGTACGGAACGTTGATTAAGCTGCACCTGAAATATTTTCTGTGCTACTTATCACCACACTGCGGAAATGTCATGAGTCGGCGAAAGACGGCGAGGATCGTGTTCACATTTATCTATTTTTATTTTTAAATATACACAACTATATAAGGCATTTCTAGCGAATGATTAAAATGCAGCCTAAAGAATTCCAATTAATCTAGAAACCCCGGGCGCTGTTGAGGGTGGGAATATTCCGGTCCCCCGAGAAAAACCTCTGCTGATTATGGAGCGAACGTAAAAAGTTATGACAGATAGCGACATATTCTATGCCGGATCGTTGGCGCTGTTTTAACTTTGTCCTAACCGCTACCCGTGCCGCTCCCACGTTGTCATTAATGAAGGGGTAAATGATCAGAAGAGATTGAACAGGCTCGATCTACTAAACCTGCATAAATTAGGATGAGATATATCTATGTATGCTGTGTCTATGAGATGTAGGTGGAGGCAATGGTTGGACATGATAGGCGTGTTTAAAACAGGAAGGCGTCGGAATGAAATAACAAAACAGGATGAAAAGAGAAGCAGACGGGTAATATTTTCTCAGAGAAAAGTAATTCGCATTTGGAATTAACTGGAAAAGGATGTGCAGGAGAATTCGGGGCCAGCAACAATATTTAATGCGCATCTCGTCTGATATGAATCAGCAAGGTATTGAGGACAGTGAACGTTGAATTTGGATACTTTCTGGTGGCAATAGAAGCTCTGGGTCGAAGAAACAGTTTCTATGATCGACAGCTCGATGAACGGGATTTTTCTTATTTAGTAGAATGATGCCATACATGCGCATGTTGCACAGCCCTCACCCGATCTCAATACCTTGCTCATTCACACCCCATGAGATGCCTATTAACTATAGTTACTAGCCCTGACTCCTTCAGAATCTCCTTTGCTTCTTAATTCAAAATACGAATTACTTTTTGCGCTCATTCCCGTGTTTGTGCAGGATCTCACAAATTGACGCATATCCTTTGTGTGCATAAATGTTGGGAACTTTCTAAACAAATTTCTCGCAGCAATCCTCCAGTAGCATATTTTAGAAAGAAAATGTTCCATGATTGTCATGAGGAGCAGCATACAACTGCTGACTATTATATCAGTAAGAAACTCGATCGTCTGCCATGAATTAATAATGCTGCACATCAGAGTGATTAACAAGTACATGAGCACCTCTCCGTGAAATGGGCGACCCGGCGGGACAAAGTTTGGAAAAATGCAGATAGTGTCCATCGTTTCTTCGGCTCTAACAAGGTGCTCAATATTTGGACGATATTCTAACGTTTTTCTAGACTGTGATGAGATAGCTCTGAAAATATTTGGCGTACTTTTGGTCGTCCCACAACAATGAAAAAATTGAATAAGTTACAGAAAATTCATAAGGCTGTTCCCTGGACAATTAGACTTGATATTTTACAATAACGTGCATGTTGGGCACTGACTGCTTTCCCCGAAGCGAAGATGGTGGGAGAACCACAATGTAAAGGTATGTAAACTATTGATCTGTACCGATAAATTGAATGGTAAAAGGGTTTTTTTTTTAATCCAGTTTGGCCGTTTTAACCTGAAGCGATTAAGTTTGATTGAGAGATTCACCATATAAATTTGACCTCAAGGATAGGTCTTTACAGAGTGTAGTGCGAATATTAACCAAGCTGCCAATGCACGTGCTGATGGGGAGAAATGTCAATCTTTGAAAGACACATGGACTGGAAATTTGTCGCCAAATATCGGTCTAAGTTGACGAATCAGACTGGCTTAGAGAGGGATCTCAGTAGGCGCCGGCGTGGCCCCAGCCACCGAAATGGTGTGCCTCAGTAACTGGAGGGACTCCTTGCCGAACAGGCATTTTGGCACGTTGACCGTGAGGCCATAGTCCACCAGCCAGGCAAAGAGTGTGTGGAGGTGGGCTTTGTGTTTGTCGCGGTTGCGACTGACAATGAGAATATCATCCAGGTAAACGAACAACCGTGTCCATGAGGCGCTGGAACATTTGGGCTGCATTCTTTAGACCGAAGGGCATAGGCAGGGACCAAGAGGCCGAAACGGCTTCTTACCCACGTCATCTGGATGTACCGGGATCTGATGGTACACCCGTATGAGGTCCACTTTGGAGAAGACCCGTGTGCCGTTGAGGTTGGTGGAAAGTCCTGTATGTGGGGCACTGGGTACCTATTAGGCGTGGTTGCATCGTCCCCCCACGGTCTCCATCCCCCAGACGATTTTGGGAGCACATGGAATGGCGATGCCCAGGCGCTGTCCGAGTGCTGGACAATTCCCAGTTTCTGGAGCCTGGAGAAACTTCTTTGCCTGCTGGAGCTTCTCAGGCAGCAGCCGTCTGGGTCTAGCATCCAGCAGGGTGCCCTGTGTGGCAATGTTGTGGAAGACCCCATGCTGGGCAGGGCGGTGTTGAACTGTGGCTCTAAGATGGCGGGGTATTCATGGGGGATTTCATCAAGCGTCCCTGGTGGCCACTATGGTGGCATTTCAGGCCTGTGGGCTTCTGCTGTGTCCAGTAAGGTGGAGTAGAACGTTTGGGCATTGACCAGCCTTTTGCCCTTCATGTCAACCAGTAGGCCATGAGTTCTGAAGAAGTCAGCCCCTAATAGCACGGTGCCCATGGAGGCCAGGATGAACCTCCAGTGGAACTTCTCCTTCCCGATCTGGATCTGTGCCCTGCAGGTATCGTAGGTCTTTTTTTTTATTTTTTTTCACACTATAGATCACATTATTCAAGATATACACATTTCTCCTTTCAAATATATACAGTGTCGTTTTCTCCCCCCTCCTCCCTCCTCCCCTCCCCCCCCCCCACCTCCCCCTCCATCCATTCAAAACTCTGAGTCCAAGATACATCAAACCCATCAAACAATGTTGTCACTCAACATTAACGAACAACAACTTCCACTGAGTCAATTCTTTCCATTCTCTTTCCCTTTTGTCATTTTAGGTGATAGATGTCCCGGTTGGTTTTCTCTATTATATTCCATTTACGGCTCCCATATTTGTTCAAATAATGTTATATTATTTCTTAAACTATATGTTAATTTTTCTAATGGAATACATTTATTCATTTCTATATACCATTGCTGTATTTTCAAATTATCTTCTAATTTCCAGTTTGACATAATACATGTTTTTGCTACAGCTAGGGCTATCTTAACAAATCTTTTTTGTACACCCTCCAAATCAAGTCCAAATTCTTTATTTTTTATGTTACTTAGGAGGAAGATCTCTGGGTTTTTTGGTATATTGCTTTCTGTAATTTTATTTAATATCTGGTTTAGATCTTCCCAACATTTTTTCACCTTTTCACAAGTCCAGATTGCATGAATTGTTGTTCCTATTTCTTTTTTACAATGAAAACATCTGTCAGATACTGTTGGATCCCATTTATTTAACTTTTGAGGAGTGATATATAACCTATGTATCCAATTATATTGTATCATACGTAATCTCATATTTATTGTAGTTCTCATAGTTCCTAAATATAACCTCTCCCATGTTTCCTTTTTTATCTTTATGTTTAGATCTTGTTCCCACTTTTGTTTAGTTTTATCATTTATTTCCTCATTCTCCTTTTCTTGTAATTTGATACACATGTTTGTTATAAATTTTTTAATTATCATTGTGTCTGTAATCAGATATTCAAAATTGCTTCCTTCTGGTAACTTCAGACTACTTCCCAATTTATCCTTTAAACAGGATTTCAATTGGTAATATGCCAGCACTGTATCTTGAGTTATATTATATTTATCCTTCATTTGTTCAAAGGATAATAATTTATTCCCCGAAAAACAATTTTCTATTCTTTTAATCCCTTTTTTCTCCCATTCTCTAAAAGACAGGTTATCTACCATAAAAGGGATTAGCTGATTTTGCGTCAGTATTAGTTTTGATAATTGGTAGATTGTTTTATTACTTTCTACATGAATCTTCTTCCAAATATTAAGCAAATGGTGCAATACTGGAGAATTCCTATGTTTTACCAATTTTTCATCCCATTTATATAATATATGTTCAGGTATCTTCTCCCCTATTTTGTCTAGCTCTAATCTAGTCCAATCTGGCTTTCC
This sequence comes from Narcine bancroftii, assembly GCF_036971445.1. NCBI lineage: Eukaryota > Metazoa > Chordata > Chondrichthyes > Torpediniformes > Narcinidae > Narcine > Narcine bancroftii. The sequence goes on from NC_091471.1 coordinate 229,627,241, forward strand.
TTTTGTTTGGTAAAAATCTGATAGATATCTTAATTGTGCGGCTCTATAATAATTTTTAAAATTTGGCAGTTGTAAGCCTCCTTGTCTATACCATTCTGTTAATTTATCTAGTGCTATCCTCGGTTTCCCCCCTTTCCATAAAAATTTCCTTATTATTTTCTTTAACTCCTTAAAGAATTTTTCTGTCAGGTGTATTGGCAGTGCCTGAAATAGATATTGTATCCTTGGAAAAATGTTCATTTTAATACAGTTTATCCTTCCTATTAGTGTTAATGTTAAGTCTTTCCAATGCTCTAAATCTTCCTGTATTTTTTTTCATTAGTGGATAATAATTAAGTTTATATAGATGGCTGAGGTTTTTATTTATTTGTATACCTAGGTATCGTATTGTTTGCATTTGCCATCTAAACGGTGATTCTTTCTTGAATTTTGAGAAATCCACATTATTCATTGGCATTGCTTCACTTTTATTTGCATTAATCTTGTATCCCGACACTTCTGCATACTCCTTCAATTTCTTATGTAATTCTTTTATTGATGTTTCTGGTTCCGTTAGGTATACTATAACATCATCTGCAAATAAACTGATTTTGTATTCCCTGCCTTTTATTTTTATCCCTTTTATTTTATTTTCTGTTCTTATCAATTCTGCAAGTGGTTCTATGGCTAACGCGAACAATAAGGGCGATAGTGGGCATCCCTGTCTTGTTGATCTGCTTAAGTTAAAATGTTTTGATACATATCCATTTACTGTCACTCTTGCCAATGGCTCCTTATATAATGCTTTAATCCAATTAATATATTTCTCTGGTAAACTAAATTTTTGTAGTGCCTTGAATAAATAATTCAATTCTACTCTGTCAAAGGCCTTCTCTGCGTCTGAAGCAACCGCTACTGTTGGAGTTTTATTTCCTTCTACTGCATGAATTAAGTTAATAAACTTACAAATATTATCTGATGTTCATCTTTTTTTTATGAATCCAGTTTGGTCTAGACTTACTATTTTTGGTACATAATCAGCTAATCTGTTTGCTAATAATTTAGCTATTATCTTGTAATCTGTGTTAAGTAGAGATATTGGTCGATATGATGCTGGTGCAAGTGGATCTTTCCCTGCCTTTGGTATTACTGTAATTATTGCTGTTTTGCACGAATCTGGTAAGCTTTGTGTTTTATCAATCTGGTTGATTACTTCCAGGAGGGGAGGAATTAATAAATCTTTAAATGTTTTATAGAATTCTATTGGGCGACCATCCTCTCCTGGTGTTTTATTATTCGGCAGATTTTTTATTGTCTCTTGTATTTCTACTATTTCAAATGGTTCTATTAATTTATTTTGTTCCTCTGTTTATAATTTCGGTAGTTCAATTTTAGTTAAGAATTCATCTATTTTGCCTTCTTTCCCTTCGTTTTCAGTTTGGTATAATTGTTCGTAGAATTCTCTGAAATTTTCATTAATTTCCATTGGATTATATGTGATCTGTTTGTCTTTTTTTCCTTGATGCCAATACCATTCTTTTAGTTTGTTCTGTCTTAAGTTGCCACACTACAATTTTGTGCGTTTTTTCTCCTAGTTCGTAATATTTCTGCTTTGTCTTCATTATATTTTTCTCCACCTTATACGTTTGAAATGTTTCATATTTTATTTTTTTATCTACCAATTCCCTTCTTTTAGTAGTGTCTTCCTTCCTTGCTAATTCTTTCTCTATATCTGCTATTTCCTTTTCCAACTGTTCTGTTTCCTGATTGTAATCCTTCTTCATCTTAGTTATGTAACTTATTATTTGCCCTCTAATGAACGCATTCATTGCGTCCCATAATATAAACTTATCCTTCACTGATTCCGTATTTATTTCAAAATATATTTTAATTTGTCTTTCTATGAATTATCTAAAATCCTGTCTTTTAAGTAGCATGGGGTTTAATCTCCATCTATACATTTTTGGAGGGATATCCTCTCTAACTCTATTGTCAATATCAAGGGTGAATGGTCCGATAATATACTAGCTTTATATTCTGTTTTCCTAACTCTATCTTGTATACAAGCTGATAACAGGAATAAATCTATTCTTGAATATGTTTTATGTCTATCCGAATAATATGAATATTCCTTTTCCTTTGGGTGTTGTTTCCTCCATATATCCAAACGTTGCATTTCTTGCATCGATTTAATTATAAATTTGGTTACTTTATTCTTTCTGTTAATTTTTTTCCCGGTTTTATCTATGTTTGAATCCAAATTGAGATTGAAATCCCCTCCTATTAATATATTCCCTTGCGTATCTGCTATCTTCAGAAAAATATCCTGCATAAATTTTTGATCTTCTTCATTAGGCGAATATATATTAAGTAAATTCCAAAACTCCGAATATATCTGACATTTTATCATTACATATCTTCCTGCTGGATCTATTATTTCCTCTTCTATTTTAATTGGTACATTTTTACTGATTAATATAGCCACTCCTCTAGCTTTTGAGTTATATGACGCTGCCGTTACATGTCCTATCCAATCTCTCTTTAATTTCTTGTGCTCCTCTTCAGTTAAGTGTGTTTCTTGCACAAATGCAATATCAATTTTTTCTTTTTTCAGTAAATTTAGCAGTTTCTTCCTTTTGATTTGGTTATGTATTCCATTAATATTTAAAGTCATATAGTTTAATGTAGCCATGTTATACTTTGTTTATCTTTCCCTTCCGTTTCCTCATCATCACCTTTCCTTCTCATCCATTTCTGCTTTCTTTCTTTGAACAGTTTATAAGACAACATTTTTAACACATCAAACATTCCCCTTATTCTCCTACCTAATATTTCTTTAACCCCATTGTCCCCTCCCCTTCCTGAGTTGCCCATTATCCCTTGTCGGGCAACCACATCTCCCCTCTCCATTTGGATTTGCAAATTCACTCGCAAGCGTCAACTGATTTTGCAGTGACCGTAATTTCTCCCTACCCAGACCCCCCCAGAAAAGATTTCAATTTTTATATACAACAAAGGTCACTCTCTAAATTCCCTCTTTACTCCTCTCTTCCCCTTTTTTCCCCTCATTAATTCTTCTCTATACACTATATATTTTCTTTTAAATGCACATACACTTATGTAATATATGTATTATATATGTATATAATCCTATACACATGTCTTTTTAGTTCGCAGTCTTTTGTACTCTCGTTACATGTCTTCATCTTTCAGTCTATTTTGTAATTGTTCTGCAAATTTTCGTGCTTCCTCTGGATCCGAGAATAGTCTGTTTTGCTGTCCTGGAATAAATATTTTCAATACCGCTGGATGCTTTAGTATAAATTTATACCCTTTCTTCCATAAAATCGCCTTTGCTGTATTGAACTCCTCTCTCTTCTTCAGGAGTTCAAAACTTATATCTGGATAAATAAAAAAATTTTGCCCTTTGTACTCCAGTGGCTTGTTGTCCTCTCTTACTTTCTCCATTGTTTTCTCCAGTACCTTTTCTCTTGTAGTATATCTTAGGAATTTTACTAAAATGGATCTTGGCTTTTGTTGTGGTTGTGGTTTAAAGGCTAATGCTCTATGTGCCCTTTCTATTTCCATTTCTTTCTGTAGTTCTGGACATCCTAAGATCCTGGGGATCCAATCTTTTATAAACTCTCTCATATTCTTGCCTTCTTCATCTTCCTTAAGGCCCACTATCTTTATATTATTTCTTCTGTTATAATTTTCCATTATATCTATTTTCTGAGCTAACAGCTCTTGTGTTTTATTAGATTCTTCTAATTTCTTTTTTAAGTCCTCTACCTCCATTTCTACTGCTGCTCTCATTCTTCCACCTTGTCCATTCTTTTTCCTATTTCTGATATGGTCATATCTATTTTATTCACTTTCTCTTCTGGACTGTTTATTCTTCTTCTTAAATCACTAAATTCTTGTGCTTGCCATTCTTTAAATGAATCCATGTATTCTTTAATAAGAGAAAATATATCCATTGTCTTGCCTTTCCCTTCTTCTTCCATTTCACTGTACTCTTCCTCTTCCTCTTCTTCTTCCTCTGGGTTGGCCATCTGTTGTTTCTTTGTTTTCTTTTTCTTCTCTTCTTTCTTGTTTTTGTTGTCTTCTATGTTCTCCTCTTGCTGCTGCTGTTCTGTAGCTGTCATTGCCGACTGTGGAGATCGACTCCCCAGCTGGTCGCCCCTCCCGTCGGTGTGTTTTTTTGCATGCGCTGTTGCGCACTTTTACTTGGCTCAGCGAGCCATTTTTGTAGTCCACTTTCTACCGACCTGAGGGAGCGGGCTTCTCTCTCCACCATGGGCCTCTTCGAACAGGTAAGGCCTTCTCCTTCTTCTTCCGTTGTCTTCTCTTCCTCTCTTCTTACCGTTGGTTTCAACTTTTATTTTTTCTTCGCCATCTTCTTTCCACCTTTATATTCACTTTACTTTAATTTTTATTTTTGTGCCTTTGTGCTTTCCTTTATTTTTTTCAACTTTTCTGGAGAGGGCTGGAGTTCACCGTCCGGCCACTACTCCATCACGTGACTTCCTCAGGTATCGTAGGTCTTGATGGTGGAGCCGTTGGCTGCCCACAGGGCTGGACCTCAAGATTAGGTGCGAGTTTCTAATGCTGTGTGGGGAAGGATGCTGAGCTCAGCCCTTGTGTCCACCAGGAATTGGCGGCCGGTGGATCTGTCTGTTACATGAAGGAGGCTGTTTGTGTTGCCAGCCATCACAGCTATCAACAGTGGCTGGCCTGGTCATTTCCCTGAAACCCGCAGGCTGGTGGCACTTATGGGCTTGCACTCCCCAGTGCTGGTGGTAAAAACACCAGGTCGATTGGCCCTCCTCTGGCTTGGTCTTGGGAGTGGCTTTCAGTCAGCTGGCTCCTAGTCATGCCACATGGATGAGGGCTGGCTCATTCTCCCTCTTTGTGCACCAGAGGGCATCCGCACGGGCTGTTGCTCTCCTCGGGTTCAAGAAGTCTTCATCTGTGAGGACCACCTGGATGTCCTCCAGCATCTGTTCCAGGAATATCTGGCAGAAAAGAAAACAAGGCTTGTGCTCTTCTGCCAGGGCCAGCATTTCGTCCATCAGTGCCGATGGACTACATTCCTCAAGCCCATCTTGGTGAAGGATCCTGGAAGCCCGTTGTTGAAGAGCTAGCCCATAAGTTCTAAGCATCAGGTCTTTGAGGGCAGTGTACTTGCCTGTAACCAGGGGGCCATCCACTCTCACTGCTATAACTTGGTCCAGAGCGCTCACATCATGATAGAACATCGTGGCATCTAAGGAGATGTTGCGGAGTTGAAATTGTGCTTCCGCCTGCCAGAACCATGTTCTCAGTCAGTGGGTCCAAAAGGGGGGAAGCTTGATGGAGACAGCATTAACCTCTGCTGAATCCATGATGCTTTGAGTCCAGAAAAACGTCTGGGCTCATTGGGTCACCACTGTGGTGGTGTGAGCAGTGGAAGAAACACAGCCACCACGTTGAGGGTCGTATACGACTGTTTTTATTCAAATTCAGGACGCCCCTTTAAGGGCAGCATGAGCTCAGTCACCTGGTGCATTTTGACATCATAATCGCTGCCCAGGGTGCATGCTGGAAGGCACGCTGGAGTCAGAGAGAAACCTCTGATGATGCCATTTCCCCATGGCTGCCCCACCACGTGGCAATACAAGCGGGGCTGGTTCGCCAGGAGGATATGTGCTGCCACACTATGCTAAGTATTCTGCTCCAATTCATAACTCCAAATCATTAGTTTAAAGTGGAGCTTTTTTTGACATTTCATCTAATGATTCAAAATGCATACCCACACATGGATATCCAAAACAAAGCTTACTGAGATGGGAACATCAAAGAACTTTGTGGTGAGTTACAAATGGCAATATACCCACAGGATAATTTTTTTAAGACATTCAGCACAGTAACAGGCCATTTTGGCCCACAAGCCTGTGCCACCCATTTACACCCAAATAACCTGCAACGCTGGTATGTTTTGAATGGTGGAAGGAAACCAGAGCCCCTGGAGGAACCCCACGCAGACACAGGGACAATGTCAAAATTCATTACAGACAGCATGGGATTCGAGCCCCAGTCCAATAGCTAGTACCATAACAGTGTTGCGCTAACCATGTTAGTCATTCATGTTCATGAATGGTCATCATTTTCATGGAATCACAGCACTGTGCTACTCAGAAGGAGACAACTTTGCTTATGAGAACTTTTTAAAATGCTCTCCAAATGGTTCCATTTCTCTTATTTGTTTCAATATCTGCTTTTATTAATTGCCTTCAATTATTTATTTGATTCTTTTGTAAAACTTCCATTGAATTTGTTTCTCTCATCCTCTTGAGTACAACTTTGCTTTGGTCAATAATTTAAGAATTCACAATCAGCCAATATGGGGCATTTAAAAAAATCACTGAGAGCTGAACAACCACAGCAGCAGTAAATTCAAAATTGATAAATCCCAGGTACCAGACACGTTATACCTCAAGTTACTACAGGAAGAAAGTTAAGAGTTTTCTGGGGCATTGGCAATGACCATTATGTCCTGTATTGCCACAGAGGAGGTACTGCAGGATTGGAGAATACAAATGTGGTCCCCTTGTTTTTATGGAGAATCCAGGGAAGTATAGATCAGTGAGACTTGTCAGTGAACGGCAAACCATTGGAGAGAATTCTCAGGGACAGGATTTATGAGCATTTGGAGAAATATAGTCTTCTCATGGAGAGTCAGCACGGGTTTGTGGGGTGTAAATTGTGCCTCATGAGCCTGTAATGGAGGATTTAGAAAATAGAGACACACACTGAGCGCAGTTCAGTTTATCCAAATGTTTATTACAAATTCAAAAGCTGATTTCAAACTACAATATGCTAGCCCTTCCCAACTATACTTATCAATGCCTGGACTGGACCCAACTGCCGAAGCGAGGCAATGACTGCACACTTGTAGTAGGTTGACAGGGTGCTGGTAGCAGCTTCTCTACCTCCCTCAACCGGGACGTTAGCTGAACTCTAGAAGTTCTTCTTCTTGCTGAGAGATTTTGCCATCTCTCGGATAGTCTCCAACTTCAGCAGTGGGACCATGGCTTATGTTACACAAAAGTTGTTTACTTCATAGCTTATCTCTTTGAACAAATGATTTAATTATCTTCAAGGTCTCCTGACAGTCTGCGACCAACAAAAGAAAATTGAATCTCTAGGCCTCATGGTGGAATTTAGCTGTATCTACTAATTCATATGCATCCCTGGGCCCCATAGTGTAAATTAGATTATGTCTTCTGATTCAACTGCACCCTGGGCCCCATGGTGGAATTTAGGTTATGTTTTCTGATGCAACTGCATCCCTTCTTGCATAAGTTGGTCTAAAACCTCCATTACAGAGCCTAATTACATTTTTAAGGAAGTAATCAATGAAGGTAGGGCAGTAGAACATGATGGAATTTAGTAAGCCATTTGCATTGGCAGACAATCATTAGGCCATGAGGCATGGGATTTTTGCTGTGTGGATTCAGATTGACCTATCTGTAGAAAGCAGAATAAGTAGGAGATGGAATGTATTCTTCCTGGAGATCTGGGATCCCCGCTCTTTGTGATTTTTATGAAGGACCTGGATTAAGGTGTTGAGGGATGGGTCGGTAAGTTTGCGGATTCTGCAAAGATTGAAGGTGTTGTGGATAGCATTGAAGATTGTCATAGTTTACAACAGGAGAAATATGGGATGCAGAGTTCTGAATTTCCACCCATATAGCCTCAGTGGATGAGCCATCCTATCTGTTATGTCTGAACACAGCTGAGACAGTTTTCCTAACCAGCAATGCCATCCCTTCCCCTTAACACACCAAAAACAATGGAATTCTGGAAATTGAGCTGCCCCGTGGTGGTTTCGTTGAGGTGGTGGCAGTCACTGTATGGTCTCCAGTCCCCTGATGATTTGGGCGCCATATGGAGGGGAGAGGCCCAGGGACTGTTGGAGCACTGCACAATCCCCAGCTCCTCCATTTTTTAACTCCTCCTTCAGCAGGCTGAGCTTTTCGGGGGGGAGTCAGCGTGACCTGACATACAGCGTGGGGACCTTTGATCAATATGTGGTGCCTTAACCCGTGCTTTGACTCAGCCGCAGTGAACTGTGGCTCCACTGTTGAGGGGAACTCCTCCAAGATATAGCTGAATTCATTGTTCGGGAGTTTTATAGAGTCCAGGTTTGGGGTTGGGTAGCTTGGCGTCCCCCAGAGGCGGAGCCTGAAAGGTCTTGGTGTGCATCAAGCGCTGCCCCTTGAAGTTGACAAGCAAGCAAAGGGCCCAAAGGAAGTCGGCACCAAGGAGCAATTGCTCCACTGCCACAAGGGTGAAGGTCCATGTAAAGCGGCTGTTGCTGAATCGAAGAGGGATGGTGCAGGACCCAAAAGTTTGAATGGAGGACCTGTTGGCTGCCCGCAGTGCTGGACCCTGTTTGCCGTTGCAGGTGTCAAGGCCCGCGGGGGATAGGATATTTATCTCGGTTCCCCTGTCGACCAAGAAATGCCTGCCTGACAGTGAGTCCCAGACGTAGAGGATCCTATCACATGGGCCAACTGTCACAGCCATCAATGATGGCTGGCCAAGGCACTTCCTGAAAACCCACAGGGTGAGTGGCATCGACAGCCTTCTGCACCCCATCGCTGGTGGTAGTAACACAGCTGTCCAGGGGTGTTTTTCACGCCTCTCTGCTGACCTTGATCTCACCAGGGGTGGTTTGTGGGGCTTCCTTGTGTGGTCTTCTATGACGCTGGCGTTCTCTTTGCTCTCCAGAGCATGTCTGCCTGGGCTGTGAGCAAGAGTCAAATATCCTTGGACAGCTGCTCCAGAAAAATCTGCTCAAAGAGCAGGCAAGGCTTGTGGACCTCAGTTAGAGCGAGCATCTAGTTTATTAGAGCATTCAGGGCCCTGTCTCCCAATACGTCCATTTTCCCAAAAGTGCAAGTTAGTAACACTTTCAGGGCCATGTATTTGCATTGCTCTGGAGGCTGTCATAGGAAATCTTGCCCTTGCCACTGTGGGTGCTCACAACATAGAAGTAGTGGGTGTCGGCAGTGATGTGGATAAGCTGGAACTGAGCCTCTGCCTGCTCAAACTACACGTCTGGCTGTGACACCCAAAACATTGGAAACCTGGGAAAGACTGTGTGGATGATCACTAGCTCCACTTGATCCGTCATCTTTGGGTCCAACTGCCTGTCGGGGTCACTAATGTAGCATAGCGTTACGTGAGCATGGAGACGAATGACACTCACACCACAGCCTTGGAAAATGAGACTGATTTATTGCTCTAGCACTTATATGGGACCCTGATGCTGATGTCAGGGCCCCACATCATTGGAGGGCTGTCCTCAGATTAGCCAGAGTTCCCAGCAGAGTTCCCCATCTTCTCACCATGTTGAGTTCACCTGGGATGACTGCTTGTGTCATCTCCAGGTCCACAAGGTTGTCGCGTTCATCAGCCATTTTGCAGACCAGTCCATGTCTCCACACATGGGCTGTTACTACGCAACAAATTTAATGGATCTGTTAAATAAATCAAAATATAATCCACAAACAAATTTATTTTATGCTCATCCTGATTCACTTTAATACCCTTTGTAAGGGATACTGGAATGTGAGGAATCAAGCAAGTGCTCATTAGAAATTAAGTATTATGGGTTAACTTAAGGTGAAGGGATGCTGGAATGTGAGGACTCAAGCAAGTGCTCATTAGAAATGAAGTATTATGGGTTAAATCAGGGTGAAGTGATGCTGGAATGGGAGGAAGGGTTATAAAAGTATAATAAAATAAGGATCTTCAAAACAGGATAACCTTTAGACCTTTAGCAAGTCTTGGGGATTGATTAATGAGTAAAGAACAAAGACATGATATTTCCCGGCTAACAAGTTTGCAAGGCACATAAACTGATAAGAAGTTAGAATCCACGTGGACAGAATTACCTAATGCTAAACCAATCCAGGAGGCAGAAGAATGTTAGGGGGAAGGTATCTCTGTACTGAAATGAAATGTATAAAAGTTGGGTCAGCCTCAGTATCTGTGTGTATTCCCAGGGTAAGGGGAAGCACCCAACTTTGCATTGTTGTAATAGTATAATAAAAGTTCTTTGTTCTCAATTTTTGTCTCGAGCAAATTCTGTGAAGGTACTTCTGTTTCTCACATCTTTGTTTTAAAATCCTGTCATAAATTCAACAAAAAGTCCAATTGTTAAAACAAATAAAGCAGGCAACAGTGGATAACCTTTTTCTACTTGATCTAGTCAATCGAAAAGTTGGTGACATTTGACCATTGGGCACTACTTTTGCAGTAGGGTTCTTGTATATTATTTTAATCCAAACAACAAATGTTGACCCTAACCCAAATTTCTCTAAGGCTTTAAAAATAAAATCACATTCTATCTATCAAACGCTTTTTCTGTATCTAAAGTCACTGCAACACTTAAATCACCTCTTTTTTGAATTAAATATTAAACTAATCAACTTTGCCATATTATCTGCAGATTTCACATTTTAACAAATCCAGTTTGATCCATATGTATTAACTTCGGTAAATATTTTATTAATCTTATTGCTAATTTTTTGGCTAATATAATCAGCATTTATTAACAATAATCGGTCTATATGAAGCTGGTTTCAATAAATCTCTATCGTTCTTGGGTATTACTGTACAAGAAACAGTGGTGAAGTAAAAAAGACAATATGCTGATCAAAACGTGTCCTTTGTGTAGCAAAGGTAGAAATAAATAACTGACGTTTGGGGCTTGACCCCTTCATCAAGAATGCCGACAGGAGTCCGAACAAAAGAGTGTGGGGGAAGGGGTGGCAAAGGCAGGAGATGATAGGTGAATGAGGGGAGGGAGGGGTCAGAAGAAATGAAGAGGAGGAGGGATGGCTGTGTGGGTAAGGGGGAAGGCGAGCAAGTTTAACAGAAAGCAGAGAAATCGATGTTCAAACCTGTGGTGATGACTGGCTGGCCTGCTCTCCAGGTGTCTCCCTGCCTGAGCTCCTCCCTTAACCCTGCCCATGTGACACTGGGCCATAAAGGTCGAGTCCCCTTTTCCTTCCCGCTTATTTTCCTAGCCTGGACCCGGGCCAGCAGTCTCTAGCTTAATAAAGCCTATTGTTCCCCTCAGTTTTCTGTCTGCATTATTATTGGGGCTACCGATACCACCCAACAGTGCCATTTAGCTGGAGAATGCCCAAATGGAAGATAAGGTGTTGTTACTCCAATATATGGGTGGTCTGGGTAGGAGGGTGCAAAAGCCCATGAACAATCAATGAGTCTGGGAGTGTGACTCAGAATTAAAATGGTTGACTACTGGGAGGTCACTGTGGTTGTGGACGGAGAGGAGGTGCTCAGAAAAGTGATCTCCCAACCTGCAATCGGTTTCTCTAATGTAGAGAAGGCCACAAAGGGAGCACCAGATGCAATAAATGAGTCCTGAAGTGTTGCTTCATTTTAAAGGCTTATTTGAGGCCCCGGACGATGGTGAGAGAGGAAGTGTGGGTGCAAGTGTTGCACCTCCTGCGGCCACAGGGGGAGAATAGGTGGGCTGCATGAGGGAATCATGGAGGGAGCAGTCCGTGCAGAAGACCAAGAGGATAAGGAAAAATGTGTTTGGTGATCAGATCCTGTAATAAGTGTTGGAAATTCCAGGTAATTCTATGCTTGTTGCATCTGGGGGGAGAGGGTCCAAGGCAGATTAGCGGGAAATGGAGGAGATGCAGGTGAGGGCTGAATTTATAATAGTGGAGGGAACCCATGTTTGTGGAAAAAGGCAAGCATTCCAGAAGATCTAACTGGAAGGCCTCATCGTGGAAACAGATGTGGCAAAGATAGAGAAATTGAGAGAAGGGGATGGAATCCTTCCAGGGGACAGGGTGTGAGGAGTGCAGTCCAGGTAGTTGTGGGAGTTAGGGGATTTGAGTTATATGTTGGTGGAAAGCTTGTCTCCCGAGATGGAGACAGAGATTCAGGAAGGGGAGAGTTTTGTCGGAGATGAAGCAGGTGTATTTGAGATCAGGGTGAAAGTCAGATGCAAAGTGGATGAAGTTAACAAGCTCATTCGGATGCATAAGGCAGCCCTGATGAAGTCATTGATAGACCAGAGGAAGAGTTGAGGGATCTTTCCTGTGTAGGCTTGCAGCATGGATTGCTCTACAAAGCCCACAAAAATCCAGGTGTATCTGGCACCAATGTGGATATCCATAAATACTCCTTTAATTTGGAAAAAGTAAGATGAGTTAAAGGAAAAGTTATTTAGAGTAAGGACAAGTTCTTCCAGGTGGAGGAGGGTGTTGGTAGAGTGTGACTGGTCAGGCTTTGATTCAAGAAGTGAAGTGCTTTTAGACCTTCTGTGTGGGGGATGGAGGTGTAAAGGATTTGGACATCCATCATGAAGATGAGGCAGTCAGATTCAGGGAATCTGAAGTCATTGAGATGTAGAACATGCAAGGTGTCGTGGATGTAGGTGGGGAGGGATTGGACCTGGGGAGAAAAGATATAGAGTCAAGGTAAGATTAAACTAGTTCGGTGGGGGAAGACCATGCAGAAACAATAGGTCTGCCCAGATGGTTGGGCTTGTGTGTCTTGGGTATAAGGTAGAAATGGACAGTGCAGGGGTGGGAGAATGAGGTTAGTGGCCATGAAGGGGATATGACTAGAGGTGATGAGGTTAGAGATGGTGTTGGAGATAGTGACTTGATGTGTAGTGGTGGGGTCCTGTGGAAGGGGTCAATCAGAGAAGGCTTGAGAGCTGTCAACTGGCCTCGACAAGTTAGACGTCAGTGCACCAAACCACAACAGCACCAACCTTATCTGTGGGTTTGATGGTGAGGTTGGGATTGCTGTAGAGGGGGTGGTAAAGTTGGGACAGTCAATATCTTGGTGGAAGTTGGAAATAAAATGTCCAGAGCAAGTAGCTGGCTAAAACGAGGTGACCAGGAGGAGGAAGAAGGCTTGAAGCAGGAGAAGGGATCTTAGATGGGTTAGTATCTAAGTACCTATATACTTGTACAGGTATAAACGAGAAAGAGTGTAATACTGGATCTCCTATTAGGGAACAAGACGGGACAGGTGACAGAAGTATGTGTAGGAGAACATTTTGTCCTGTGATCATCATTCTATTAGCTTCAAGGATAGGTCTGGCCCTCCGGCTGAGATTCTAAATTGGAGACATAATTTTTAAGACACAAGGATGCATGGATTGTGATAAGTTGTTTTCTGGCAAGGATGGGTTGTACAAGGGAAGGCTTTCAAAGGCAAAATTTTGAGAGTACAGATGTTTATATGTTCCTGTCAGGATTAAAGGCAAAGTTAACAAGGACAGGGAACTTGGTGTTGAGGGATATTGGAGATCTAATTAAGAAGAGGGAGGTAGAGGGGGCGTGCCACATTATGACGTGGGGTTAGACTGCAATTTCCTACTCTCCTCGAAAAGGTTAAAAAAAAGTCAAAAAAGTTAGCAAGACTTAAGAAAAATAGAAGAAAGAAGACCTGCAGAAATATTTTAAATGCCACCAAAGAAAGAAAAGCCAGCCGTGACAGTACAAAAAAACTAAGCAAGAAAATTATTGAAAAGGATGAAATTCCTACCTTGAGGAAGGATCCAGGAGCTGTTCGTAAGGTACTGCCCAGGGGAGATAAGCCAAGAGCTGGGGAGACCTTGAAATCTGCCATACAGGGTCTCTCCAAACAAAGGCCACCGAACTTGGGAGAAGATGTGACTCTGCGCATACATGACTCCTCAGGCATGCACAGAGCACAAAAAAACTGAGGCAACTTTTAAAAGGACCTTACAGACTTCCAGCTCCAGTGGGCAAGAGGAACAAGAAGAACAGAATTTTTGTTTACTCTAAGTTCCAAGGCCAAACTGCTGGAGAAAATGAAAGAATCATTTATTTCTGCAGCAGAAATGTAAAAATACATGGAATCTTCCCAACATGACAGGGTATGGCAGAAATAAAAAAGATATGGAGAGATTGTAGCAAAAACAAGACTTTTATGGAGAAGGTTGAGAAAATGATGCAGCAGGTAGATAAAAGATTTGAAGTTATGGATGAGAAAATTAAATGAAATGAATTTAAAATTCGAGGCATTAAGGAGCAAATGAAAACGGCAGAAGCAGCTGCAACAAAAGATCAGTTAATGCAGAAAAGAGACATTTTTACAGAACTTCTGCAGAAGAAACAACAAAGATTATTGGACTTAAAGAAGGTGATGAATGACAAGAAACTTTAAAAGTTTTTACAGCGTTGGATTCCACAATCTTTGCGAGTGACTGAATTTCAAGGAGACATTGAAATTGAGAGAGCACATTGATAATTGAGACCAAAGCCACAGCTGGACCAGAAGCCGTGCCCAATACTATATGAAATACAAGAGAAGATTTTAGAGTTGGCAGCGAAGCAAGATAAAGAATGACAGTCACCCATGATTTATAATCAGAATAAGATTTATTTTATCCTGATATAAGTTTGGAGTTGTTGAAAAAGATGCCACATCCCCATCTCAGACCATCAAAAAACATGGGTTAACTATTATTTAAGAAATATGCTGGCTGAGTTCATTCAGAAGAAATGGCGTTGTAAAAGCCTGGCAATTTCCTCCAGTCATACTGTCTATCTGATCAAATAAGTGTGGCTGGCTTTCTATACACTTTCCCTTAGCTGAATTGAAACACTTAGCTGATTCATTAGCCCTAACTTCTGATTGGTGCTATAAACATTCATCTTATCAACATCTAAGTAAGACACATTTAAAAGATATTATGCTGTCATCAAAAATTCCTCTTTTCAATCTCGACTCCGGTCTTCAGTTCAAATGTCAGGGCAACAAGAGGCATAACAATAAAGTTTACATGTTGTAGGTAGGCCTCTCTTTTTCAGTCAGTTATATTAGAAGTCTTAATGTCTTAGCTGGACCTTTTTCCTTAAGTCTGTTTGGTGTATCTAGTGAGGCTGTCCTTCAAGCTTTACTGCACTCATTGTTATTACTGGGACATGAAATTGTCTTTCCAGCAAGTTCCCAATTTTTTCTGATCTAGTTCTTTCCCAGAACGTCATTCTCAGGTTTGACATTAGAATATTCACCACTTTGATCTGTTGGATCAGCCTCCTTTAGGTGTGCTTACTGTACCTGTGAATGCTACTCTCAAAAAAGTTTAAGTTACATTACTCAAATATTTGCTTATGCATTCACCTAATATAAATAAATCCATTCCTACTGCTTTTGTGGGCTTTGCTCCCCAGGATGTCCGTACTGATTGTCCGTGAACCATCTCTGCAGCAGATAGCCCTGACTTAGCCTGTGGTGTCATGCGCAGTTAAAACAATACTGGGGGTAGCACTTTTTAGCCAATTTTAGCCCTGACTCCTCAGTCAATTTGGCCAGTTACGTTTTTTTTTCATTTGCACATTCCACTATTCCTGTTGCCTGGGGTTAATGGGAGTAGTGGAACCACTGTAATCCCCAATTCTTTTATCCAATTCAACCCAGTTTCTGCTGACAGCTTAGTCAATTTATTCTTTAAGGACCCAGGCAAATCAATAATGACAAGACAATACATAGTTACATACTTAATTCTATAAAATCAATCCATATACACTAAAATGGTAGGCATTCAATATTTTTACCAGGATCATGTTGTAGGCAGATAATAATTCCTTCCTTTGGAAGTTCCTACTTTCTTAGATTAGTGATGTGCCCCTCCTATGCCACTCCTCCTTAGCCAATCTACATTATTGCATATATATAATTAAGTAGTTCAAGTAAAAGAAATTGCATTTGGTACAGAAATTGTCCAGCAGAGGTGGATCATAATTTGATTTCTGGCACACTTACTACTGTTTACAGATCTTAATGAAATGGTAGGAGTGTTTCCTTGAACTTATGCTTCATCCCCATATCAGGCAAGACCGGTCTATTCAAGCAGTTCATCACTTTCTGAATAAACGATGAAGGGAGTGTTTATAACAGCAACTTAATTTTACATCAAAGCTAAGTCAAAAACCTTCTTTATCGAAACTAGTGAGACAAAGGACTGGTCACTATGCCTGCTAGGTTACATATGGGGGTGGTCTTGCCCACAAAGTATCTTTTGATTCCTCATTCTCATTCTGCAAGAATAGGGTCGCCCTGCCTGACATCAGGACCATGGGGTTTTATTCTTTAATCTTGTTTGTTAACCATTTGGCACCTGAGAGAATGTGTTACCATTTTAATCTTAATTATCATATCTTTAATCTGAAATGCTAAATCAGTTTCACATTCTGTAGTTGATGCTAGTCTGTTCCATATTTAAATTTAATTTTTATTGCACATCTTATGTGAAGAAAAGTGTAATTTTAGCCTTAAAAAAATACTGCACAGACACGGTGAGAGCTGCCAATCATTATTAACTTTACTTTGGTTACCAAGCAATATTCCAGACATGTAATTGAGATTCCCAAAGTTTCCTCCCGTGGCTCTCATTATTTTTCCAGCTCTTACACTTTTTTCTAAATTCGTTGTTTTGCCATGGCCATATTACTACCATTTTAAATTCCTCTTCCTGCTCGATGTAATTGGAACAGGGATGGGAGCGGTCCCTTTTCTGATATATCATTACCTTTTTAACTCTATCAGAAATTTACCTGGCCAGCCCTTTTCTGGCCTCCTGCTCAATTCCTACCTTTTACTGAGTTGCACAACTCATTGTCCAATTTAAATTTTTACCATACTTCAGATACAAATAACACAGTGGCTATCCCAAGGTGCCCACATCACTTATTTCCAAAATTTTACCCATAGGAATGTTTATTCCTGATTTATCATACACGTTGTCCTTTTGTTCCTCTGTGCTCAGTTCAGGGTCCTGACCTTCACGTGGGGCATTTCCCCTCTTAACAACCAGTCTAAGGCAGAGCGTCAGAACTAGGACAACATGCTATGTTGGTCAGTACTTTTATCCCCTCCCCGGGAAAATCCTCAAGCCCTTAACCTCTGTGCATTCGGGATGCGACTCTCCTAGTTCATCTGGAGTCCATCAGAGCTTTGCTAATAGGGAGGGAGGGAAGGATCAATTGATCTAACAGCTTAAGAGAAGAACTGGGAAAGTGTCCCCATTCTTTAGACTTTAGATGCTAGTCCAGTTGGTCACTGACACCATCCAGTAAATATTCCTCAATCTTGGACTCCTGGCTGGTTTGTCAAATGTATCAAAACTGCCACTTCCCAATGCAAAGAACACAGCACACAGAACTGCTCCAGTTAACTCAAGGCTGAAAGCAGTCTCCAGATGCCACTATTCAACAAGTGGATATACTCGAGAAAACAAGTTGAACTAAAAGATTACATCATTATTCTTCTTTCTTTGGCTTGGCTTCGTGGACGAAGATTTATGGAGGGGGTAAATGTCCACGTCAGCTGCAGGCTCGTTTGTGGCTGACAAGTCCGATGAGGGACAGGCAGACACGGTTGCAGCGGTTGCAGGGGAAAATTGGTTGGTTGGGGTTGGGTGTTGGGTTTTTCCTCCTTTGTCTTTTGTCAGTGAGGTGGGCTCTGCGGTCTTCTTCAAAGGAGGTTGCTGCCCGCCGAACTGTGAGGCGCCGATTCACGATTTGAGGCGATATCAGCCCACTGGCGGTGGTCAATGTGGCAGGCACCAAGAGATTTCTTTAGGCAGTCCTTGTACCTCTTGTTTGGTGCACCTCTGTCACGGTGGCCAGTGGAGAGCTCGCCATATAACACGATCTTTGGAAGGCGATGGTCCTCCATTCTAGAGATGTGACCCACCCAGCGCAGCTGGATCTTCAGCAGCGTGGACTCGATGCTGTCAGCCTCTGCCATCTCGAGTACTTCGGTGTTGGAGATGAAGTCGCTCCAATGAATGTTGAGGATGGAGCGAAGACAACACTGGTGGAAGAGTTCTATGAGCCGTAGGTGATGCCGGTAGAGGACCCATGATTCGGAGCCGAACAGGAGTGTGGGTATGACAACGGCTTTGTAAACGCTTATCTTTGTGAGGTTTTTCAGTTGGTTGTTTTTCCAGAATCTTTTGTGTAGTCTTCCAAAGACGCTATTTGCCTTGGCGAGTCTGTTGTCTATCTCGTTGTCGATCCTTGCATCTGATGAAATGGTGCAGCCGAGATAGGTAAACTGGTTGACCGTTTTGAGTTTTGTGTGCCCGATGGAGATGTGGGGGGGCTGGTAGTCATGGTGGGGAGCTGGCTGATGGAGGACCTCCGTTTTCTTCAGGCTGACTTCCAGGCCAAACATTTTGGCAGTTTCCGCAAAACAGGACATCAAGCGCTGAAGAGCTGGCTCTGAATGAGCAACTAAAGCGGCATCATCTGCAAAGAGTAGTTCACGGACAAGTTTCTCTTGTGTCTTGGTGTGAGCTTGCAGGCGCCTCAGATTGAAGAGACTGCCATCCATGCGGTACCGGATGTAAACAGCGTCTTCATTGTTGAGGTCTTTCATGTCTTGGTTCAGCATCATGCTGAAGAAGATTGAAGAGGGTTGGTGCGAGAACACAGCCTTGCTTCACGCCATTGTTAATGGAGAAGGGTTCAGAGAGCTCATTGCTGTATCTGACCCGACCTTGTTGGTTTTCGTGCAGTTGGATAACCATGTTGAGGAACTTTGGGGGGGCATCCAAGGCGCTCTAGTATTTGCCAAAGCCCTTTCCTGCTCACGGTGTCGAAGGCTTTGGTGAGGTCAACAAAGGTGATGTAGAGTCCTTTGTTTTGTTCTCTGCACTTTTCTTGGAGCTGTCTGAGGGCAAAGACCATGTCAGTAGTTCCTCTGTTTGTGCGAAAGCTGCACTGTGATTCTGGGAGAATATTCTCAGCGACACTAGGTATTATTCTATTTAGGAGAATCCTAGCGAAGATTTTGCCTGCAATGGAGAGCAGCGTAATTCCCCTGTAGTTTGAGCAGTCTGATTTCTCACCTTTGATTTTGTACAGGGTGATGATGATGGCATCACGAAGGTCCTGAGGCAGTTTTCCTTGGTCCTAACAAAGCTTGAAAAACTCATGCAGTTTGACATGCAGAGTTTTGCCGCCAGCCTTCCGGACCTCTGGGGGGATTCCATCCATACCTGCTGCTTTGCCACTTTTCAGTTGTTCAATTGCCTTATATGTCTCATCCTGGGTGAGGACATAATCCAGCTCTAGCCTTAGGGGCTGTTGAGGGAGCTGAAGCAGGGCGGAATCTTGGACTGAGCAGTTGGCACTGAAAAGAGATTGGAAGTGTTCTGACCATCAGTTGAGGATGGAGATCTTGTCGCTGAGGAGGACTTTGCCGTCTGAGCTGCGCAGCGGGCTTTGGACTTGGGGTGAGGGCCCGTACACAGCCTTTAAAGCCTCGTAGAAACCCCTGAAGTCGCCAATGTCCGCACTGAGCTGGGTTCACTTGGCGAGGCTAGTTCACCACTCATTTTGGATCTCCCGGAGTTTGGGCTGAAGATGGCTGCATGCACGACGGAAGGCTTGTTTCTTCTCTGGACAGGACAGCTTTGTAAGATGAGCCTGGTGGGCAGCTCGCTTCTTTGCCAGCAGCTCCTGCATTTCCTGGCTGTTATCGTCGAACCAGTCCTTGTTTTTCCTGGAGGAGAAGCCCAGTACCTCTTCAGTGGATTGCAGTATGGTAGTCTTCAGCTGATCCCGGAGGGTTTCAGGGGACGAGTCCATGAGGCGGATTGCATCCTCGAGCTTTGCTTTGAGGTTTGCCTGGAAGTTTCCTCTCACTTCGTCTGACTGCAGGTTTCCAACATTGAACCTCTTTCTGGGGGCTTTTACTGTTCCTGGGCTTTGGCTTGAAGTGAAGGTTGAGCTTGCAGCGAACCATACAAGGTAAATCACACCCCTCGTAGCCCCATCCCCTATATCCCTGTATCAAGGTTAAATAAGAACACTGAATTACATTTACTCCACATAATGTAGGTTTCTTTTCCTGATTCTCCTCCTGTTCAGGCTGTTTCTCCAGTTTTTTTTTACTTTCTTCTTTAGTTATCTTCACTGTCTAACAGTCCCTTACCTGTCCTGAAAAGCTTCAGTATCTCCGCCTCCTGCTCTTCCTTTCTTTCTCATATTTTGAATTTATCTTTAGGTTTATAATGTTCATGTTGAAACATTATGTCCTTTGGCTATTTAGTTAACAGATTTTTTCATTTTTCTTTTCCTATTTTTCAGATGTTTTTGTGATACGGTTTTTAGATACTGGGTACTTTTTACTTAATATTTCAACTGCAATTGCTTTATTCATTGTACTATTTTGTTCAGCACACTTCAATTACTCCAGTCACAATCTTTGTTTCAGTCCTGTCCACTCTGGTAGGCACTACACTATATTATACTACTACTTTTTCCCTAACACTGGGCTTTTATATTATCCAATTGGTCCCATATTTTATCTAACTTACCTGTTGTGTCCATGCAGACTCCCTACTCATTTAGGGCAGTGTCCACGAGGACTTACCAACACAATGTGGAATTTTTCCTTTAATCAAACTCTACCCCTTATTACTACTCACCCCACTATGCAGTTTTCCTGACCAATTCTCCGAGCCTCCTTTTAGGTCAATTTGTCAGCAGATTCTTTGGATCAGAGAAACCCTCTGACTGTCATTTGGCAATTCTTGGTCCCTGGAGACCTCCGTTCCCAACAGATTTTAGTTCAAATTTAAAGCAAAGACCAGTTACCTTTTATCTGTTGGTTCCGAGAAGATCACCCAAGGGGTTGAAAAGTGCTCTCGACCAACCACCTCTTTCCTGACGAGTCTCTTTCCAACCCTGCTCGCTGCACCAAATTCTCTTGTGGTTTTTTGTTGTCCAAAAAGGAGTCAAGAAACACAGAGAATTCTTCAGAAAAGTTAAAGCATGGACTCTGAAATGCCTGTTGATACGAGACAGTGCCCTTTTTTCATATTATAGTCCTGACTTAATCACATTTCTGCACCCAATAATTCATAGCCTCATCTCTTGGTTTGCCACAATTATTTTCATTATTCTCCATCCATTAATCTAATCTAATCATGTTTAGAACCATGTGTTTCATCACATCCAACCACCTGCTGCCTTCCATACGTTACTGTCTGGCATTGTGTCTGCATGTTTTACACTGAGGACCAGAGAACGTTGTTTTGATTGGTTTTACTTGTACAGTCTGATGACAACAATTATTACTTTTGTAACATAGTGTGTGTAAATTGTTAAATAATAATGGATGGTAGTTCATGTGGTTTATTTTCCATAACAGCATCCTGAGTCATTGTTTCTCAGAAGCCTTTCCTCTCACTCATTGCGTTAGCACACATTAATTCTTCAATATGTTCAATGAGAATACTCAGCTTAACTTGCCTCCTAACATCTTATATATCCCCATAATCTGCATGTAAACATCAGGGAATCCACACCCTCTACTTTCAGTTCATCAAACCTCAGAATCAGTGAATGTGCTGCATTGTTGATGTTAATTCCATCCTGCTTCTAAGCCCTTCATAACTCCTCCACATTTATGGACTACGGCCTCAGAAAGAAGATAAGGACCAATATGAAGGCAACATATATGTTTTAAAGAATTCTGTGTTATTAAGGTGAATGCATCTCCAACCACTCTTCACCTTCAGCCATCAGTTCGGTTTTCCCAGACTCTGCTGCTCTGTATTAAATAGAATATTAACAGGATAATTACTTAAGAAATAGAGGAGTAGGCTATCCAGTGCATCAAGCCTGCTCCACCATTTAATGAGATCATGACTCAACTCCACCTATTGCCTTTTCCCCATATCCCAAATTCCCTCACTATGTAAAAATCTAACCAACCTTGTCCTAAATCTACTCACTGACGTCACCTCCACAGCTTCAATTGGCAGCAAATTGACTCGCCACCCTCTGGGAATAGAAGATCCTCCTCATCTCCCTACTATATAAAGTACCTGGAATTTTGAGTCTATGTTCCCTTGTTCTGGTCCCACCACCAATGGGAACAACTTACCCCAATTTATTGATGCTTTTCACAATGTTATATGTTTCTATAAGATTCCATTTCAGTCTTATAAATTCCAGTGAGCGGAGCTGACAGTGAATTGATTAAATTGCATCATTTTCTGTATTCCAGAGATTTTATCCTTTCTTGGGCATTCCAGTGTGTAATTGGTTTTTTGATCACCCTGCACACATCTTTCAGCTGATTCTGTCGGGGAAGAGATACGGGAGAGTCAGAGCTAGCACCACCAGGTTGAAGAACAGCAAGAATGTTGAATGACCAAAGGAACAGCTCATCTGAGACTCTCATTTGGACAAAACAATATTTATTTTTTTAGTTTGTACAGATAAATTCTTGTCACATATATGTATTGTTTGTATGTGTGTTCTGTCTGGCTATGTGTCTGCATGTTTTACACTGAGGACCAGAGAACGTTGTTTTGATGGGTTTTACTTGTACAGTCTGATGACAACAAACTTGACGTGATTTCAGGATTTTAGCTCTGGCATATTTCGCTATTGTTTAAAGAAAGGTTAGCACAGATCAATTTTTCCCCCCAAATATAAATAGAATAGCTCAGAATATAACAGAATGATACAACACGTTACTTTAGGACACGTTATGCTGCTTTCACATTAACCTTACTATTTCCAATCTACTCAAATATGATCTCCTGCTCTCTAGAATGTTCTCAGCAACCGAGGATGCTTTTCCCCATGTTTTTAAAGGATGATTTCCCTCCAGTTGAAGAAACATTTCCCATCTTTGTACTGAATGATTGACTCCTTATTCACAGAGCTTATTCCCTTGAACTTCACAGCCCAAACAAGAGATTCAAGTTCCCCTCAGAGACAATCTGTACATTGATTATTTTGTCTATGCCCACAAAGTTTGTGATGATTCAGTCCAAGGTTCCAGGCATCACGCACCATGCAGGAGCAGCTGGTGTTGGTGTGATGGTAGAATCCAACAGGACAGAAACAGGTCCTTCTACCCACCACAATCAGGCTGAGCCTCTTGTTCCATTTTCATTGATCCTGTTTTCCTGAATCCTTCAATGCTTTGCTGATTTATCTGCTTTCTAAATACCCTGTAAAGATACAGTTTGTATCTAATTCCATCATATCCTGCAGCAGCACATTCCAGTGATCAACCAGGCTCTGTGTATAAAATCACTCCATCTCAGGTCCCCTCCAGTCTCCATCTTCTCACCTTAAAGCTCAACACTATTGCTTTTATCACCTCCATGATGCGAATAATGAACATTTACCCCAGCAATGCCTCATAATTCATACTTTCCATCATCCTCAGCCTCCTTCACTTCAGTGAAAACAAGCGCAGCCAATACAATGTATCCTCTTACCCAATGTCACCGATCCAGGTAATATCCTGTACCTGTCATCTGAACTTTCCCTACATCACGACCGAAGAAGGATCATTGCCAGAGCAGCACATGCACCACAGAATCATTCAGAGCCTCCAAACCCCATCTAAACATTATCATTTGGGAGCAGGTAAGAAACAGCAGATGCCCCATATTTGATTTTAAAAAAGAGAAAATGCTGCCTGACTCTTTAGTGATCCCGTGAAATGAAGAACAAAAACTTTACAACGCAAATTCCCATGAAGATCAAAGGTCATAATTTTTCATAGAATTGTATAATTGTAAAATGCCCTTCTGTCCACAGTGTCAGTATGAGCCACCAAATGCTGATACACTGGTCGACACAATATCGATCTCATTTCACACTGTTGGAAGAAAGCCTTTCAATTCCCTTCACAGCCCAAAAAAGTGTTCCACAAACCATTTCTGCCACCATTGAGCAGCCCTGTGAAAATTTATCCCCTATCTGAGACCTGGTCAATAGAATCAAATGGCGAATGTGATGTTCAGCGTGACATTTAAGCAGTTTTATTTGAAAATGGAGTTGCGGGTTCACAACGAACTGAACATCACATTCATGTACTCTGTTGGTCACTGGGTCACTGAGCCACAAGGACTGATCACCCATGGAAAGCAGAGGCCCACATCACACTGCAGCACAAATACAGCTACCCATGTGGACACATTACAGTACACATTTTTATGACACAAAGTTATGCCAACTCACACCAATCTAATTTTTAATCTCTCACATTTAGAACCCTCAATTTTTTCTCAGAAACATACCTATCCAATTTTTATCAGATGTACAAATCAAGCCCACATTCATCACTTCAGCTGGCAGCTCGCTCCACAGTCTCACTCTCTGTGTGAAGTTCCTTTGCTTCCTGGCACTGTCTCGCACTTTCACATCAGTCTCCAGCCTCCCATTTGCCACCTCCTAATCTCCCACTTCCCCCTCACTAGTCCAACCCTCCCCATCTTCCTTCACCCTCCCTGTCTCCCAATTCCCTCTCACCCTTCCCATATCCCACCTCTCCCTCTGGCCCACCGTCCTCCATTTTCCCCTCACTGGTCCAACCCTCCCCATCTTCCATCTCATCCTCCATCCTCCCTGTCTCCCAATTCCCTCTCAATTTCACCCTTCCCATATCCCACCTCTCCCTCATTAGCTCATCCTCCTCCATCTCCCCCTTAGTCTCAAAATTCCCATCTCCTTCCTGTTGCTCTCCAGCTTCACCCTCCCCATCTCCCACATCCTCTCTGACTCCACTCTCCCCATCTGCCTCACCGTGTACTGTATTTATCCTCCTCAGTATCTTCAGACTCCCAATTTCCACCTTCCCCTCAATGTGTACACCTATCCTTCACCCATCTCACCCCCTTTCCACCCTCATTTCCCACCTTGCCATCTACACCCTCAACTTCTCCCTCACTCTTCCAGTCCACTACCTACCCTTCACATCTACCATCACTATTTGTCCCCTCCCCGTTATCACAGAAACTTCTCTCTGTGCCTGTGACTAAGCCATTTTGCTCCGAGACTTTGCCTCAACCTAGTTTATGTCAGAGCCAGTAGTGGTGCCATGAACCCTGCCAATGCTGCTATTTTCCCCTGTGAAGGTACCTCCCCAGAACTATAAACATGTCTACTTTCCATGAAGTCTGAGGAGATTTGGCATATTATTGAATATTCAATCAAAGTTCAACAGGTGCACTGTGCATCACAGACTGGTTTGGGAATTTAAACTGCCAGGAATACAGATGGCTCCAGAAGTGACAAACTCAGCCATATCCATCACAGGCTCCAACCACTCTCCCATTACAGACATCTGTGTGAGGCCCTGCCTCAAGAGGGCAGCCAACATCAAAAAAATACCCCATCATCCTGTTCACAACCTCTCCTCACTATGACCTGAAGACAGAAGGTACAGAACCCCAACAACCAACATCTGCAGGTTCAAGAATGGTTTATTTTCAAGGGCTGTCAGCATCTTGAACCAAAAGGATTGCCTGCAATATTGCAAGGTCACTTTTATCCCACTTGGATAACTGAATATTTTTTCATCTTTTTTTATATTATTCTTAATTTAATGTAGTCATAATGTTGTTATTTTGAAGCCGTTTTAAACTTTACAAAGTATGTTTGGTTGCAGCAACCACGAATGATGGCACATGTTTACATTGTACAATGTAGATGACAATTGATTCATTTCCCCCTAAATGAAAGGGGCTCAGCCACAGCGGACGCCTGCACCACCTCCCTGTGCCTCCTGGCAGTCACCCACCGACCCTGGAGTGTGCCCACCTCCCTGCCCCTCCTGTCCGCCTCCGCACTCAGCCGGCAGGGAGTGAGGAGCTGCAGCCGGACACTCACTGCAGCCAAGCCCTATTTGACATTAAGTGACATTAGGCCACATTACACCCACAGACCCCGCCCTTCTACACACCTTGGTGCCGCTCGCCCTCCCCCTCTCCCCCTCTCCCCCTCCCTCCCCCTCCCCCCCCTCCCTCCCTCCCCCTCCCCCTCCCTCCCCCTCCCCCTCCCCCCCCCTCCCCCTCCCCCCCCTCCCTCCCCCTCCCCCTCCCCCCCCTCCCTCCCCCTCCCCCTCCCCCCCTCCCTCCCCCTCCCCCCCTCCCTCCCCCTCCCCCTCCCCCCCTCCCCCTCCCCCCCCTCCCTCCCCCTCCCCCTCCCCCCCCTCCCTCCCCCTCCCCCCCCTCCCTCCCCCTCCCTCCCCCTCCCCCCCCTCCCTCCCCCTCCCCCCCCTCCCTCCCCCTCCCCCCCCTCCCTCCCCTCCCTCCCCCTCCCCCTCCCCCCCCTCCCTCCCCCTCCCCCCCTCCCCCCCCTCCCTCCCCCTCCCCCCCTCCCCCCTTCCCCTTCCCTCCCCCCTCCCCCCTTCCCTCCCCCCCTCCCCCCTCCCCCCTTCCCTCCCCCCCTCCCCCCTTCCCTCCCCCCCCTCCCCCCTTCCCTCCCCCCCTCCCCCTTCCCTCCCCCCTTCCCTCCCCCCCTCCCCCCTTCCCCCTTCCCTCCCCCCTTCCCCCTTCCCTCCCCCCTTCCCCCTTCCCTCCCCCCTTCCCCCTTCCCTCCCCCCTTCCCCCTTCCCTCCCCCCTTCCCCCTTCCCTCCCCCCCTCCTCCCCCTCCCCCCTTCCCTCCCCCCTTGCCTCCCCCCTTCCCTCCCCCCCTCCTCCCCCTCCCCCTCCTCCTCCTCCTCCTCCTCCTCCTCCCCCTCCTCTCCAAACCGGGATCCGACACCAGGCCGTAAACCAGCTCGTTGCTGGGACATTGACATTCGTTTAAACACCATGACGCAAAACGCGCACATGTCGGGCTGGCCATCACGTGATGTGGAGTTGCAGGACTGCTGCTCGTGGATTGGCTGACTCATTGTTAACGTTACGCGCATCTGCGTGATGACGTCAGAGAGGCCTTCAAGCGTCACTCAATGTCGCTTCCACAGATACAGGTGAGATGTGGGGCGGCCCAGAGTCGGTGCGGGCTACGTGTGTTTGGTGCCTGTGGCCGGGTGTTAGTGGAGCGGGGCTGCCCTGAGGGAGAGCGCTGCCGGGGTGTCTGTGCAGCCTTAGGTGATGAGCGTGCGGCGGCGGAGAGGAGGGCGAGGGCGCGTGGCACCACGGGCAAGGCCGGGCCTCCCTCCCCCACAGTTGGCCCGTTAATCACAGGGTTTAATCCAGGTTTATTGCCAGAGAACTTGTGTGACGTCACGCCCAGCCCTGAGATTCCTCTTCCCTGTGGGGGTGGCAGTGTTCCTACTGGTGGTGCAAACAATAAACAGGACACGGCGTAAACGTGTAAACAGATAACGAATGTAAACAATCTGCAATGCAGGGAGAACAAAAAGGAAAATCAATACATTGCACAAGTAAGAGTCCTTAACTAAGTCCCTGATTCAGTTTGTTGTTGAGGAGTCTGATAGTGGAGGGGGAGCAGCTGTTCCTGGACCTGGTGGTGCGAATCTTGTGGTACCTGTACCTCTTTCCTGATGGCAGCAATAAGAACAGACCATGTACTGGGTTATGATGGTCTTTGATGATTGCTGCTGCCCTCCGACGGGAGTGTTCTCTGTAGATGTACTCAATAGTGGGGAGGGCTCTGCCTGTAATGCCCTGGGCTGTGTCCACTACCTGTTGAATGGCTTTTTTCTCAGGAGTATTGGTGTTCCCATACCAGACTGATGCAGCTGGTCAGCTCACTTTCCATCACACGTGTAGGAATTTGCCAAGGGTTTCTGGTGTTATACCAAACCTCCACAAACTCTTGAGGAAGTAGAGGCGCTGATGTGCTTTCTTCTTGATGCTATTAATGTATCTCAGATCATCTGAGATAGTGACTCCTTAGAACCTAAATGTGCTCAACCTCTCCATCTCTGATCCCCCATTGATCTCTGGATTGTACATCTCTGGCTTTCCTGAAGTCAACCATCAGCTCCTTAGTTCTGGTGACATTGAGTGCAAGTTTGGTTGAACCATTCAGCCAAGTTTTCAATCTCCATCCTTTCTACTACTCACTATCGTGGTATTGTTGGCAAATTTGTAGATAGTGTTATTGTACAGTCGTAGGTGTAAAGAGGTGTAAAGAGAGTAGAGCAGTGGCTAAGAAGGCAGAGACTCAAATGTAGAAATAAAGGCAGAATATTCTGGAAATGCTCAGTGGGTCTCTCAGCACCTCTGGAGAGAAGCAGTGTTTCAGATTCATCTCTCAACTCTGGTTATTTCTCCACCAACACTGCCTGAGCTGCTGAGATTTCCAAAATTTTCTGTCTTTATTTCACATTTCCAGCATCTGCAGTTTTGTTTTCCTTCTGTCTAAAAATTGGAGCCTGAGGAGGGGGTCGGTCTGTACCTACTGATGGTTGTGGGTTGATATGGAGAGACGGACAAGACGGCGATTGTACCATAAGACGGCGATTGTACCATACGAGCTGGTCCTTGCTCTCCCCGCTATTCCCATGTGGATCTGTGACCTGACTGGTGGAGTCTGTGGGCCTGACTCCAGCTGCACTGTGTACATGGGTGTCTTCTCTTCCTGCCTGCTGGGCAGTAAGTGTCTGTGAGGACTTCGCTCCCCCAATTTCCTGCCTTTAGTTTCAGTGTTCTCATCCTCCTGTTCAAACCCCCACCTTGGCCTTCACCCCATCACTCGATGGAAGCTGCACCAGTCATGAACTATAAATCTTTGAGTTTCTGAAATGGTTAATGATTATTGACCACCCTTTCCATCCAATGCACAGTATCTTTGACCCACTACCATCAAGAAGGAAGTTAGGAGCGACAAAATCAGGGAAATAGCTTCTCCCTGCAGACTAGATTGATGAACAGTGTCCTGAAAGCAAGTAAATGATCCCAAAATATTTAGACATTTATTTTAAACTGTACCTTAACATGTATGTGTTTAATTTGTGCTGTGAATTGTGCATGCACCATAGTCCAGATGTATATTAAGCGTCATGATAATAAACATGTATTGAAAACAGCTGTACAGTACAGGCCCCACAGTTACAATGTTGTGCCCACCTACATAAACCTACTCAAGCATAAAACAATCCACTTTTCTGCATCCATGTGGAGCAGGGGGCTAAGAGCACAGCCTGTGGTGCTCTGGTACTGATGAAGATTGCGGTGGAGAAGTTCTTCCCAATCTTCACTGATTCTGGTTTGGAGGTGAGGAAATCACAGAATTCCCTGGAAGTAGCCTCATTAGGAGATGGGGTTATAAAGGGAGGTGTTGGTACGTTGACCTTCATGGTCCATAGTGTTGTAGAGGGGTTAGGGTGTTATGGGGAAGTTATACACCATGTTACTGAGGCCAAGGTTGGGGTATTGGGTGTAGTTTTAGACACCAAACTACAGGAAAGGTATCAATGAGATTCAAAGAGTGCAGCGAAGATTTATGGGGATGTTGCTGGGACCTGAGGAACTGCGTAACAGAGAAAGGACTTGATTCCCTGGAGTATGGGAAAGTCAGGGGAGATATGGTAGAGGTGTCTTAAATTATGAGGGGTATAAATAGAGTTCATGCAAGCAAGTTTTTTCCACTGAGGGAAGGTGAGACAAGAACTAGAGGACCTAGGTTAAATAGACATTACGTGCAGGAGTAGGCCATTTGGCCCTTCGAGCCAGCACCACCATTAAATGTGATCACGGAGACAGCCAAGAGGAGGTTAACGAGGATGATCCCTGGGGTGACGGATTTTCATATCAGAAGAATTCAAAGACTCTGGGATATTACCCACCAGGGTTTTGACAAATGAGGGTGGGGGGTCTCAATGAAACCCATGGAATACAGAAAGGCCTGGATATAGTGGACATGGAGAGAATGTTTCCTATGGTGGGGAGTCTGCAACTAGAGGGTGTAGCCTTAGAATACAAAATGTCTTTAGAACATAGAGGAGGAATTTCTTTATGCAGACCGTGGGGAATTTGTGGAATTTGTTGCTGTGGAGGTCAATTCATTGGGGATATTTAAGGCAGAGGTAGGAAAGGAATCAAGGGTTGGGGGAGAAGGCAGGAGAATGGGATTGAAAAGGATAGTAAATCGGCCATTATGGTATGGCAGGATGGGTTTGATGGGTCAAATGGACTAATGCGTTTATATTATATTACAGCCAGAAACAGGCATCGCATCTGTGAACGTCACTGCTGCAGGAGAAGTTTACTCACTTGGATTTTAAATTATTTCCTGTGTGTCAGAGGCAACCCCAGATCCTAGCACCTGGCCATCACTATCCCCACCTGCATTTCTAAGGTGGGGTTTTGCCCGCTGCCCACGAAGCATCTGATCAACGGAGGATTGTCTGACCACAATGCCCTGAGCTGGGCAAGGGGCTACACAGCCGCCTTTGAGCACCAGGGAAGTTGGCATCATATCCCAGGTAAGGCAGGGACCGAAGGCAATTTAGTGCCGGAAGCAAAGCGCAGCACCGGGTCCCAGAACGGAGGACTCCAGTGATTCCAGGCTTATAATGCCCAGCTAGAGGATGCTTCTCCCCGGGTCCCGACCATAGTCCCAGCTTCAGTGTCGATTTAACTGCTGCCCAGCTCTCCAGGAGCCTCCATTGGTCTGAGCACACACTGTGCACACTGGGCCAGGACTGCATTGATTTCCACCTGGATACACGTTCTCATCCCCACAGCAATGAACCTGTTTCAATGCTCCAACAGCGGGAAGAAGTTTAAAAGGGTGAGTGAGTTAACAACACACCGGCGGGTCCACACTGGAGAGAGGCCATTCACCTGCCCTGTGTGCAGAAAGGGGTTCGCCCGGTCCTCTGACCTTCTGACCCACCAGCGGGTCCACACTGGGGAGAGGCCTTTCACCTGCCCCGTGTGTGGAAATGGGTTCACCCGGTCCTCTGATTTGCTGACCCACCAGCGGGTCCACACCGGGGAGAGGCCCTTCACCTGCACTGAGTGTGGTAAAGGGTTTGCCTGGTCCTCCAATTTGCTGGCCCACCAGCGGGTCCACACCGGGGAGAAGCCATTCACCTGCCCCGAGTGTGGGAAGGCCTTTACCCAGTCCTCCAACTTGCTGACCCACAGGCGAATCCATGTTGTGGAGAAGCCGTTCACCTGCCCTGACTGTGGAAAGAGGTTCGCCCAGTCCTCCGTCCTGCAGAGTCACCAGCGGGTCCACACTGGGGAGAGGCCATTCGTCTGCCCAGAGTGCGGGAAGGGCTTCACCCAGTCGTCTGACTTGTTGACCCACCAGCGAGTCCACAACGGGGAGAGACCATTCACCTGCTCCAAGTGTGGAAGGGGGTTCACCCAGATCTCCCACGTGCTGACCCACCAGCGGGTCCACACCAGGGAGAGGCCATTCATTTGCCCCAAGTGTGGCAAGGGCTTCACTCAGTCCTCCAACCTGCTGAGGCACCAGCGGGTCCACACAAGGGAGAGGCCGTTCATCTGCCCCAAGTGTGGCAAGGGTTTCACCCAGTCCTCACACCTGCTGAGGCACCAGCAGGTTCACACTGGGGAGAGGCCATTCACCTGCTCCGATTGTGGAAAGGGTTTCAACCAGATCTCCAACCTGCAGAGCCACCAGCTGATCCACACCAGGTAAAAGCCATTCGCCTGTCCTGAGTTCGAGAAGGATTTCACCAGGTCATCCAACCTTGAGATACACTGACAGATCCACACCAGAGAGAGGCAATTTACCTGCCACGTGCGGCAAAGGCTTCAACTGACGATCAAACTTGACTACACTCCAGAAGATTCATAGCAGCAGCAGGCTGTTCTTTTGCCGTTAGGCCGCAAGGGCTTCACCCAGATCTCCAGCCTGTGGAGGTACCAGCAGGCCCACACCAGGGAAAAGCTGCTCATCTGCCCCAAGTGTGGCAAGGGCATCACCCAGAACTCCAACCTGCTGACCTACCAAAGGGTCCACTCGGGGAAAAGGCCATTTGTTTGCCTCAAGTGTGGGAAAGGATTCGCCCAGTCCTTTCACCTGCTGAGCCACCAGCAGACCAACATTGTGAAGAGGTTGTTCCCACTTCCTTGGAGTAGGGGACACAAAGGGAATGATTCTCAGAAAGCTTCCATAAACCCTTTCGTGGGTCAGCCATTTCAAGTGATGCTCTCAATGGTTTCAATTCAAATATAGTATTTTACTGCTTCCAGAACCCTTTCTATGGGTCAAATGTTCACTTTTTGGTCACAGAGTGGTATACTCATTCCCTTTTAACATGGAGAAATCAGACACTTACTATCAAAACGAGGCCACATTCGGCACAGTATCCCTTCAAAGGATGCTTCTCCAAGTGCGCTATCCATACAATGGCCACTACTCATCCTATAACATGGGGAAATCAGAAAATTTGTCCATAACTACACACGAGCCCATTTCAGTTCTGTATTATTTCCAAGAGCTCTGCTGCACAGGACTGCTTTGTCAAAATGGCCCTCAGCAAACTCAGGACTATGTCTTTAATCTGATGGTCACATGGTCTCTCTCTTCATATGTATCCAATTTAAGAACATACTGTCTTCACACAGCTGTCAGCTCACTGTCAAATCTCCAAAGCCTACAGGGTTTTGTTAAATTTCTTCTCTTAAAGTGACAGTCCCACTACAGTGAAAATGAACTGATAAATGGGAGCACATAACACACGTACAATGGGACAATTAGGAAGTTTGTTTTGGGGCAGTCTGGCTAGACATGCTGTACATTGTCCAGCAAATAAGACAGAGCAGGAGGGCATTTACAGGGACAGATCAATCAGTACAAAGCAAAAGCAACATTTTACCAGTGCAAGGATTATTCAACAGTCTGATAAAATGGGAAAGAAACTGTCCTTGAATCTGGTGGTGTGTGATCTCACACTGGTGAATCTTCTCCACGGAGAGGAGGGTAGTGTGAGTGTGTCTGGGGAAGGGTGAGTCTTTTAATATGTTGGTTGCCTTTCCAAGGTGGCAGGAAGTGGAGGTGAATGGATGTTCTCCGTCAATGTTAGTGACTCTGATTTTATGTGTGTGTATATATATATATATATATATATATATATATATTCATAAACATTAACAATACAGCTCGGTTGAAGGCTCTCCAGCCCATGAAACCTGCGCTGCTTAAATAACCATCCAATCACGGGGGGAGCATAGAGACTCCCCACAGGCAGGGCTGGATTCAAACCTGGGTCATTGGGTGCTATAATAGTGTTTCACTAACCATGCCACCCAATGACAGGAATTAAATTTCATGTCCTGGATCTATACCAAATAAAGCAGCTGTGTTTGAAATCTATGTCTTCTCCCCTTGTATCTCTGTAGTATACTCAATGTAGATACAAAGACAAGGCCATTCATCCAGCTGCTGCCATATTGGGAGCATCCAGGTATCTTCCCTCCTGTTTGTGTTTCTGCTCAAAACCAGCCCCCAACCACTTCACCCTGCTGGAATTCTCTTATTTTCCTTTCTCCTCTCTGTATTCACTGAGCTTTAACTTCTAGACAGCTGCGTTGTTTACCTGAAGGTAAGAAACAGGAGCAGGAGTCGACCATTAGGCGTGCTCTGCCATTCAATAAGATCACGGCTGAACTGGCCGTGGACTCAGATCTACTTACCTGCCTGTTCCCTACAACTGTTAGTTCCCCAATTCTTAAAAAACGTACCCATGCCTGTTGTGTTCAATATTTTCCACAAGCCTACCTCCACTGCTTAATTGGGTAGGGAATTCCACAGATTCACCACTCTGCAAGAAGCCAATTCCGGTTCCACCCAGATGGTGAGACACAAACGTGCTGGAAGTCATCAAACCTTGTAGGAAGTAAAAGGTAACCAACAATTTGGGCCTCAGAAGATCCTTTACTTCGTATGGATGCTGCATGACCTGCTCAGTTTCTCCAAGAAGTTTGTGCATTGCACTCAATCCCGGGATCTGTAGATGATCCTGTTTAACTCTACAGATGGCGTCAACATTGATCTCCAATTTTCAGTCACGCCCCCATTCCCCTCATCTCTCTCCCATCCCTCTGACTTCCTCCAGCTCGCTCCCTAGATCTCTCCTCGATCAGACAGCATATTTTCAGCCTTCTGACCCCTCCCCATCATCTCTCAGCTCCTTCCAACTGTATCCATTTGCTGATCCACCCATCCCCACCTTATTTGCATGTTTGCCTGATTTTTGGCATAATTAAGAAGGGTTCAGGCCCGGAACATAAACTGCCTATCACTTTCCATGGACACTACGTGACCTGCTGAGATCCTCCAGCATTTTGATGTATTGTGCTCATTATCCCTGATTTACATCTACTCCCCCATATCTTGAGGCTCTGTCCCCAGTTCTGGTGTCAGCTGCCAATAGAAATATCCTCTCTGCTTCTATCTTACCTGTTCCTTTTGTGGAAAAGATTTTCCAGAAAATCATAGATAAAGAATTTCCACAGGACCCAGAGCTGTTCCTATTGAGAAACATGATGGACATAAGGTGTAAGATGAAGCTATCCAAATTCCAAATGCAATTTGTAATGATCGCATTGGTAGTGGCCAAGAAGTGGTTACCTGGAAATCTGACTCCCACTTGGGATTTGTGGACTGGAATACAGAAATGCAAAGTTATGTTCCCCTGGAGAAATTACCTATAACTTAAGGGAAAAATATAACATCTTCCTCAAAATTTGACAACCATATTTAAATTCATTGGAGCACAATTATAGTGCTGATCTGTGTATCTTGCCGCCCTGCCTTCCCCATCTTTCCTACTGAGGAAGGGGCAGGGGGAGGTCCATTCTATCTCAATGAAGTAACGAAAAATGTAACAGCCTAGGTGCCGGCTGTCAGGCCGTGACAAATTACTAATGTGTTCCCTCCCTTTGTTGTGGTGTTTTGAATGTTGTGGGTAACTGTTGAGTGTGGGGTGGGGGGGGAGGGAAGGGGGAAGAATGGCTCAGGCTCAATGATGAATTTTGTATATGATGGATAACTGTAATTTGTGGTTGATTGCTGGAATCTGAGTTTGAAAATTTATTACTAAGCACCAGGACTTGGTTTGGCTGGCAGTGAGAGGAGCCCTCCCAGTCAGGTCCTTCTTGTGCAACTGGAACATCAGCCTTCAAGCACATTGTCCCTGGGACAGCTGCGGAGGTGTGGTGACCATTGCCCACCTCTGCTGAATGCAGAGTTGCAAAGTGTGTGGAGAAGGTCCATGTCATCATTCATGTCCAGCAGCAGCCTGACAGAGGACTCTGATCTATGGGCTGTTCCCAGGGACACACCCTGAGTCCAACATCCAGAACTTCTGGAAGACCATCAACTCAGTGAAAGACATAATTTGGTTGGCCCGAAATCTGTTGTTCTTTCAACCCACAGAGATGGTGAGGGAATGGTGCCCACTGCTCATTCTAGGCTTCAAGAGTATGTGCTGAGGAACACACTGAGGCTTATTGCCACCAACGGAAGGGCATTCCGGGTAGGGACCACAATCCAGAATCCTCCTATTACCGGGCATTGAGACTTGGGGAAGCCCCTCAACCAACGGAGGAGGGAGTAACAACAAGGTGCCACAGTGGTGGTAACAGCATTGAGAGAAGAACGTAAAATGTACATTGATGAGAAGGTATTGATATGATTGACACTATGAAGGTAAAAAGTCTGAAATGTTTTTCTTGTATTGTGAATAATTTGTTGTGAATAAAGTATATTTTGGGGGGAAAAATTCCGTTTATATTATCACCTCCATCTTTGGAAACTTCAAGGTGTACAGTCTGAGGCTACTCAATCTATTTCCCCCCCCCCCCCCCCCCACTTGAATCTACTTGATTCACCTTCTTGGCACCATCTCCAAAGCCAGAATGATCATTTCTGTGAGAGCAGGTTTCACAGTATCACTACTCTCTGAGGGAAGACGTCTCTCGTGAATTGACCACTGGATTGGGTGGCAGAGGTGGCATAGTGGTCAACGCAATAATGTTACAGTGCCAGGGATCTGGACCAAGGTTCAAATCCTGTGCTGTCTTTGTACATTCTCCTCATGTCTGCATATGTTTTTCCCAGGGGTTCTGGTTTCCTTCCACCCTTCAAAACATGTCAGGGGTTGTAGGTCCATTGGGTGTGATTGGATGGCTCAGGCCCATGGGCCGAATTGGCCTGTTCCCATGCTGTATGTCAGCACCTTGGCCAAATGTTCCATTTCAAGATCAAGTTGCAAGGAGATAAAAATCAACAGGTTTTAAAGGATTCAGATCAATGAAGGAGAAAGAACACTTCCAGGGATCAAAAGTGTGGTGAAGTGCAGTAATTAACATGAAAGATCAGCAAAACAAAATGTCCTTCTCATTGGGGACTCTGGTTTTGGGATGGCTGGTTTGGAGAGTCTCAAAGGAACTGGCACCAATTGTGATTCTTTTTGTTATTTCTAAGGCTTTAAAGCTGAATGAGGTCAAGCATTGGATGAGGAAAATACAAATACAGAGGATTATAGTGAAATATATACGTGAGGGAAAATTTGTTGAGAAAGACTTAGATCATTTTCCAGAGGATAGATCTTTTGAATTGGAATTGGAGAAATTGAAGGTGGAAAAAGAAAGAGAAAAATGGAGGGTGTTGGAAGGTGAAAAATGGAGAAAATATGAGCTAGAGGTAGCTGAAAGATGAAGTTTGGAAATTGAAAGAGACAGACAGTTTCAATTAGAGAATTAAAAAATTGAGATGGAGGGAAGTAAGAGAATTGAAGCTGTAACTCCTGGAGAGAAATTTTTGACTAGTAGAGAGGTAAATCTAGTTCCTCCTTTTGATGAGGGAGATATAGATACATATCTTCAATTATTTGAAAAGTTTGTGAAAGCTCAAGATGGCAAATTATGATACTGTTAAACAAGCCATATTGAAAGCTTATGAGTTGGTTCCAGAAGCATATAGACAAAAATTTAGGAGTTTGGTGAAAACATGGAATCAATCTTAAATTGATTTTGCTCTGAGAAAATCTGTATGTTTTGACCATTGGTGTGCCTCAAATGGAATAAATAATAATTTTGACAGATTGAGAGAATTGATATTAATTGAGGAAATTAAAAGGTGTATTCCAAATGAGATTAAATTATACCTGGATGAGAGAGACATGAGGACGTGGCAGCAAACGGCTAGATTTGCAGATGAATTTGCCCTGATTCACAAAAATACATTTCAGAATAGTGACCATTTTCAGAGAGTTAATGTGGAATAGATTAGTCAGACTGTTCAAAATGTTAATGTGGAGCAGACTAGTTAGCCTGAAATTAAGTCTGGAAAGAATGTTAAGAGGAAAGATGAGGATAAGGCAGGAAAGGACAGAACTTCTGGATTTGTATGTCATTTTTGTAAGAAACCTGGTCATGTTATTATGAATTGTCTAGCATTGAAAAGGAGATGAGAAAATGAAGTTTTACCAGAAGCATGTATTCAGACAGTCAAATTTAAGGAGACCAAACCTGGTAAGGGTATCATGGATGTTTTCAAACCTTGTGTGTCACAGGGCTTGGTTTCAGTAAAGGAGGGAGAATCACAGGTTCCAGTTAAAATTCTTAGAGATACTGGGGCTGCTCAGTCACTGTTGTTGGAAAATGTTTTAAATTGGCCTAGTAAGAATAAGTTGAAGAGGATTGTGAGATATATCCGGCATGTGCCGTTACAAATTCTTTGGCTAAGAAAATTATGAGAGCTTAAGAAGATCCAGTTAATAGAGACTTGCCCAGTGCTTCTGAAATAGTTTTGAAAGAGCAGGATAATTGTGAGAGTAAGGATTTCTCGTTGTCAAGTAAAGAGTTAATTCAGCAAAAGAGGACAGATTTACTTATTGACTTAAGGGACAAAGCAGTAAGTGAACAGGAGATTAAAGAAATGGCTTGTGGATATGACTTGAAGTGTCAATTATTGATGAGAATGAATGGGGGTTGGTGGGGTGATTCATCAGGTGGTTGTTCCTAGAAATTATCAGAATGTAATTTTAAATCTAGCCCACAACATACCTTTGGATGGTCATCTTGGTGAAAAGAAAATCATGAATAAAATTTTGAGACAATATTTCAGGCCTGTTTGAGAAAGGATGTTGTATATTGATGCCAGACATGTCACTTTTGTCAAGTTGTGGGGAAACCTAACCAGGGTCCTCCAGTAGCTCCATTGCAACCTATTCCTGTTGTTGGGGAACTTTTCCCTAAAACTAAGTCTGGGAATAAGTACTTATTAACAATTATGTGTACAGCATCGAGATTTCCAAAGGGTATACCATTAAGCAATTATTAAAGCCAAAGCAGTGGTAAAGGGTCTAGAAAGATTTTTTTCACAGTTTTTGGATTAGCTAAAGAAATTGAGAGTGATCAAGGATCTAACTTTATGTCTGGGCTGTTTCAGCAGTTGATTTATGAGTTGGGAATAAAACAGATCACTTCTTCTGCATATCACCCTGAAAATCAGGGAGCTTTGGAAAGATTTCATTCTATTAAAAATATGATAAGGATTTATTATCTGGATAATGGAAAAGATTGGGACAAAGATATTAATGTATTGCTATTTACAGCAAGGGAGGCTGTGCAGGAGTCATTAGGTTTCAGCCCTTTTGAAATTGTGTTTGGACATCAGGTTAGAGGACTTTTAATATTAATAAAAGAACAGTGGGTTAATGAGGATGTGCAGTTGGACTTGCTGGATTATGTTCCTAAATTTAAAGATAGGTTACAAAAAGTGTGGACTTTAGGTCAAGAGAATTTACAAATGGTTCAGGGTAAAAATGAAGCATTTATTTGACAGGAAAGCTCAAGTGAGGAATTTTAATTTCCAACATATGACAATCCTTTGAGAGCTAAATTTTCTGGATCGTATGTAGTTAAATCAAGACTAAATGGTGTTAACTATGTTGTTAACACTTCAGATCGAATGAATAAAACAGGTTTCTCATGTTGAAAACTTATTATGAGGATAAGAGTAGTGGAGAACAATCTGTATCAGAGGTGTTAGTTCTTGGCAGGGTTGAGGAAGTTATGGATCATAAGATTATAGAAACAGAATCTTGTGGGGGTAATGTCTGTGAAATATAAAAAGTTCACAATCACTACTCTGGAGACAAAGTCTTGGAGAACAGGTTCAGCTTTATTTCGGGTCTACAGAGCCAGGTGTCTCTTAGTCCCAAGACACACCGGAGGTCCAGAATCATCACTTTTTTGTACAGTCCCACGCTCAACAACACCACACCTCCTTATGGTTCCTTCCAATCGGGACTTCAATACTTTACAATCTTCCACTTTCTACTCCCATCCCTGCAGATACCGCACAGTCCCTCCCTCATCATACATCGCATGTTATGTTAATCAGGCAGTCTCATCACTGGGGGGGGTCTAAGTTAATATTCATGCCTTCATTAAGCAAGCGCAATGGTTACTATTGGATACCCTAGGTCATCTTGTCACTTTAAATCAAATTCCGTTATCCTTGAGCCTCCTGATAAGAAAGGTGCCCACGAGCAGGTGGCTAACTATTTTCAAGCTCTAATCTTATTTTGCATTCCATCATCCTTCACAGAATGGTGCTAGTTTAATCAGCTCCAGCCATTTTTCACATGTCTAACTCAGCAATTTTGGGAAATTTGGATGAAATGTTAGGCCATCTTAAGTCACAAGAACAGATGCAGTTGAAATAATTAATTTTGAAATGTACACATTTATTTCCTGATGTGCCAAAAAGGACATCAGTAATTTATCATGATCTGGACATGGGAGAACTAAGTCCCATAAAACAACACCCATGCAGAATAAACATTCAGAAGAGTAAAATTATGGACCAGGACGTGGAATATATGTTGAAAAATTATTTTATTAGACCTTCGAACTCAGATTGGAGTTCTTGTATTCTGGTATTGAAACCAGATAGAACTATTAGGTTCTGTACAGATTACAGGAAGATTAATTCCTATTCCAAGAATAGATGACTATTGATAAAATTGGAAAAGCTAAATGTCTTACTAAGTTGGATTTGTTGAAGGGTAACTGGTGTGTGCCTTTAACTGAGAGAGGAAAGAATATTTCGGCTTTTGTAACTCCGTCCGCTTTATATGAGTATAATGTGTTACCTTTTGGCATGAAAAATGCCCCTGCAACTTTCCAAAGGATGATTAATTCGGTAATCCAAGGGTTAACACATACAGGTGCTTATATTGATGACCTGGTCACAAAAAGTGACACATGGGAAGAACATCTAAGGGAATTGGACAAATTGTTTGCAAGATTATCCAAAGCAAACTTAACTGTTAATTTAACAAAAAGTCAAATTGCAAATGCCACTGTAACATATTGGATCTTGTAGTTGGTCATGTCAAAGTTGCAGCTATTCATGCTAAGGTGAATGCAATCTCTGAGTTTCCTATTCCCAATGGTAAGAAAGCAATAAGAAGGTTTTTAGGAATAGCAGGGTATTATAGGAAATTTTGCAGAAATTTTGTTGAGGTTGCTCTTCCTTTAACCAATCTTTAGAAGAAATGGTAGAAATTTGTGTGGACTAAAGTTTGTCAAACAGCTTTGGAAAGTTTAAAGGAAATGCTATGCCATTGCCCCATGTTCAAATCTGATTTTCACAGACCATTTTCTTCAGCAGTGGATGCCAGTGAGGGAGCAGCAGATGCAGTTTTATTACAAAAACATAATGAAATTAATATCCAGTTGCCTACTTGTCAAAAATATTCAATGTTCATGAAAGGAACTATTCCACTCTTGAGAAAGAACTGTTGTCTTTGCTCTGCAGAATTTTGATGTGTATCTTTGTACTTCTCATGAACCAATTGTGATATTTACTGATCACAATCCTCTGGTGTTTGTCTATAAAACGAAGAATAAAATCAAGATTGTTAAACTGGAGATTAATATTACAAGAATGTAATTATCAGAGGTATAAATAATGTGTT
Organism: Narcine bancroftii; assembly: GCF_036971445.1. Classification (NCBI taxonomy): domain Eukaryota; kingdom Metazoa; phylum Chordata; class Chondrichthyes; order Torpediniformes; family Narcinidae; genus Narcine; species Narcine bancroftii. The sequence continues at coordinate 229,667,961 of NC_091471.1, forward strand.
AACAGATAGTTTGTCACGATGTTAAAATTGATCATGGATAGAAAAATATACTCAACATTGGGTTGCTTTATTATAACATGTTATCTATTGTGTATTGTTATCTCTTTAGTGATTTTTAAAGACAGTTTAATTATAACTGAATTTTAACTCAAGAGTTAAAACTCCTTTAAAGGAGGAAGGTGTGACAGTATATAGATATGTTTTTTGGAGAGAAATTGGTAAAGATTTGTTTGTGTAGGTCACAAACAAACACTTTAAAACAGATCCTATTTGAAATACTGGAGCTCTGCTAATGCAGGACATATCGGCCCCACAACCTTTGGAAGAGCTTGTCGGAGCCACATATTGTCTGGAAGGGAACTTGCTGTTCTAAGTGGATCATGTGGTTTTACAAGCAGGGAGAGTCAAACAGGCTTTCACTCAGAGAGAGAGAGAGAGAGACACACACACAGACACAGAGATCAGTTGTACAGTGTTACAGCCAGCAACAGCACCTGGGATTGGAACAGGACAAGCTGGCAAGCTTGTGGAAAACCCCATTTTGAAAACGGATTGTGAGGGTTTAGTTCAGCCTTTGTGGCTGGCTGTCTAATATTTTACTTGAAATAAGAGAAACAAAGAGGCACTCTGTGGTGACCTGAAAAAAATAGGTTATCATCTGGAGAACCCTGAGAGGGCAACTTTCTTTGGCAAGACACTGAAGTGGCTGATTAAAATGAATCAGTTGTGGAGGTCCTGGAACAAGAAATATCTCTCTGAAAATAGACAAGAACTTTACTGAGCAGTAACCATTTACCTTTCAAGCACCAAACCCTGGTGAACTTTATAAATGTTAAATTCTGTGCACAGTATAAGAATTGCCTGCAACCAGTGAACTTGGAGGAATGAGAGGTGAGATTGGACTGTGAATCAAATAACTTTTTGGAACTTACACACATATTGCATACACGTGCGCTTAGAATTAGAAGGGGGTTAAGTTAGGTTAGTTAAGTCAATAGTAATAATTTAACAGGGTGATGATGGTGGCATCACGAAGATCCTGAGGCAGTTTACCTTGGTCCCAACAAAGCTTGAAAAACTCATGCAGTTTGGCATGCAGAGTTTTGCCACCAGCCTTCCAGACTTCTGGGGGGATTCCATCCATACCTGCTGCTTTGCCACTTTTCAGTTGTTCGATTGCCTTATATGTCTCATCCAGGGTGGGAACCTCATCCAGCTCTAGCCTTAGGGGCTGTTGAGGGAGCTGGAGCAGGGCGGAATCTTGGACTGAGCGGCGAGAAATCAGACTGCTCAAACTACAGGGGAATCACGTTGCTCTCCATTGCAGGCAAAATCTTCGCTAGGATTCTACTAAATAGAATAATACCTAGTGTCGCCGAGAATATTCTCCCAGAATCACAGTGCGGCTTTCGCGCAAACAGAGGAACCACTGACATGGTCTTTGCCCTCAGACAGCTCCAAGAAAAGTGCAGAGAACAAAACAAAGGACTCTACATCACCTTTGTTGACCTCACCAAAGCCTTCGACACTGTGAGCAGGAAAGGGCTTTGGCAAATACTAGAGCGCATCGGATGTCCCCCAAAGTTCCTCAACATGATTATCCAACTGCACGAAAACCAACAAGGTCGGGTCAGATACAGCAATGAGCTCTCTGAACCCTTCTCCATTAACAATGGCGTGAAGCAAGGCTGTGTTCTCGCACCAACCCTCTTTTCAATCTTCTTCAGCATGATGCTGAACCAAGCCATGAAAGACCCCAACAATGAAGACGCTGTTTACATCCGGTACCGCACGGATGGCAGTCTCTTCAATCTGAGGCGCCTGCAAGCTCACACCAAGACACAAGAGAAACTTGTCCGTGAACTACTCTTTGCAGATGATGCCGCTTTAGTTGCCCATTCAGAGCCAGCTCTTCAGCGCTTGACGTCCTGCTTTGCGGAAACTGCCAAAATGTTTAGCCTGGAAGTCAGCCTGAAGAAAACTGAGGTCCTCCATCAGCCAGCTCCCCACCATGACTACCAGCCCCCCCACATCTCCATCGGGCACACAAAACTCAAAACGGTCAACCAGTTTACCTATCTCGGCTGCACCATTTCATCAGATGCAAGGATCGACAATGAGATAGAGAATAGACTCGCCAAGGCAAATAGCGCCTTTGGAAGACTACACAAAAGAGTCTGGAAAAACAACCAACTGAAAAACCTCACAAAGATAAGCGTATACAGAGCTGTTGTCATACCCACACTCCTGTTCGGCTCCGAATCATGGGTCCTCTACCGGCATCATCTACGGCTCCTAGAACGCTTCCACCAGCGTTGTCTCCGCTCCATCCTCAACATCCATTGGAGCGCTTACACCCCTAACGTCGAAGTACTCGAGATGGCAGAGGTCGACAGCATCGAGTCCACGCTGCTGAAGATCCAGCTGCGCTGGATGGGTCACGTCTCCAGAATGGAGGACCATCGCCTTCCCAAGATCGTGTTATATGGCGAGCTCTCCACTGGCCACCGTGACAGAGGTGCACCAAAGAAAAGGTACAAGGACTGCCTAAAGAAATCTCTTGGTGCCTGCCACATTGACCACCGCCAGTGGGCTGATAACGCCTCAAACCGTGCATCTTGGCGCCTCACAGTTTGGCGGGCAGCAACCTCCTTTGAAGAAGACCGCAGAGCCCACCTCACTGACAAAAGGCAAAGGAGGAAAAACCCAACACCCAACCCCAACCAACCAATTTTCCCCTGCAACCGCTGCAATCGTGTCTGCCTGTCCCGCATCGGACTTGTCAGCCACAAACGAGCCTGCAGCTGACGTGGACTTTTTACCCCCTCCATAAATCTTCGTCCGCGAAGCCAAGCCAAAGAATAATTTAAAGTATTATATTTTCATGTTTATAGATAATTAAAAGCAACTTTTGTTTAAGTCTTAGTGAATATCTATTGCTGCTGGGTTTTGGGGAACTCTGTGCTTGTAACATTTTGCTCCTTTAGGAATATTAGCACTAATAGTATTAATAGCCAAGAAAATTTTGCGAGAATTGTGCAGAATAAAATTTGAATGGTATGAAACTATACCAGATTCCATTACACAAGATTGGATGAATTGGATTGAAAGTCTTAAAATGTTAGAAAGTTTTGAAGTCAACAAATGTTTTAGACCAACAGACTTTGAAATTCCCTCATTTGCTCAGATACACTATTTTGCTGATGCAAGCGAAGGTGGTTATGGTACTGTCAATTGCTTAGTACTGCAAAAGATTCAAGAGCGAGTACAATGTAGATTGGTAATGGGAAAAGCCAGTGTCTTCATTAAAGCCAGTCACCATACCTAAAATGCAATTAATGGCCGCTACTATGGTGAACAAAATGGACACTATATTAAGAAGAGAATTAGAGATGGGCTTAGCAGATTCTGTGTTTTGGACTGATGGTACAGTTCAGTGCTTAAATACATCAATAACAAAACCATGAGGTCTCATACTTTTGTGACTAACAGAATTAATGAGATTGAGAAGGTTTTGCATGCTAATCAGTGGAGATATGTTAAAATAGAGGATAATCCAGCTGACTGGCTTCACCAGGATCAAAAGTTCAGTCGTTTCTGTAAAGAGCCAACACCTGGCTGTTCAGTCCTCAGTTTCTTTTGCAATCTCAAGAAGAATGGCCTCAAATCCAGAAGAGTTAAAAAAATTAAATGGAGAATCCAGAAATCCAAAACACTAATGTGAGTACTATTCAAATATCTAAAGAGATATTAATTATTAATTATTCATTTAATTTGATATTATTCTTTGTGGTTTCATTTGAAAAGGGCAGTGGCATGGATTCTTAGATTAAAAATTGTGTTTACGTCATATCAAAAAAGAGAATTTAAAATATCAAAAGAGCTGTTACCTAAGAGTTGCTGAATTGGTGAATACTGAATTGGAGATCATTTTTGACAGAAAAAGGTGTATAATAATGAAATATTAAAATTGAAGAATAATCTGAATGTGACAACGGCAAGTCATGTTTGCAAGCTAAATCCTATTCTTGTAAATGATGTATTGAGAGTAGGAGGAAGATTGAAAAAAGCAATAATGCCAGAAGAAGTGAAACATCCAATTATATTAGCTAAGGAATTTAATATTTATGAATTGATTGTTCAACAAATATTTTGGAAAACGGGACATGGTGGTTGTAATCGTGTTACCAGAATTACACCAAAAATATTGCATACTTGGTGCTTCAGCATTGATCAAAAGAATTATTTCAAAATGTGTTAATTGTCAGCGTGCAAATGCTAAACTTGGACAACAACAAATGGCGGGTTTGCCACAAGACAGAGTTTCGCCTGATGAACCCCCATTTACATATGTGGGAGTTGATAACTTTTGTCCTTTGGAAGTAAAATGAGGAAGAAGTGTTGAAAAACGATATGGAGCTATTTTTACTTGTTTGACTACAAGAGCAATTCATATTGAAGTAGTGTCATTGCTTGATACAGACTCATCAATATTCTTTGATGTTTTATAGCTAGACATGATCAAGTCAAAGAATTCCATTCTGATAATAGATCTAATTTTACAGGCACTCAAATAGAGTTATGAAAACTGATTCAAAATTGGAATCAACATCAAATTCATGATACATTACTTCAAAAGGAAATTAGTTGGATATTTAATCCACCCACAGGATCACATCATGGAGGTGTGTGGGGAAAAAATGATTAGATCAATCAAGAAAATTGTTAATCCATTTTGAGTAGTCAAATACTGAATGATGACAAACTTCAGACAGTATTGTGTGAGATCGAGGCTATTTTAAATAGTTGTCCAATAACGAAAATTTCTGTTGATTCAGATGGCATCGAGGCACTTATAACAAACCATCTCTTACTTAAATCTAAACCTTTAATGCCTCCGGGTCAATTTAAGAAAGAATATATTTATTCAAAACTCAAATGGAGACGAGTGCAGTTTATTGTGGATTTATTTTGGAAAAAATTGAGTAAAGCATATCTTTTACTGTTACAAGAAGGACAAAAATGGTCAAAAGCTAGAGACAATTTTGTATGTAGAGACATTGTAATTATCATGGATGATTCTGCACCAAGAAATTCTTGGTTGTTGGGGAAAATTGTGGAAACAGTTCTGGACAAAAAAGGTTTGGTTTGGCAAGTGTGGATTAAAACCAAGAGTGGTTACCTAAATCGAGCTCTTACTATAATCTGTCTTTTACAAGAAGCAGAAAGTTTTGATTTCTAATCTTATACTTACCATATTTACTTGTGTATCTGTAATAGTAATTATTATATATTAGTCATTAATGTCTATTATAATAATTAGGGGCCAGATCTAAAGGTTAAAACCTTGTGATTTTGATTCGCAGTTAATTTTGTGCCTATCCCTTTAAGAAATTATTGTTTGTAGTGCTACCATAGTAACTATATCATAATATCCAAGCCGATCAAGTGCTTGCATCTCATTCTTTAATGAATTATGACGTGAGCTCAAGATACTTTTTGAATTCATCTTAATTTGTCTTATTTTGTCATATTTTTGAAGTTGAATATCATTTATTCATTATATGTGTGCTTTGTTTATTCACTGTTATGAAAATCTCAATGCAAAGTTATGCAAAATGTTTGTTTTATCAACAAATTAAGGCTACAACTACAAAGTTTGGTTTATTGGATTAATAAGATAGTAATTCAGAATATCGCCTCTTACGACTCTTTGAAGATGACATGTTTTGAAAATGGGAAATACTAGAACTTGGAAGGTGTCATTTATACCCAGGTAGAATTAATGCAGGTATTCTGGGTGGGGTTAGTGCAGATACTCTGCATCCAACATCTTATCCACCTCCCTCCTACAGGTCAGGGGGCCAAGGGAACACTCTCCTGTTCCCTAGGTGGAGTTAGTCCACTTGGAACTGTTACAAGCCTAGTGGATCCCAAAACCCAGCAGCAATAGATATTCACAAAGACAAATGGTTACTTAAATAAAAGTTGCTTTTAATTATCTTTAAACAGGAAAACAGAATCACACTTTAACTTATCACTATTAAGTAACCTAATTTAATCCCCTTCTAATTCTAAGTGCACATGTATGCAATATGTGTGTAAGTTCAGAAAAGTTCTTTGATTCACAATCTTATCTCACTTCTCATTCCTCAAAGTTCACTGGTTGCAGGCAATTCTTATACTGTGCACAGAATTTAACATTTATGAAGTTCACCAGACTTTGGTGCTTGAAAGATAAATGGTTACCACTCAGGAAGTTTCTTGTCGGTTTTCAGAGAGAAATTTGTTGTTCGCTTGACACCCACAACTGATTCATTTTAATCAGCCACTTCAGTGTCTTGCCAAAGAAAGTTGCCCTCTCAGGATTTTCCAGATGATATCCTCCTTCTTTCAGGTCAGCACAGAGTTCCTTTTTGTTTCCCTTATTTCAAGTGAAACATTAGGCAACCCGTCCTTCCCTCTTGCATGAACCACAAAGGCTTTGACCAGGCTGAAGTAAACACTCACAACCCGTCTTCAAAATGGGGATTTTTCCACAAGCTTGCCAACTTGTCCTGTTCCAGTGCCAGCTGTTGCTGCTGAATGTAAAACTGCAGAAATTATTATCTCTCTCTCTCTTTCTCTCTCAGACTAAAGCCTATTTGACTCCCTCTCTACTTGCAAAAACCACGTGGCCCTCTTAGAACAGCAAACAGCACTCCCAGACAGCCTGAGGCTCCGAACCTACTCCTCCAAGCTCTTTCATCTGTTGCCTTTTTGTAAACAATACATTAGTGAAGTCTCTTGGGCACTCTCCAAAGCTTTTGCAAAGGCTCTTGAACCCAGCCTGTCCAGTTTGAGCAGAGCTCCAGTATTTTTAATGAGATCTGCTTTGAAGTGTTTATATGTGACCTACACTTAAAAAAAAAACCAAATTTATCTCCCAAAAACGTATCTTATAATCTGTCACATTACTCTCCATCAAACACCTTATCTATCCCCATCTTCAGGTTAGTAGTGTGAGGGAACACTCTCCTCTTCCCCAGGTGGAGTTAGTCCAGGTACTCTACATTCAACAAGTTATCTGTCCCCTGTCTACAAGATAGTAGTGTGACAAAACATTGTCCCGTTTCCCCTGTAAAGTTAATCCAGGTCAGGGCTTCCCAAACTTTTCTCTTCGCAGGACCCTTTTGGGGAGCACTTGGAAATTGTGGAACCCCATTTTTCTGAATTGGAAACTGACCAGAAGTAGAATGGCATCAAATTCCAGTTTGAGTGTGGTTGAGTCTAATTTAAATTAAATTATTTTTCATTAAACAGTAAGCAATCTGAGGCAGTGATGGCAAAATCCCATTTCTTCAGAATTTGATTATTTTGTTTCAGCTGAATATTAACCAAATTGCAAATACAGATATCACTGATCTCCCAGCCCCAAATGCCTACCATCCCCAACCTTCCAGAAGCGGATTTCCAACCTGTCCGCAGCCGCCCAGAGGTTGGAGCTCCAACACCTCTGACATGAATACCCACCACAGCCCTGGCTGCAGCAGGTGAAGCTCCTGATGCCTCGAATGTGGGTTTACATTCTGGCTCCTGCTGCCCACAGGCCTAATCTTCCAAATCCTCCATCACTAACCTCCATCCCACCTGACCAGATGCTGGAGCTACGTCACCTCTGCTGGTGACACCAACTGCAAACATACCACAGCCCTCCATCGCCTCTATCAACAGGTCCTGGTCCCGACCGATACCATTCTGGCACTCGTGCAGACTCCATCAACAGTTTCCACACCAATCTCAGAGAGAGGGAGAGGAGGAAGCGAGCGTGAGTAGGGAGGAAGTGCGAGTGGAGGTGAGTGAGCGAGAGAGGGGAGGGAAGGAGTGATCAAGGGGGGAGGGAGGAAGTGAGTGAGAGGGAGGAGGCATGGCCATCCTTGCACCAAATGAAATCTAATTCTCATTCGATGAAAATGGCATCTTGTGGCTGACGTCTGTGCTGCTGATGTCAGGCCTCAAGATGACTTTTTGTTTTGTTAGCGTCAAGGCAACTGTTTAGAAACCCAGGGAAAATGTAATTTTATTTAAATAAAAACAGTTATTCTAAGTTTTAGTTATTACTATCCATTTCTTCCTTGGAACACCTGTGCCTCTCTGCAGAACCCAATTTGGTGCTCGCTGGATTAAAGCATTAAAGTAAATAGACCACCGCAGAGTAATACCTCACTAGGTGAGAGTAGAGAGCACGAAGTCAGTGGGTCACTAAGATTGGTGTCAACCAGTGGGTGAAGAGACTGGGGGGGATTCAGTTAGTGGAGCAGTTAGTGCAGCGCTGTTAAAGCGCCAGTGATCAGGACCAGGGTTCGTATCCCATGCTGACTGTAATGAGTTTGTAGTTCTTCCCTTGAGTCTGTTTGGGTTTTCCCTGGGGTTCCTATTTTTTCCCACTCTCCAAAAAAAACAAGGGGCTGCAGGTTAATTGGGTAGCTCAGGCACATGGGCTGAAAGGGCCTGTAATAACAGTGCTCCTAGTCTAAATTTAAATAAATAATTTGGTCCAGAGAAATGCTGTTTGCTCTGGTTTTATCAGTCAGATGAGAAGGAACTTGATCCTCTGTAACAAGAGGGTTAATGACACATAATTTGGTTTGAAATTGAGTTGTCTGTTCACAGTCCTCAAAATGAGCAGGCATGCTAACTGGGCAAATCGGCAAGTCCATTCCTGAAGTCCATTAGGTCTTGAATCCTTTATGTGGGACATAAAGCATTGTGATAAGATGAATTAGGTGAACAATGTAAGGTCTATTTTTCACTATTGGTACTAGGAGTAATAGAACATGTAGATTAGGAAAATCCATATAGGCCTGTGCCAGGAGGTCTTTTTGGGAAGCTAAGTGCTTCATTTTGATTGTGACTAACAGTGGAGGCCACTTGGAGGGACTGCTTCATTTTAAGTGTGACTAGCAGTGAAGTTACTTGGAGAGACCGGTGCCAGGATCTCAGAAGCTTTGTGGAAGCCACCTAGTTCAAGTCTTGCCTACAAAAGTACGAGGAGTGTTGGGACCACAGCTCGTGTGGATGGACAGTTCTTCAAAAGCAATGCAAGGAGTATTCATAAGTCTGTAGCAGCCACAACTCCAGTCTTCCCAACAGTTCATCATTAATTCTGGGCATCAATTTTCAAAAGCCTATGTTTCAACACTGAATTTGAATGAACTTCTCACTCACACACACACACACACAAGAACCCTCTGCATGGCTGGGCATAGATTTAGAGTTAAAGATAGTTTAAAAGACTATAAGAGTTGTAAATAAATTTGGTGTTTTAAAATTCAACACTGGTTCATTACCTATTGCTGCTCATTATGCGTAGTTCATAACACAAGGAAAACATCCAGGCCAGATGGAGTTCCTGGCTGAGTACTAAAGATCTGTCCTGAGAAACTTACCACCACATTTATGGATATCTTACTACAGCAGGATTGGTATCCACTTGTTTCAAACAGGTGTCCATGATACTGGGTCGAAGAAGAATGTAATAACCTGCCTTCATAACTGTCAACCATTAGCACCTACATCAAAAATTATGAAATGTTTGAAAGGCTGGTGATGGAGCATATTAGCTCCTGTATGAGCAGTGGCATAGATCCATTTTGGTTCCCCTATTGTAGTAACAGGTCTGTGCCTCCTTTTCTAAGACAGAAAAGGAGGCAGCGCCTGTTGTCTGTATTCAAAAATTTTGGAAAACTTGGAAACCATGAGTTCCAGACCTACTGGTAATATTAAGGAGTTGAGTCAAAGGGTTTGGTTCCATTCAACGATGAAAGACAAAATCCTTTGAAACTCTGGGGCTGCCCAGGTACCCGTGTTGGACGGTGTTTTAAAGTTTGGGAATGAGACTGCCATGGTGGCATAAATTTGGTCCAAGGTTTTTTTTTGGGGGGGAGGGGTTTGCTCAAAGTCAATGCCTCTGCACAGTGTAATGTTCTCTTTTCAATATTTTTATTGCAACCTAACAGAAGAAGAAAATACTAACAAGTCTTTATAGTAATAGAAATGTTATTAAATCTGTTACATTAACAAGAAGTAAAGGAAACAAAAAACACTGTTAATTTCTCAATATCAATCCCCTCCCAACAGAGACCACTGGTTTAACACAAACAGTTCATTACTAATAATAATTTTAAAAAGTAAACAATAAGGTCAAAAACAAAAATAAATAAATAAATTACAATTTTTGAAAATAACAAAGAAGCCCATA